>NC_091365.1:5420415-5515162 GCF_038502225.1 Cherax quadricarinatus
GCCGGGCTGTGGCTCGTACGTTGGACTGCGTGCGGCCAGCAGTAACAGCCTAGTTGATCAGGCCCTGATCCACCGGGAGGCCTGGTCATGGACCGGGCCGCGGGGGCGTTGATCCCCAGAATAATCTCCAGGTAACCTCCAGGGGGTGGAGCTTCCAGCACTCCTGTGGGTCTGAGACCGGGGCAGTGACCCATTTGTCCTGTGATGTCACCTGCTCCTCTATTTCAGCATTGTCCTTCTTAGCTCATATCATCCTTAATTTACCTCTCGACCTTCCTCCTTACCTTACCTGGCCTCATCTTTTTACCTCTCCTTCCTTCCTCAGTTCATTTCCCTGTCTGTCTTCAAGAGGAAACTGGACAGATGCCTAAAGTCAATGCATCACCAGCCGGGCTGGTTCATACGTTGTATTGCGTGTGGTCAGCAGTAACAGCCTGGTTGACCAGGCCCTGATGCACCGGGAGGCCTGGTCATGAACATGGCCGAGGAAGCGTTGACACCCTCCCCCCCCCCCCGAATAGCCTCCAGGTAGACCCTACCTCATCACTCGACTTCGCCTCACTGCCTTTCCTCACCACCTTACATTACCTCTCCTCACTATCTCACCTCACCTCACTGCCTTACCTCACCTCCTCCCAGGGGGTTCACACCTTATTACCTCACCTCTCCTCACTATCTCACCTCACTGCCTTACCTCACCTCCTCCCAGGGGGTTCACACCTTATTACCTCACCTCTCCTAACTACTTTGCCTCACCTCCGCCCCGTCTACTCTGTCTACCTCATATTCTACCCTGTTACTTTATACACTGTGAATGTTACATATTGCAAATAATGAGATGTAAAATAATTTAAGTGTTACATTATAATTCATTGTCACTCATGATAAGACGCCCAAATGCATCTTAATTTCAAAATTAATAAGACAAGATAACTCTGACACATTAATAGCTCAAATATTTGATGACAGAAAAAAAATATATATTGTAACATTATTAAATGTCAGATCTGTCAATTGTGAACGTTGCTTCTTGTGGGAGTAGCTGAAACATTTGTAAAAATTATCCGGCATGTGGAATTATTATTATTATTATTATTACTACTACTGTTATTATTATTATTCAAGCTCGCCAACTATTTATAGAACTGCAAATACTTTTTTAAAGAATATTTTCATCATACGAAAGAAAGCCATTTAAATTTATTTACATATTCATATCCTACGTTCGTATTTATTTGTGTGAAATGTGATACAGTCTACAGTCATCCTTCCCCAAGGTAGGGTAGTTATACATAGAGTTGTATATTTATATATATACACAAGTGTATCTGTATATATACACAGAGGTGTATATGCTAGTAGATAGACCTCAACACTCGCAGATACCAATAGATGGGAAATGTGAGGTAAATAATCAAGATTTTGAGGTTAGAGGTGTCAACACCAGCCCTCAGGGCGGGCTGTAAGGACAGGAATCCTGGAAACCAGTCACAGGTATGTAGGAGATGTTGTGCGAATGATTTGAAAGTATGATGTAATATGTAGTGTAGTGGGTCAGGCAGATTAGTGACCCTGAGCAAGGTACTCACTCCCTCGCTGCCTCTCTGGGTTTAAATACCTATCCTGATAATTTTTGCGACCCTTTTACATCAGAAAGAAAGAGTGTGTGAGAGAGAATGTGGTTAGTGCGGTGGCCACGCCCTGACTGAAGTCAGTAGATACGGGCGGGTGGGTGGGTGGGTCGGCGGGCGGGCAGGTGGGTTGATGGGTGGCTGATGTAGGGGAGACACTCACGTAGACACTGCAGGACAACCCCAATCCCTTGCCCTCCTCCACTACCTCTTTTTACCCCTCCCCCCACTATTCCCATCCCTTCTCACACCACTCTTTTCTACACCCCAGTATCCCTCCCTAACCTCACCCCTACCACACGCCCTCACTGAGAGCGTGAGTGAGGCAGGCACGCAGGAAAGTGAGTAAGAGACGGGACACTTCACTACTGTAAACAAACATTAAAGCTTTTTTCTCTATTATTTTTACTTGGGAACAGTGATGTAAATAGAAGAGGCAAGAACGAGGCAGTGGAGGATATTGTTAGTAGGGAGGAGGTGAGGATACACCAGTGTGTAGCACTCACACCCTGCTATTTAGATATACCTCTGCAGGTGACATATCTGTGAACGGTTTTAAGAACTCTTCTACCTCCCACACTCCGGCCTTTGTTGCCTCTCTTATACCTTTGATGGGTTTAGAGTTTTCCTACTCCCGGAGCCCTTCCCTGGCCAGTCTTGTATCTAGCACAGCTTGGTTGATTTTGCACTTACTTGTGGGTTACCTGTAGTCGCTTCCGGAGGCCAACACCCTCGCAGTCCGGTCCCAGACCAGGCCCCCTGTTTGCTGGCCTGATCACTCTGGCTGTTGGTACTTGCCGCCAGTCAATCTTCTGACCAAGAGTTGATTTGAGGAATTTGTTGTCCCTTCTTAAAGACAACCAGAGGTCTCTTGGTAATCTCTCTTATGCATGGAGGGAGGGTGTTGAAGTGTCATGGTCCCTTTACACTTACTGAATTCTCTCGGTGCACTCATCGCTCACTATTTTTCACCGGAGATATCCGGTATCTTCTGCCAGGTTTCTTGTGTCCAGATGTAGTTATTTCGGTGTGCAGATTTGGGACCAGTCCCACCAGAATCTTAAATGTGTGGACTATCATGTGTCTCGCCTACGTTCAAAGGAGTACAATTTGAGGGATTTCAGAAGCCCCCAGTAATTTAGGTGCTTGATTAAGTTTATATGAGCTGTGAAGGTTCTGTGTACAGTTTCCATATTTGCAGTTTCTCCTGCCTTGAAGGGAACCTTTAGTATACAGCAATATTCTAACCTGGAGAGAACGAGTGACCTGAAGAGTGTCATCATTAGCTTTACATCTTTTGTTTTGGATGTTTTATTTATCCAACCTATTATTTTCTTTGCAGTTACACTAACAGCATTGTTGTGCTCTTTGAACGTGAGATCTGACTCTCAGGTCTTTCACATTAGACTTGCTCTATTGAGCGATTTGTACTCCGATCTTGTTTTCATTTCCTCAGTCTTTCCGTGACGTAGTAACTGAAATTTGTCCTCACTGTATATCATATTGTTATCATTAGCCCAGTGGAAGACTTCATTTATATAAGCTTAGAGACTTGCTGTGGATGCCCCAGTTACACAGATTCTAGTATTGTCCACAAGGGAGATAAAGAAGTGAGGCGAAGCCTTGGAAACAGAGCTCTTCACTGTAGCAGCCTCTGATTTCTCTGTTGACTTACTTTTTGTGTTTTATTAGGAAGTTCAGTATCCATCTGCCCACCTTTCCAGTCAGAGGCATTTGCAAAGTTGGTATACATTACACCTGCATTTAGCTTGTTTTCCAGTGTGTCCATGACCATGTCGTAATGGTCCAGTAGTTGCGAGAGGCAGGAGCAACCCGTTTTGAACCCGTGCTGACCTAGGTTGTGCATCTGCTGGAATACCATATGATTGGGAATCTTGCTTCTTAAGGCGCTTTGAAAAATCTTGATAATATGGGATGTTATGGCTATTGGTCTTTATTTTTTTTTGTTTTTGCCATTCCTTCACAACCACTTTCGTGGAATAGGGCAATGTAAGTGGTTTTTAATGACTTCGGAAGGACTCCATTATCTAATCTTCTTCTACATATAATATTTAAGGCTCGTGATAACGGCTTCTTGCGATTCTTGATGAGTATGGAATTCTACTAGTCAGGGCCTGGGGTGGAATGCACGGGCATGCAATTAGTGGCTTCTTCGAAGTCGACAAGGGTTAGGTCTATATCAGAGATTGTGGAGATGTCTGCAGTATTCTTCATCTTGTGATGAATGGTTTGAAAAACCGACAAGTTGAAGATTGAGACACTTATGCAGCATATGGGAATCTTTATTCAGGAAACGTTTCGCCACACAGTGGCTTCATCAGTCCAATACAAAGAGGAAGGCGTAAGGAAAGGAGGAGTATGAGGTAATCAGTCCCTCAGCCTGGAGTCGATGTGTTCAGTCCATCAACTCCATCGACTCCAGGCTGAGGGACTGATTACCTCATACTCCTCCTTTCCTTACGCCTTCCTCTTTGTATTGGACTGATGAAGCCACTGTGTGGCGAAACGTTTCCTGAATAAAGATTCCCATATGCTGCATAAGTGTCTCAACATTCTTCATCTTATTGATGAACTCATTTAGACCTCGGGGTTAATTAATGGTGCACTGAACACTGAGTCGTATCAGAATTTGAGTTTTTCACTCATTTCTTTGTCATCATCAGTGTATGTTCCATCTCGTTAAATCAGAAGCCCGATACTAGAGGTCGCCCTTACTCTGGATTTTTGGAAGAGGTGCTTGTCCAGTTTCCTCTTGAAAACTTCTGTATTTATTCTGGTAGTGTTTCTGATATCTTTTGGTAAGATGTTTAAAAGTTTGTATCTTCCTGGAGTGTGTTAATACCCCCCTCCCAGTGGATGACTTGTTCAACCAAGCTATTGGCTCTAGCTGCATCAACTCCAATTTGCAAAACATAATTTGAGTACTTTTCGCCCATTTTGCGATTATTTTTGCATTTCTTGCTTATTACACACTTGTAATCTGCTGCATTGTGTTTATCATATATTTATTTATATTCATTTATTTATTCATGGGGAAACGATAAATCAGTACGGGGTTATTCAGCGCCTGGGACATTAAGAAGGGTAGTTTCTGTTACTTGGTTTGAATGGATGTTATGTATGATGAGAGAGAACAGCCCAAGAACATTACTATCCCACCAACTACTATTCTCTGTAATAAAGTTGGTAGAATTACCGACAATATGTAAAGTAAAAGGACACAAGTGCAACTAATGTGACACTTATTGTGGCAACGTAATGGCTTGATAAAGCTCCTGGAGAGCGAAACGTTGCCACAATAAATGTCACATTAGTTGCACTTGTGTCCTTTTACTTTACATACTATTCTGTGTGCTAGGACGGTGGTGTATCCTGGAATAGCAAGAGCACCTTTAAAGCAGCTCAAGTGGCTGACCTAGAAGATGCACCAGGGATATTTATCACTTCCCACCGCTCTCTTAATTATCTTGACGAATGTGAAGAAAACACGCTCCACAACAACCTTTACTGGGACAACGTTTCGCTCTGTGAAACGTGCACATACCAGACTTCATCTGTAACTTAGGTTATCTTACAATGTTTGTTTTCCTTTGCATTACGCAACGTCAGGGTCTGAATATTTTCTGCGTACAGACTTTTTTTTTTTTACATTTTTGGTAACTTGTGACATGTGACTGATTTCGAGAGCGGTTCTACCTTCGTAGCCCAACCGGAGTCCAGACTTTCCTTTCCAGAGCCTGGTCAACCAGGCTGTTTGTGCTAGCAGCCAGCAGACGCAGATAATCAACAAAACCCGACTGATCCAGCACTTGTAGTTGGTAGCATATTAGGATGTTGAGAAGTATTGGAACCTTCATACTCCTCTGGCTAAGTTTTAGTATATTCGTTCCACGTAGATATATCATAATCTACACTTGGAAAATCTTGGAAGGAATGGTCCCAAATCTGCACACAGAAATCACTCCCTACGAAAGTAAAAGACTGGGCAGGCGATGCAAAATGCCCCCAATAAAAAGTAGGGGCGCCATTGGTACACTAAGAGAAAACACCATAAGTGTCCGGGGCCCAAAACTGTTCAACAGCCTCCCATCAAGCATTAGGGGAATTGCCAATAAACCCCTGGCTGCCTTCAAGAGAGAGCTGGACAGATACCTAAAGTCAGTGCCGGATCAGCCGGGCTGTGGCTCGTACGTCGGACTGCGTGCGGCCAGCAGTAACAGCCTAGTTGATCAGGCCCTGATCCATCGGGAGGCCTGGTCGTGGACCGGGCCGCGGGGGCGTTGATCCCCGGAATAACCTCCAGGTAACCACAACCTGACCTCCGTCACATCACTGCTATCAGTGTGTTTTGGAATTATGCCACAGTTACCTAGGTGACGTCAGTACCATGTCTATTTTATTTACTGGCACATTTGTGAAGTGTTTTTTTTTCACCTGTGATTTAAATAACACTACGCATATGTCACCGCTATGCCAGATATGCTAGAGACACTTTGTTCTGCTGGAAGAATTCAGTGGTTGGAAGGTATGCACACACTGCTCTGCATATAATGTTAATTTAAAAGTGTTTGCGAGTTGTGGAATGAAATCTGTGTCTAAACTATCAAATATAACGAGGCCTGGTCACAGACCCGGCCGCGGGGGCGTTGATCCCCGAAACCCTCTCCAGGTATACTCCAGGTAGAAAGTTTGATAATTTTTTTGCTATGACTGTGAAGATTGACGAATGTAGGCGTCAAGCAGAGCGCATGAGCGTTCTAATGTGGTTAAAGGTTGTGGATTTTTTTATCTTAACTGAGCAAGAGGCCAATACTTAAAGGTTATTTTGTCAAAGAGGAGGAAAATGAATATGAAACTTGAGAAAAAGAGGAGGAGGCATAGTAGTAGTAATAGAATATTCATTTGATAATGGCTCGGGACAGACCGAAACGTCGTCTTAAGTTTTCTTTCCAAAGTGTAGGTTATTAATGAAATGGTTCTTCTACCCTTTTTACAGTAAAAAGGGCAGAAGAACCCTGGGAACTGGCCAGAGGTTACGAGGCACAAAGTTTGACGATTCCTGCAAGCAGCAGGCACAATGTGAGTGTGGACGGCTGTGCGGGGAGGGACAGTCAAGGGACGAAGAGAGCCGCCGTAGAGAGCGACCTTGGCACCCTGGCCGGGTAGGGGATGGGAGGGAGAGCCCAGCCATGCAGACCTTGGCACTATGGCCGAGAGGTGGGGTGGGGAGAAGCCAGGTTACACACAAACCTTGGCACCATGCCCCGGAAGAGCCAGGCCACACTGACCATGGTACAGTACAAAACATAAGCCACTCAATAGAATGTAAGAAACATAGAACGTTGTATACATTCCGGAGGTCATCGCCCCCACTAGGCATTTATATTCTCTAGATTGTAATATTGCTGTACAACGCATTTTAAGACGGGAGAAACTGCAGATCTGTGAAGAACAAAAAACTTTCATTGTCTATACAAATTCAGTGAAGCACATAAATTATTGGGAACACTTAGTCTTTCGTACTGTACTCCATGGAACGTACGCGGGAACGAAACGTAATATTTAACTGGAATTTTTTTTGGAAGGCTTGGTTCCAGGACTGATTTGAAAGTTCTTATATTATCCGCTCTATCAGTTTCCTTGCAGTTGTTATAGTAATATTGTGGCCTTTGACTATATAATATTATCTGACTCGATTATTGCCCAGGTGTCGTACATTAGTCTAATGCTCTGTCGAGTGGTGTGATTGTTTTATACTTTGCTTTTACCTTTTCAGTTTACTTATAACGAAGTAGCCGAAATTGATCTTCGTTCGATATCGTATTAATTTCTGAGGCCCAGTTGAAGATTTGGTTTACGTCGGCTTGGGGATCAGCTGTGTTCATGATGGATGCCGCTCACACATTTCAGTAGCGTTTGTGGAAATTGGTAGTGTTAAGATGATTTGTGTTTGTCAGATGCGAAAATGAGAGAGAGAATTGGGGATATTATTTGCGGAATAAAACTTTTCACTGCAGCGGCCTTGGACTTTACTTTGTTGACTAGGGAGGCCTGGTCGTGGACCGGGCCGCGAGGGCGTTGATCCCCGGAATACCCTCCAGGTAGAATACCCTCCAGGTAATACTTTTGTTTTGGTTTCAGTTTTTTTTTTTTTTTAGAATGTTTAACATCCATCTTTCCCATGTTTCTTGCTGCTGGAGTAGAAAAATTCTCTAATCACATCAGAAGTAAATATCAAAGGTAAAACCTATTGAAGTTATTTTTTTTTTCAATGTATATTGCACCTATTACCATGTAGTGATGTAGTAGTTGCGGGAGGCAGAAGCATGGTGCTCTGCACAGTTCCAGATCAGTTGGGTTATGGTGCCTATGAATGTGGAGGCCTGGTCTGAGACTGTGCCAAGGGTACGGTGATCCCCTGGACCTTCATCAGGTAAACAAGAGATTAAGTCTGGCAGGGAGAGAGCCTCACTACCCACGCCCTACAGATGAGCAACAAGTTATAAAGTTTAACAGGACAAGAGTGTTTGCCCCCCCTTCCCCTCTCTTTCCTCAAGACTCCACTGTGAGATCATTCTCTGGAGAGGGAGGATCGGGCGTCCAGAGCTACGTTGTTTGTATATGTACCAACTGTATTTAGCTGAGTCTCCTGAGATCGAGCTCTAACTCTCGGCTCCTCTCCTTCTTAACCTTGGTTTCTAGTTCCTTGGCCATTCGTCACTACTTATTGGCGATTATATTTATTAAAAAGTTAGATACCCATCCTCCTTCTTTTCCAGTTATTCCTTTTGTAAACATTTTGTGTGCCATTACACCACGATTACACTTGCCGAAGGCTTTTTTAAAGTCTGTGTACACTTCATCTGCATCTTGTATGCCTTGTGGTGCTCCAAGACCATGTCGTAATAGTCCAGTACTTGGCGAGAGGCAGGAGTGACCTGCACTAAACCCATGTTGCCTTGGGTTGTGCGACTGCTGTAAATCCATGTGGTTAGCACTCTTGTTCCTTAAAAGTCTTTCAAAGATTTTATTTTGTGATGGCTTTACTGCCACTTTTATGGTGGCATCCACATGTACGTTAAGTTGGAAAAGTTATGTTTAGGATACCCGTGGTTGTATCATCATCTTGTGATACAGTGTTAGGTGAAGAATGAGACACTTGTGCAACATTTGGGAATATTTATTAAGGAAACGTTTCGCCGCCAGCCAGTGGCTTTTTGGACTGAAAAAGCCACTGGTTGGCGGCGAAACGTTTCCTCAATAAAGATTCCCACATATTGCACATGTATCTCATTCTTCAACTTGTAGGGTCTCTAAACCATTACATCACAGTATTAGGTAGTCATACCTTGTAGGGTAGGCCAACGGATCATGTGATTGAAACTCTTGTCAGGAGGTACTATGGTGTTTCCTGACGGACAAAACACCACACCAAGTTGTAGGACGATCTGCAGTCTGAGACCTCCTTTGTTGCCACCACCCTCTGCTTAGTATTCACGGTGTGTGTATCACTTGCACACCTTCCTCCGTTAGTCTTGCTTCCTCGTCCAGCCTCTAAATCACCCTCCTCTGTGGTACTGTGTACAAGGCTCTCTTACAGTCTAGGAATATGCACTCTACCTAACAGTCTTTCTCACACTTCATTACTGCTACTGTTGCTGCTGTGTGTGCAGTGTGTGTGTGTGTGTGTGTGTGTGTGTGTGTGTGTGTGTGTGTGTGTGTGTGTGTGTGTGTGTGTGTGTGTGAGAGAGAGAGAGAGAGAGAGAGAGAGAGAGAGAGAGAGAGAGAGAGAGAGAGAGAGAGAGAGAGAGAGAATGGGGGTAGGGAGTGCGTCAAGATTGTAGTTGAAGGAACAAAAACAGGAGAGAAGCAGAGGAAGGGGAGAATAACAGGAAGATGGATCGATGTGCAGAGAGGAGACAGTGTGAGAAGTGTGGGTGAGAGAGAGAGAGGTGTGGGTGAAAGAAAGAAGGGTGAGTGAGAGATGTGGGAGAGGCGGGGTGAGAGAGGTGAGGGAGCGAGAGATGAGATTGGGTGAAAGGTGTGGAGGAGTAGGAGGAGTAGCTGCGGGAAGAAGACGCCTAGGATCAATATGGAGTTAAAACCTCTCTTCAGTACATAAGTTTCAAGAATGTGTATAAGATCCAAGAGGCGAGAAATCAGTACTGATGGGCTGAAGAGACTAAAAACCTTGAGTCGGGAATTGACACTTTAAAACAACAAACAAATTGATGAGTACAGACACAAATACAGAGCTCTTTCACACACACACACACACACACACACACACACACACACACACACACACACACCTACACACACACCTACACACACACCTACACACACACCTACACACACACACCTCGGGGCCAGGAGCTCGGACTCGACCCCCGCAACCTCAACTAGGTGAGTACACCTACACACACACACACCTACACACACACACACCTACACACACACACACCTACACACACACACACCTACACACACACACACACCTACACACACACACACCTACACACACACCTACAAACACACGCCTACACACACACACCTACACACACACACACACACACACACACACACACACACACACACACACACACACACACACACACACACACACACACACACACACACACACCGACACACACACACACCTACACACACACATACCTACACACGCATACCTACACACACCTACACACACGCATACCTACACACACCTACACACACACCTACACACACCTACACACACACCTACACACACACCTACACACACACCTACACACACACCTACACACACACCTACACACCTACACACACACACACACACACACACACACACACACACACACACACACACACACACACACACACACACACACACACACACACCTACACACACACACCTACACACACACACCTACACACACACACACACACACCTACACACACACACACACCTACACACACACACACCTACACACACACACACCTACACACACACACACACACAAACACACACACACACACACACACACACACAGGAGCCGAGTCTCGACCCCTGCAACCACAATTAGGTGAGTACAATTAGGTGAGTACACACACACACACACACACCTACACACACCTACACACACACACACACCTACACACACACACACACACACCTACACACACACACACACACACACACACACACCTATACACACACCTACACACACACCTACACACACACCTACACACACACACCTACACACACACACCTACACACACACACACCTACACACACACACACACCTACACACAAACACACCTACACACAAACACACCTACACACACACACACCTACACACACACACACCTACACACACACACACCTACACACACACACCTACACACACACACACACACACACACACACTCGACCCCCGCAACCTCAATTAGGTGAGTACAACTAGGTGAGGTGAGTACACACACCTACACACACACACACACCTACACACACACACACACACCTACACACACACACACACACACACACCTACACACACACACACCTACACACACACACACACACCAACACACACCTACACACACACACACCTACACACACACACATACACACACACACCTACACACACACACACCTACACACACCTACACACACACACACACACACACACACACACACACACACACACACACACACACACACACACACACACACACACACACACACACACACACCCTGTACACCGTGTACGTTAGGCCCATATTGGAGTATGCGGCACCAGTTTGGAACCCACACCTAGCCAAGCACGTGAAGAAACTAGAGAAAGTGCAAAGGTTTGCAACAAGACTAGTCCCAGAGCTAAGAGGTATGTCCTACGAGGAGAGGTTAAGGGAAATCAACCTGACGACACTGGAGGACAGGAGAGATAGGGGGGACATGATAACGACATACAAAATACTGAGAGGAATTGACAAGGTGGACAAAGACAGGATGTTCCAGAGATTGGACACAGTAACAAGGGGACACAGTTGGAAGCTGAAGACACAGATGAATCACAGGAATGTTAGGAAGTATTTCTTCAGCCACAGAGTAGTCAGTAAGTGGAATAGTTTGGGAAGCGATGTAGTGGAGGCAGGATCCATACATAGCTTTAAGCAGAGGTATGATAAAGCTCACGGCTCAGGGAGAGTGACCTAGTAGCGATCAGTGAAGAGGCGGGGCCAGGAGCTCGGACTCGACCCCCGCAACCTCAACTAGGTGAGTACAACTAGGTGAGTACACACACACACACACACACACACACCTTACACACCTACCTACCTACCTGCGCGTGCGGAAAGAAACATATAAGAGATTTACGAAGAACAATATCACATGACCATCAGTTTCGAGAACACAAACAAATGAAACAAAGAGCGAGAAAATGTTAACCTGGTCAAACAGGCAGCAAAAACAGCCTGGTTGACCAGGCAGGCTCCAGACAAGCCTGGGTCAGGGCTGGGCTACGGGAGTAGACAAATTTTCGAATCCCATCAAAGGACAAGTTCCTTAGTGCCTGACCAGCCGGGCTGTGGTTCACATGCTGGATTGCGTGCCAGCAGTAATAGCCTGGTTGATCCACTGGGAGGCCTGGTCTGTGACCGGGTCGCGGGGGGGCCTTGACCCCAGGAAGCGTATCTCAGGTGTTCACAGGTACCATCAGTAAGGTATATCAGATGTATAGGAATTATGCTCAAGGACCTAGTCCCCAGTCTGCGTACTGGAATGAAAGATATAGGAAGAAGTGTACCTGTGATTTACCTATGACCTGTTTTAGCTCTGAGTCGGGATAACTGGGAAGGTGGATATTTAGCATCCTAACAAATAGAATCCAAAGAGTAATAGTAAACAGTGAAATCAAGGCCTGCTATAGTGAACAGGTCTGTCTCGCAAGGCAGGATATTCGCCCCACTTCTCTTCCTAATTATCATGTCTGATGTTAACAGGGATATTAATCATTGCATTGTATCATCCTTCGCAGACAATACTAAAATTTGTATGAAAGTAGCATCCATAAAAGGCACAGTGAGCCTCCAAGCTGATATAAATTAAGTCTTCCATTGAGCTTCTGACAATATGATGTTCATTGAGAACAAAATTCACTTACTACGTCACAGAAAATGGAGGAAATAAAAACAAGATTGGAGTACAAAACAAATTCTGGCCACAAAATAGAGCGAAACACCAACGTCAAAGACCTGGGAGTGATCATGTCGGAGGATCTCACCTTCAAGGACCATAACATTGTATCAATCGCATCTGCTAGAAAAATGACAGGATGGATAATGAGAACCTTCAAAACTAGGGAGGCCAAGCCCATGATGACACTCTTCAGGTCACTTGTTTTATCTAGGCTGGAATATTGCTGCACACTAACAGCACCTTTCAAGGCAGGTGAAATTGCCGACCTAGAAAATGTACAGAGAACTTTCACGGCGCGCATAACGGAGATAAAACACCTCAATTATTGGGAGCGCTTGAGGTTCCTAAACCTGTATTCCCTGGAACGCAGGAGGGAGAGATACATGATTATATACACCTGGAAAATCCTAGAGGGACTAGTACCGAACTTGCACACGAAAATCACTCACTACGAAAGCAAAAGACTTGGCAGACGATGCACCATCCCCCCAATGAAAAGCAGGGGTGTCACTAGCACGTTAAGAGACCATACAATAAGTGTCAGGGGCCCGAGACTGTTCAACTGCCTCCCAGCACACATAAGGGGGATTACCAACAGACCCCTGGCAGTCTTCAAGCTGGCACTGGACAAGCACCTAAAGTCAGTTCCTGATCAGCCGGGCTGTGGCTCGTACGTTGGTTTGCGTGCAGCCAGCAGCAACAGCCTGGTTGATCAGGCTCTGATCCACTAGGAGGCCTGGTCACAGACCGGGCCGCGGGGGCGTTGACCCCCGGAACTCTCTCCAGGTAAACTCCAGGTAAACACGACAAACTCAAACCACTCCGTATAATTTAAGTTAAATGTGAAAGACATGGGAGTGATAATGTCAGATTTCAAGTTCTAGGACAAAAATGTTATTGTAACTGCAAGAAAGATGATGGGTTGGTTAACTAGAACCTTCAAAACAAGAGATGCCAAGCCATTGATGATACTCTTCGGGTCACTTGTTCTGTTATTTTCCTATTAATTCCGCACATCATCCGCAAAGTTTGACACCGGATTTAATTTTATTAGGCATGTCATTTATGTGTATTAGAGTATCAGGGGATTCACGTACTGATCCGTGATCACTATGAGGGTAGAAGAAGTCTAGATAGTCAAAGGCCATCCTCTGACTATCTAAAAAAGAAACTGCTAATTGTGTTTTTTGAAAGACCTTGTGTACACGCAGAAACATACATAATTGTGTATATTTGGAGACCTTATATGCAAGCAAATATATTCTGGCAATGTATTTGCCTTTATGTATGGAGAATATTCAGGTGTGGCAGACAGCTCTGAGGTGGAAACCAGTGCTATTATGTCCTTAAGTTTGTATTAATATTTAAGTGATATTCCTTTCAATAAAGAATACTTTAGGTGTGTCGCTCCGGTCGTAATCATTCTGCCAGGCCTCCTTGGCCTGCACAGCCTTCTCTCTTGCTCAGTTTTACTGTCCTATAATGCTTTACACCCTTTTCTGCCCCGTCATCCTCTCTACTTTGCCTTACCACCTTTCCTGCTGAGTCCCCTGTCCGCTGACCTACCGTGCCCGCCCACTGGCCTGCCCTGCTCCACAGCTGGCCAGCGTATCACTCGTCCAGTACCACCACCCTGTTGCTTACCACTCTTATTTGAAATTTCCTGTACTTCTTAGGAAACGAGATCCTCGTACAGGGAAGGTTGCTAGTGGCGTTGGATTACGTCAGTGGCGCGTGGTGAGAGAGGAGAGGGGGAAGGAGGGGAAGGGACTGAGCGGGAGGGGGCTTGGCTAGTATAGGAAGAGATGGTACTGGGGCGACGGGTGGGGACCAGGGTAGAGTGAGGCGATGGGGTAGGGGTTGTGTGGGAGGGGAGGTGTGATAGGCGCCGTGAGATGTGGGAGGGGGATATGATGGTGCTGACAGCTAGCATGGAGCACACTTACACCAATCAAGAGTAAGGGCAGTGACCGAGCGTATCACTCCTCGTACCCCCGCCCGTCCCTCTGCCACCCCTGTGAATGTCATCGTCACACTGTTGCAATCCAGAGTATGTTTTACGCCTCGTGTTATGAAACTTGACGGTGTTATAAAGAGCTGGCTGAGGAGCGCGTAAACCCACACCCGATCTTCTTTACGTCTGGGTGATGTCTGCTGCGGCGCGCGTCCTCAACCCCCTCAAGGTCACATGATGCGCTGGTGACATCACTGCTTGGCTACCGGCTCCACCAATGAGCACCGAGAGAACGTTGGTAGGCGGAGCCGGCCTAGCTAATCAGCGATGCTGGCTGGCGTGACGTAGCTGCTTCATAGAGGAAACCCACCAATACACTGGTCGGAAACTGCTGCTGCTGAAGGCTACTGGCATACATGCTCCTACGTAATATTTATGAAATTCTGCCGGTGTTGCAAGAGATCAATTGAATAAGCGGATACACGCGGGCTGTTGCACGACACCGGTCAGAGTTCACTAACCAGAAAGCCACAAGCACAGAGAAATACTTGGTAATATTCGATTGTGGCCTCTGGCACTAGTTTAAAAGGCCACAAATTGAAGAATGTTGTGTGGTGGGTTTAGAGCCCTCACATGCTCTTCCTTACAGCATACTGCTCACCTTACCCTGGGAGAACTTTGGCCTCACCAGGAAACCTAATGTTGACGCTTAATCTCTCTGATGTGGGAGCTGTATAGTCCTTGTGGCTTAGCGCTTCTTTTTGATTATAATAATAAATCTGATGTGGGAATGAAATTTTTGAGATTTGTTTTTTTTAGAGGACTCTCTCTCTCTCTCTCTCTCTCTCTCTCTCTCTCTCTCTCTCTCTCTCTCTCTCTCTCTCTCTCTCTCTCTCTCTCGCTCGCTCTCTTTCACCCCTCTCTCTCTTTCCCCCCTCTCTCTCTTTCCCCCCTCTCTCTCTTTTCCCCCTCTCTCTCTTTCCCCCCTCTCTTTCCCCCCTCTCTCTCCCCCTCTTTCCCTCTCTTCATCCCTCCCTGTGTACAATATTCGTCTTCAGCATTATTGTAGCAATATATTGACCACTGAGGTTAATATTTACTGCTGGCCGCTTTTCCAAGAATTTCATTACTGGGATATCTTCACTCGGTCACATGACTGGTCTTTCAACTTTTTTTTTTTTTTTTACTACGAACAATCTTTGCGCAAGTTTAGAGCTGAATGGGAATGTAACTATTTCCTCTCTGTCCTTGATATTCATATTCTCAGCTCTGTAACAGGCTTTTTATTTTTCGTTTACCAGAGGGAACTGATAAGGTCCTCGAGTTAGTTTCTACTCAGAAGGGCTCTGCTAGCAACGGTGACTGAATGCAGCTATAACAATCTTATTGACCAAAGTTGCCAAATTACAAATTTTATGGCAACCCAAACCAGCTTGGATTTAGAGAGGAAAGATGTGCCTGTCTCAGCTGCTATACCACCGTGAAAATTACGAAGGTACTGGAAGAAAACCAAAACTCAGATGTGATGTACACGGATTTCGCAGAGACTTTTGATAAATGAGATCATGGGATGATTGCACATTATATTGATGGAACTGGTCACTCCCTTTTTGACATTTAATGAACACCTTGCTGACAAATAGTGCTAGTTTCCATCAGGTCAGATACCAAAACTTAACACACTGCCAACTTATACCTAACCCCACTCAGCTTGGGAGAAGCCATTGATAGTATGCTCATGCACTGTACCCAAGGCCCAGATTTGTGGAACGTCATATTTATAAATAATTGAAGAAACTTACATACCTTAATTATCCCATTAAGACAAATTCTGGACACACCAGGCATCTACGTTTGGACAGTTGAAGGGTTAACAACAACAGCACTACTCTTTAAGGCACTATGGATTTAAAGCAGGTCGCTCCTGCCTCTCACAACAAGGGCCTGACGACATGGTCTTGGATATATGGAAGACAAACCAAATGCAGATGTAACATACACAGACTTTGCAAAAGCCTTCAACAACTGCGATTGTGTAATGGTATACACGATGTGTGCAAAATGAATAACGTGGGCAAGAGAGAGAATTATAATAATCACTTGGAAAATTTTAGGAAGATTAATAACAGATCTGCACACACAAATCATTCCCCACGAAAGTACGAGGCTTGTCAGATGGTGCAAAATACTCCAGTGAAAGATAGGGGTGCAGAGAGTGCACTTAGGGAAAATTCAGTAAGTGTGAAGGGACGAAGACTTTTCAGTGTCCTCCCTTGACACATAAGGGAAATTACCAACATAACCCTGGAGAAACTTCTCAAGACAGTCCATCATTAACCGGGTTGTGGCAGGTCACTAATGTTTAATACAAGAAAATGTCCCTATCTTGCCTGATATAAAATGTGCTGAGCACAGTAATATGTTTTCAAGAATTTTTCCTCTCGGTTTTTTTTCTTTTTACAGAAATAAATTTTATAGGCTAAGAGCTGTTATCCAACCTCAGCTCATTTCATAGCCCCAGCCTCATCTAAGATGTGACAAACACACCTGCCTTCTCGCCTCTGATAACTTTTCACAAGCAACACCTTGGTTTTTTATCACTTAAATGTTTCTCGCCTTTGGACCTATTAGGACAACCATCCGTAACTATAACCATATTGTTTTAGTGTTAGAATCAAATTAACTAACTGTAAATTATCAAATAATTTGTAAATATATTACACTTTTAAACATGTGTTGTGGGTTAAGCGCTTAGGTTTAATTGTAATAATATTAAACCTGTATATTATGAGTTGTAACCAAACCATACCCCCGGCCGGGATTGAACCCGCGGTCATAGTCTCAAAACTCCAGCCCGTCGCGTTCAGACCGCGGGTTCAATCCCGGCCGGGGGTATGGTTTATTTGCAATCGTGTCATTACGATTTCTTGAGTCGAGTTGTAACCAACTTGGCCGATCCGGACATTGTTCAGGTATACCGTTGTAGCCCAGCAACATCACTAACACCACCACCACCAACAACAACAACTACAACACTAACAACAGAATCTCCAACTACAATACAGCTCCAACAACTATAACAACACCTTCAACAATTGCAACACTAACAACAGCAACACCACCAACAATAGCTACAACACTTCCAACAATTACTGCACTAACAACACCAACAACTAAAATAACAACACATCCATCACTAACAACTACAACACTAACAACAACAGCAACACCACTGCTACTACTACTTTGTTTACACATGGGTGCCCCTCCCTTCCTCCACTCATTTGTCTCCTCTCTCTCTCTTCTTTTTCCTCTCATCCCTCCCCTCTCTTCTTGTATTCTGATGTTCCTAGTAGTAGTACAGCATTCAGATTTTTATTTAAATACAGTTATTAACTTGTATTTAATAGTTTGTGTATAAAAGCATACTGGTAGTGACTCACAGCAGTTAGGCTTCAAGTGGTCTGAGAGTTTCTCGGGCCAGTGCAACCTGCAACCCAACAATAACAACACATGAAGTAGGCGGAGAGGTTTCCTACACTATTTTTTATTTCATTATTTTGATATTTTTAGAATTTTGGGTAGCTTGCGTTTATTAGACGTTTGGGCGGGTTGTTACTTTTTCTTTTTTATAAAACCTTGTCTTATGACATACACATTCTTTTTACACTTGTAGATTGGTGTAGTGCTCCTGCTTTGAGGAATTGGAGCTTCTCTTCATTTTCTTAGATCAGACCTGATTATTTCCCTTTCCTCAGACACTGTGGCCTCATACAGAGTTTTCCAGTAATAATAATAATAATAATAATAATAATAATAATAATAATATGTTACAGGCAGTGCACGTGGAGGGGCAGCTGGAGGCAGAGAGCTTCAGGTGTCTCTGGGTAGGCTGTAAGGTGTACAACAAGGCCTCGTGCTCTGTATCGTGGTTGGAGAGACATGTCCTCACCCACGGTGGACACAAGCCCTTCAAGTGTATTGTAGATGGATGCGGCCAAAGATTTACCTCCCAGGTTAGTGGTAACCAAGACATGCTTCTTGAGTATATTTACTATGTCTCACAGTCACACCCCACCACTTTTCAAAAGACTCAACTTGCTAAATATACAAGACATACACTCTTATTATTGTGCCTACTACATATACAGAACTTTAAACTCCACTGTAAACCCTCCCCTAAAACTACTACTCGACAGTTACAACAGAATGCACAGTCACAATACAAGGCATAAGGCACTTTTCAACATCCCTTGAGTAAGACTCACTATGCAAGAACGCTATGCACATAAAAGGCCCGAAGATCTGGAACTCGCTACTGGAACAGGTCAAGGATCTCCAGACAGCTTATAAATTTAGGACTGCTAAAAAATCATCTTGTCTCGCAATATTAACCAATTCAACCAAACATCTACTGACTAGTTTTATCATGTGACCACCTGGCTTTTAATTCTGCCATTCCATAAAATATTACCACCTGCACCATTCCTTGTAAATTAGATTTTGTACTAAGTATACATAAGATTTATTAAGTCCAAATAAGATTGTAAAACAACTAACCACTATTCCATGTTTAGTTTTAAGTATAATTACTGTGTACTATTCTCTTATCTAGTTTTAATTAGTTACTATGTATTAGGATTAGTTTGCCTGAAATGCCTGGGCATGATAGTGGCTATCTTTGTACTTAGCAAATCAAAATTGTAATTACACATTGTAACCTTTACAAAGAAATAAACTTATTATTATTATTTAGTTAACTGATGGAGGATTGAACCTTCATCACACCTTTACACTGAATAGCCCACATGGATTAATTACTTAACATATATCATTAAGTGGTGGATAAATATCACTAATAGGGTCAAATATGGAATAAGACTTGCTCTAGCAATATTCTTTGAGTGGCAGATTAATCAGCTTGTGATAAATATGTGGACCATTAGGCCGACACATGCAACAGCATGGTTGACAAGGCAATCAAGAGGGAGACCAAACCCCAGGTGGGGATGCTAGAATATAGAAACCTCTCTTAACTAGTCACAGGTAAATTTTAGGTATTTGCAAAAATGAATAGAAAATGGCATTACATGAATAATATATTTTATGAAGAGTACTAAACTTGTGAGGAACATTCAGCATTAAACCCATGAGAGACATTCACCATTAAATCTGTGAGGGACCTGAAGCTGTAGGGTGGAGAGTGCTGCACAGTTGAGGTTGAATGCAGGGTGTGGAAAGAAACATCTCAGTAATGTGATACACAAGTGTTTGCATCAAATCGGCTGTGGATAAAATGCTGTAAATAAGATTTGCATTAGCAGTGGAACCTTCAGAAAGGAAGGCAGACAAAGTGGGCATGTCAGGGAATTGAAAGTTAAATTAAAGTCCACTGAGTGGCCCTTAATGGTTTAGTGCTTTCATTGAATATTATTATACATAAACTCTACAAAAGCCAATGTACTCTTTGATAAATTGGGTGCTCTATCAAAATATACTGATGTTGGCTTAACTGCAATATATTCTGTACATATGTTTGCAGAGAATTCAAAAGTATTGTGCAAAATAGGCATAACTATTCAAGAAGAGGTGACCACAGGTCACCTTAGCCACACAGTCTTGGACTTGGCATCTTAAGTCGACAGCCTGGTCAGCCAGACTCAGCTAAGTGTCAGTAATATTTTTCCTCCATTTTAATAGATGATCCTATCTCTCTCAGTACAGTATTATAACACAAGTTTAATGGTGCATCATTAAATTTGGTACATACACTGTAAGCAGATTTGTTAATGGTCCAGGCCCGACTAAAATGTCAAGAGTTTCGTCTTCAGATTGTGAGTTAGTGTAATGTATGAATTGGCATCATATAATTTTATTTAATTTCTTGTGAAAATAAATAGACAGTGGTGAAGAACTATAAAAATTTATTGAATTCAGAACACTATTTATATGGTTATGAATTCAGTCAAAACACTACTGTGTAGTTATGTCTGCCCACCTGGATGTCTACCTGGAGAGTGTTCTGAGGGTCAACGCCCTCGATGCCGGGCCCCAGACCAAGCCTACTATTGAATGGCCTGATTAACCAAGCTGTTGGTGTTAACCACACTAAGTCCAGCATAAGCACCGTAGCCTGGCTGATCAAGCACTCACTTAAGAAACCTGTCTACTTCTTTCTTGGAGACAGCCAGGGATATGTTAGTAATCCACCATATGTCAGAGGGAGGATGTTGAAAAGTCATAGCCCTTCAACACTGAATGAATTTTCCCAGTGTACTCATTGCACCCCTGCTTTTCATTGGGGGTATTTTGCACTGTCTGCCAAGCTTTTACTTTCATGGGGAATGATTTGTGTGTTCAGATTTGGGACCAGTTTTAGTTTCCTAGGTGTAGATTATAATGTATCTCTCTTGCCTACTTTCCAAGGAGTATATGTCAAGGGATTTCAAACATTCCCAGTAATTTAGGTGCTTGCCAATCTGTACAGGCAGTGAGGTTCTCTACACATTCACCAGGTCTGCAGTTTTGCCTGATTTGAACAGAGCTGTTAAATTACAGTAGTACTCCAGTATTATCATTGGCTTGGCATCACTTGTTTTGAAGGTTCTAGTTATTCAGCTTACCATTTTTTGTGAGGTTGTGATAGTGACACTGTTGTGATCCTTAAAGGTGTGATCTTCTGACATGATCACTCCATGGTCTTCCATATTAGTCTATGCTCTACTGAGCAATTTGAGTTTGTTTTATACTCTGATCCTGTTTTTATTTCCTTAATCTTTCCATAATGGAATAACCAAAACTTGTCCTTATTGAACATCATATTGTTGTCAGTGGTCCACTGGAAGACTTTGTTTATATCAGTTTGTAGGTTACAATGTCTTCAATGGATGCCACTCTCATACCTCTATCATTGTCTGTCTATATCAGATGCGAGAATGAAGAAGAGAGCAGGGGCCAATACTGTGTCTAGGGGAACAGAGATTTTCACTTTGGCAGCTTCCTATTCACTCTGTTCACTATTACCCTTTGGGTTCTATTCATTAGAAAATTAAATATCCATCTGCCTGCTTTTCTGTTTATTCCTTTTGTGAACTATTACACTATGGTCACACTTGTCAAAGGCCTCTACAGAGTCATTGTAAATTTCATCTGCATTTTGCTTGTCTTCCACTGCATCTAAGACCATGTCATAATGATCAAGTAATTGTGAAAATAAACCTTCTCTAAATCCATGTGTTGTGATTATGAGTTATTTACTTGTTATTGACAATAGATACAGTCATGGTAATAATACAGTGGTACCTTGAGTTTCGAACAGCTCCCAACTTGAACAATTATGTAAGCGTATTTTTGTAAGTGATTTTGTAAGTGTATTTTTGGGGGTCTGAAACAGACTAATCTAATTTATATTATTCCTTATGGGAACAAATTCATATGGTAAGGCACTCAAACAGCCTTCTGGAATGAATTATGGCCAAAACTCGAGGTACCACTGTAATAATAATACAGTGGACCCCCACATAACGATATTATTTCAATCCAGAAGTCTGTTTGGGTGCCGTTATAGACCAAATTTGTTCCCATAAGAGATATTGTGAATTAGATTAGTCTGTTTCAGACCCCCAAAAATACACCTACAAAAGCACTTACAAAAATACACTTACATAATTGGTCGAGTTGGGAGCTGATTGTTATGCGGGGGTCCACTGTATAATATAATATCTTGATTTACTACAAGTACATGTACAGGGTATACAGGCCTAGCTGACATCAGTGACACACTACTACGTATATAGAAAGCCGCTTGTTATGCTGAGCATTTCGGGCAAATTAGGTCAATTTTGTCCCAGGATGCGACCTACACCAGTCGACTAACACCCAAGTACCCATTTTATACTGATGGGTGAACATGGACGGCAGGTGTCTTATGGAAACACATCCCTAATGTTTTCCAGCCGTACCGGAGGTGATTCGAACTCTGGACCTCAGTGTGTGAGCTGTGTGTGCTAGCAATTGAGCTACAGGACACCTTATGTGGTGGAGATAAGATATTTGTAGTTGAAATAAATATAACTTTTTTTGTAGAAGCACTATACAACTTTGCACTGTACTGTATGATTATTACTGGTTAAAGACTTCATGAATATAATATATGGCTTATGAATTTGAAATTGGATTTTTTGTGTATCAAGATTTGTCTTGTACAGTTTAGTGGCGATAGCATGGTATTTTAGTAACTGATATGAAATTATGTAGTGGAAGTGATGAGAGTTTTAATTAAGTGGATATATTTCTAATGTAATACAGAGAAAGAGAATTTAAGCAATTTTTTCCTGGTGCAGACGGCTCTGGGTCGACATGTGAACCATCACTTCAGTGTGACTGCGACTACTCCGTCTCCTAGGCCTCCCACTCAACCTTCACCCTCTAAGTTGATACGTAAAAATGGACGCAAGTGCCGATTCAGAAAAAAACCTTGGTCAGGTAGGTAATAAAGTAGGTTTTGTATTAAGTCTTTGAGAAGCAATCAAGGACTAATTGTGACTTTGCATTATATTGTATGTATAATTTTTTTAACACAGATGCCATATGAACAAGGATCTTGCTAATAGCTGTTTATGCAGTTTTGTAGATTAAGATATACTGTATAAATAATAATATGTTCTTTGTTAATATTAAGATTGAGAATGTTTCTGACATTTTGCTCCTCCTTCCTCAATCGCAGACTCAAGGGCTAAAGCTCCAGTCCGTAAGTAATATATTATATGAATAATGGCTGCTTACTAATTGTTTTATGTTGCCTATTACTCTTGTTTTGTTCTTAGGTGTTTTTGTGCTTATTCTTAGTGTGGATTTTTTCTTGTCAACATGTACTTGTATGATTATATCAACTTGATCTTCATTAATGGTGTTTGATTTTACATGAGAAATCCAAGATTATGTACAGTCAGGCTCTTGATTTTTTTTTTAAATAGCTGAGAGGTGATTGTTATTAGATGTCTGGACTATTTGGAAAATTTGAATTGGAACCAAGAGGTTTCCATAATATGAAAAAGATACCCAACTAACCCACACATTGGAAAGTGCTTATGACAGTGTTTCGGTCTGACTTGGACCATTTACAAAGTGACACTTAACAGAAAAAGGAGATGGAGCCAGTAAATATAGGCCAGATGGCAGGGACAGGACAAGAGAGGTGGGAGGAGTAGTGAAGCAAATCCTGCTTACTTGATCTTGAACAAAAACATGTGTATGTAGTTCTTAGTAAATCATGCTATGATTTTTAGAGGATGTGATTGTAGTAGATCCATGGGATGTAGTAATTAGAGCAGCATAGGTGTTCATGTTGTGATGGTAGATAGAGCTGATGTGATTATGAGTGCATGGGTGCACAACTAGTAGGCCACTGAAGTACCAGCCTAGTTGACCAGGCAGTCAGCTATGAAGTCTGACCTTAGAAATTATATGCAAACCATACCCCCAGCCGGGATTGAACCCGCGGTCATAGAGTCTCAAAACTCCAGCCCGTCGCGTTAGCCACTAGACGGGCTGGAGTTTTGAGACTCTATGACCGCGGGTTCAATCCCGGCCGGGGGTATGGTTTATTTGCAATCGTGTCATTACGATTTCTTGAGTCAAATTATATGCAAATTACGGAGCCCAGAAATATAGACCAAGTTAATAGAAGAATCTAAAAATTACAACATACCTGATGATAAATCATGTCGGTTCTCTGAACCATTCATCTACAATACAACATACCTGTTGAATTCAAATTAAAGCTAAAACAAGTACAGTTGTGTGTTTAAATAAAGTAAATTCTGGCCTATCACTTTAAAATATAATTATTGAACAATTCTAATTGTAAACTAAGCTTTTATTGCAATTTTATAAGTTACAATTCAACCTTTTCCAACTTGTTAATTAATATTTAAAATTTTTTGTGAATGAATTTTGTAATTTGTATCCTATTATTTTTAGCTGTCTCCCACAATGTTTTGAACACAATGCCTTCAAATGTGCTGCAAGTGGTAAATTTTGGCCTAGACATGAAAGAGTGTCTGTGCAGTAAGTCCACAGTATAAAAATAATCTTGCCCCATGATGGGGAAAAACAAACCTCTGACCTTGTGTCTGGTTTAAAACAGCAGATTTGAGGTATTTTCCTAGGGTGGTTTCTATAGTTTCATTAACTGTTTCTTGGCATATGTTAATGAAATACATGATTTTAGTTAGTTTCTGACTGGAAATAGCTTGAAATAGGGCTCAAAGTGGCAGAAATATACAATTTTTGGTGATTTTCCTGGCCAGTTTTAAAGGTTTTCACTGGGCTAGCTTCAGTTATTGGGATGGCCAAAACCTTGACCAGTCATCCTTGGTTTTCCAAGAAATAGGTAAAACTTCAATTTTATTTTTTTGTGTAATGTATTAAAAATAGAGGGGAAAGTGTTATATAGGAGAGACCTGGTAAGCTAATTAATGAACTGAAAAAGTTGCTTTGGTGGCTAGGTTATCTGCAGTGTTTATTTTGGGCTCTGTAATTACATTGGATTATTTTTATTTTTGTGTAAAATTGGCTAAATTATTGGCTGTGTGTGCTGTATAGGTTTTTTTGTGCTCAGTTGACAGAATGGAAGGCATACTAACGAAGTAGTTATGAATCGGGTCAAATTGAGCATTGAAATTGGCTTAAAATAAAATTGAGTGAAATTGGTGATGCATAAATTGAGCCCAGACTTCCAACTTTGCGCCTGAGTAATTCTGTAAATTTTCCATGAAATTTTTCATTTTTGGTGTCGTTAAATTCAGAAAAAGATTCTTCCATTTGAGAAAATAATTTATTTTTTAAAATTCATGAAACTGTCATCACGTTTAATTTTGGGGGTTGTGACAGCGAAAGGGTTAACTTGTTAGCATGTACATTGTACTAGATTCATAAGTATAAAAAACTCCATAGCAATATAGTCTTTTAGTGTTAATTAATATTAGACCTTGTTAAAGTTTGCCCAAAATGATATGCATACTATGATCCTTCAAATTATTGTACTATATGTACAGTGAATTAAACTATAATTATACTAATTTTATTATAGTATTATAATTAAATATTCACAACCACCGATCTGCAGTTTTTAGCAAATGAAATATAATTTGCACTATTTTTTCCTATAGAAGAATAGCTTGTTTTACAAACTACAGTACTTGTTGGTAAGTCACAATGCCAGGAACTTAATTTGTTCATAAACTGGTATCTGATCAGTCTGCTTCTGTTCATCTATCTGGTATGTTCACCATTATTAAGGCTGCTCTTGCTTATCTTTAAGTTACCTGACAATGATTTTGTAGGTCATCACCCCTGTGGTCCTGTCCCAGACCAGGCCTTCTGGTTGATTGCCTGAGCAACCAAACTATTAGTGCCAGCTGTAAAAAATTCCAATATAAGGACCACAGTCTGGCTGACCAGGATCTAACAACAAACTTATCCTGTTCCTTCTTGAAGACAGCTAGAAGTCTGTTGGCAGTTTTCGTAATATATGAAGAGAGGGTGTTGAAAAGTGTTTTCTCTTTGTACTTAGTTGGGTCATCTGTTGATGTACTCATTACACCCCTGCTTTTCATCCAGGGTATAGTATTTTCCACTATCTGCTGAGTCTCTTGCTCTCTCGGGGAGTGATTTTGGTGTTCAAATTTGTGACCGCTCACTGTAGAATTTCCCGTGTAAATTATGATGCATCTTCCTTGCATACACTGCAATGAGTAGAGTTTAAGGGACTTGGAGCATTCCCAGTAATCCAAGTGTGTAACTGAATTTATATGAACAGTAAAACTTTTCTACCTTCTCCAGAGCCACAGTTTTGCATGCCTTTAATAGAGCTGTTAGTGTGTAGCAGTATACATGTATTTCAGTGTAGAGAGAACATGTGACTTTAAAGTATCATCATTGGCTTGGCAGCTTTTGTTTTTAAGGTTCTAGTTATCCAGCAGTTTTAATAATAACACTGATCACAAAGATACTTTGCTATTTTGCCTTTTGTTTTTTTTACATTCAAAGCCTTGATGTGCTCACTTTGCTTTGCATTTTCTCTATACACCTTTGTCAGTGGCACAAAATTTTGTTTAGTCACTTGCGTTTTTCCACTAAACTTACGCCATTGTATTTTTCTATTAATGCACTGTTATACATACATACATACATACATCTTTCAACAAACCGGCCGTATCCCACCAAGGCAAGGTGGCTCAAAAGGATAAAGGCTTCTCCTTTTAAATTTAGTAATACGTATGTACAAGAGAAGGACTTGCTAGCCCCTTGCTCCTGGCATTTTAGTCGCCTCTTACGACATGCATAGCTTATGGAGGAAGAATTCTGTTCCACTATACATCATCATCTTTCAACAAACCGGCCGTATCCCACCGAGGCAGGGTGGCCCAAAAAGAAAAACAAAAGTTTCTCTTTTTAAATTTAGTAATTTATACAGGAGAAGGGGTTACTAGCCCCTTGCTCCCGGCATTTTAGTCGCCTCTTACAACACGCATGGCTTACGGAGGAAGAATTCTGTTCCTCTTCTCCATGGAGAAAAGAGGAAATAAACAAGAACAAGAACTAGAAAGAAAATACCAGAAAACCCAGAGGGGTGTGTGTATATATATGCTTGTACATGTATGTGTAGTGTGACCTAAGTGTAAGTAGAAGTAGCAAGATGTGCCTGAAATCTTGCATGTTTATGAGACAGAAAAAAGGACACTAGCAATCTTACCATCATGTAAAACAATTACAGGCTTTCGTTTTACACTCACTTGGCAGGATGGTAGTACCTCCCTGGGTGGTTGCTGTCTACCAACCTACTACCTAGGTCCACTGTACATACATACATATATACCAAAACAGAATCCTTCAAGCAGTAGCAGATATTAAAGCAAATGAAAGTAATTATAAGAAACAATTCAGTGATAAACTAAACCTAAAATTTTACCTTTATACCATGCTCAAAAAGTACAATACTAAAAGAACAAAAATTTGTTTCATTAATACAAAAATAACACTTAACATTAGAGTATTCTGAATATATTGTACTATGCAAAACAACCACTGTGAAAGAATAATGAAATTCCAAGTGCTTTTGTGACTTCTCACATTATCAACGAACTATAAAAACAATACATCAAAGAAAGACATATAAAGGGTCAAGTCTACACCTCACCATCACATCCCACAACAAAGAAACACCTGACATGTGACGACACCCGACTCGTAAGAAAGGAGGAACACTGCAGCAGGCCTGTTGGCCCATACTAGGCAAGTCCTTTGCAGTCCATCCCACTAACAAAATATTAGCCCAACCCTAGTACTCTACTCAAGAATTAAGAGATATTATTTGTTTAATGTATTATTAAATTCTTCTCAAATTTTATTAATTATAAATTATACTTTGTTTATAGGAGGCAGGGTTACCAGTTATTATAAAGAAATAACAGAGTCCTGAAAAACCAACATGAAACCATGTTAAGCACTTCACTGGACACTTCATGATAGAGAATCCTAATATTTTTTGGAATTTCAACTTGCTTAACATGTAATAGTGTTATTTATAAACAGAAATCATTAAGATTTGTAGGAAAATACATTGCCATTGTAGTAATCTTTGTTAAAGCAGGGTCTGATTACTGCAACTCCATATTTATAAAGAAATACATTAACAGGGATGCATTTTTTTTCTTGCTGGAATTTCAGGTAATTGGGATGCCTAGGTTGTCCCATATGAATCATGCCAATCCTATGAGAACTGAAATAGGGAAGGGAGAATATCACTTAATGGCTAACAACATGTTTACTGCATCACTCATGTCTGGGCATTATAAGAAACTTAAATCCAGAAAAAACTAAAATAAAAATCACCTCCCAGAGTACACACTAGTATATTTTGTAAAAAGAGCATAGATTATGTTGACATTTACAGCTAACCCACAATTTGGAAAGGAAACTTTAGAGGATATCTCTGTTTGGTCTGGACAATTATCAAGTCGATCATGATTTGATAATGCAGGATGAAGCAAAATGTCATCTAAAGTTCTTAATCCAAATTGTGGGTTAGTTTTGAATTGTTACTGCTACAGTATTGCAGAAGTATTGTGATTTTTTTCTTCATTATGTTACATCTTATGGAGGGGTAGGGATCATCCTTTAAAAGGTTGGAGGGAGAGGGTAAAGGAGGTTTTGTGGGCGAGGGGCTTGGACTTCCAACAAGGATGAGTGAGCATGTTAGATAGGAGTGAATGGAGATGAATGGTTTTTGGAACCTGACAAGCTATTGGAGTGTAAGCAGGGTAATATTTTGTGAAGGGATTCAGGGAAACTGCTTAGCTGGACTTGAGTTCTGGAAATGGGAAGTATGTACAGTGCCTTCACTTTAAAGGAGGGGTTTGGGATATTGGAAATTTGGAGGGACATCGAAACTGTCGTATCTGAGTGCCTCTGCAAAGACAGTGAATGATGATGAAAATGTTGAATGATGAAAGTTTTTTTTCTTTCTTTTTGGGTCACCCTACCTTGGTTGGATACAGCCAATTCGTTGAAAAAAAAAGTTTTCAGAAAGTTCTAGCATAGATAAGTTTTGAGAGAGTTGTAACATAGATAAGTTTTGGGAGGTTTCTATGACACCAGCTTAACAGCTTTATGGAAAAATTAGCATTACACTCAACATGATTCTGAATTATGAAGATCTTATCTCTTGTAACTACATGTCTACTGTGACAAATCTTTGTTACAGTGAAATAAGTGCAGATGTTGATGAGACTTTTGATGAATGTAACCATGGATGGAGGCATTTGACAAGTGTGATGATGAAATGATAGCATGCAAAATAATATCAGAAGACATAATAGATAAAATAGGAAGATGGATACTTAGTTTGTAAGCCACAGTGAGCTATAGTAATTTATATAAACTCTAGTCTTTAGTACTGTTAAAAAAAAACTACTCCGGAAAGCATGGTACCTTCCCCCGAGTCTTTCACATCCTCCAAGCAGAAATAAAAAACACCAATAGAGTAAGTACTTTGTGTTGTCCTTTGTTAATGATAACATTATCATGAAAATTACGTAATAGAAGATTCTGAAAAAATACAGTGATACACTTTCAGTGCATACCAGAAAATAGCACGATTATCAGCAATAACATGCAGTACATATTTCAACTTTTACTCTGCAGAAAAGTGATCTTACTCTTTGTGCAAACTATGGAACAGTCAGATCTTTTTCACACAACTGAGAGAGAGTATAAAAGCTCTATTAACAATGTGTGATGACCCAGTGGATAAGAGGGCATCTTAACATAGCCACAAACATGGAGTGGCCTACAAGAACCTTCAAAACAAAGAGATAGTGCTCCAGTGATGATACTGTTCATGCTCTCATTTTTTTTTTATTTTTTTATTATCACACTGGCCGATTCCCACCAAGGCAGGGTGGCCCGAAAAAGAAAAACTTTCACCGTCATTCACTCCATCACTGTCTTGCCAGAAGGGTGCTTTACACTACAGTTTTTAAACTGCAACATTAACACCCCTCCTTCAGAGTGCAGGCACTGTACTTCCCATCTACAGGACTCAAGTCCGGCCTGCCTGTTTCCCTGAACCCCTTCATAAATGTTACCTTGCTCACACTCCAACAGCACGTCAAGTATTAAAAACCATTTGTCTCCATTCACTCCTATCAAACACGCTCACGCATACCTGCTGGAAGTCCAAGCCCCTCGCACACAAAACCTCCTTTACCCCCTCTCTCCAACCTTTCCTAGGCCGACCCCTACCCCGCCTTCCTTCCACTACAGACTGATACACTCTTGAAGTCATTCTGTTTCGCTCCATTCTCTCTACATGTCCGAACCACCTCAACAACCCTTCCTCAGCCCTCTGGACAACAGTTTTGGTAATCCCGCACCTCCTCCTAACTTCCAAACTACGAATTCTCTGCATTATATTCACACCACACATTGCCCTCAGACGTGACATCTCCACTGCCTCCAGCCTTCTCCTCGCTGCAACATTCATCACCCATGCTTCACACCCATATAAGAGCGTTGGTAAAACTATACTCTCATACATTCCCCTCTTTGCCTCCAAGGACAAAGTTCTTTGTCTCCACAGACTCCTAAGTGCACCACTCACTCTTTTTCCCTCATCAATTCTATGATTCACCTCATCTTTCATAGACCCATCCGCTGACACGTCCACTCCCAAATATCTGAATATATTCACCTCCTCCATACTCTCTCCCTCCAATCTGATATTCAATCTTTCATCACCTAATCTTTTTGTTATCCTCATAACCTTACTCTTTCCTGTATTCACTTTCAATTTTCTTCTTTTGCACACCCTACCAAATTCATCCACCAATCTCTGCAACTTCTCTTCAGAATCTCCCAAGAGCACAGTGTCATCAGCAAAGAGCAGCTGTGACAACTCCCACTTTGTGTGTGATTCTTTATCTTTTAACTCCACGCCTCTTGTCAAGACCCTCGCATTTACTTCTCTTACAACCCCATCTATAAATATATTAAACAACCACGGTGACATCACACATCCTTGTCTAAGGCCTACTTTTACTGGGAAATAATTTCCCTCTTTCCTACATACTCTAACTTGAGCCTCACTGTCCTCGTAAAAACTCTTCACTGCTTTCAGTAACCTACCTCCTACACCATACACTTGCAACATCTGCCACATTGCCCCCCTATCCACCCTGTCATACGCCTTTTCCAAATCCATAAATGCCACAAAGACCTCTTTAACCTTATCTAAATACTGTTCACTTATATGTTTCACTGTAAACACCTGGTCCACACACCCCCTACCTTTCCTAAAGCCTCCTTGTTCATCTGCTATCCTATTCTCCGTCTTATGCTCTTATATTTGGAATATTTTGCTCTTGTATTCACTTTCAAGGCAGGTGGGATATCTCAGCCAGAAATTATAGAGATCTTTTAAAAAATTGTACAGGTTTCCCTCAACATTTGTGAGGGTTAGGGGATCAAGAGCATCATGAATGTTAAAAAATCGTGAATGTTTGGTGCCCCCAGTATATTGTAGGGAAATATAATACAATACTGCTTCCTTAACCTATTGAACCATGAACAATCATAAAATGCATGAAAACATCATAAAATATTGTACTAGCACTGGCCCTTTGATAAAGAAGGTGAAAAAGACTATAGAATTCATGAAAGAACTCGTAGCAGAGTACCAAAGTAGAGGAAGAAGAGAGAGGGGAGAATGTGCCTTCTTCAGTGATTCTGCGATATGTACGATACTTAAGCAGCACGAATCGATGAAGGCTATAGAGCCAGCCAGCGATAAAGTGTAGCATTAACAGTGTAGCAAGTAAGTTAAGCGATTAATCAATAGAAAAAGGAAGGCACGAACCTAACTTCTCCAATGTTGTTGGAGTTATATAGGGCGACTGACAACACCGCCGTCTCTACCGCCTCTGCTGCTGCCTTCCTCCACCACCACTATGTAAGGCTTATGCTCTCAGTGGCCCTTATACACCCAGCAACAAGAACAACGCAAGAGCACTCGTAACATAATGACATATTTTATTCATTCTAGAGTATGTCATGTTTCTATGTTATTAATATTGTTTATTATGTCGTATTAGATTAGATGAATTGTGATAGATAAATAAGCTGTATAGTTGATATTAGTGTCATATTGAAGGACTATCTTGTCTTATCTCCAAACAAACTCTGCCACTGCCACAGTTCCTAGCATACGTAATCACACATTTTAAATATGATTGGGCAGCTGGGAATTCGCAAATGTTCAAAGCCCATGAAAGTGGAAAACGCGAATGTTGAATTAGATCTGTATAAAATTGGTAAAGCATCTAACTACCTCAGTGCCATGAGGCAGAGATTTAAAAAAAAAAAGGACCTCTACAGGCTTCTCCAGGCAGTGCTTCATCAACCAAGTTGTGATGGTTATGTTGTCCTATTATGTCACAAGCAGCACTTGCCTTGCTAGTAAATTATTTGCCGGGAAAACCTGGGCTGTGAATTAACATAGCTCAAAACAAGTCATGGGTTAAATTGTTTTTCCTTTATAACTTAACTATTGTTGCTGCTTCAGATTACCATCCCACATCATAATCTTTGACTAGAGGTTCATTCCAAGAAAGGGACGATGCAGTGATGCTGGTGAATTTTTCTTGATCCAAGGAATTGGAGCTACCCTCCCTTATCTCTGATCAAACTTGATAGCCTTCCAATACCTTAGGCATGATATGACTACTAGAAGTTAAGCTTTTTCTTTTGAATATAATAATGCTACTATACAACTACAACTATACTACTATTACAACTACTACTATACTACTACTACTACTGTACTGCTACTATACTACATCTACTACTACTACTGCTAATAATAACAATACCAGACTGCCTTTTTGATGAAGGCACACGCTAGTGCTTGCAACTTTTTTTTCTCCTCTCTTCATGATATACATTGTAGCCTGGCTGGTCAGGGACCACTGGAAGTAATATCGTGGTTCCTCTTGAAGGATCCAGTGGTAATTTCTCATTTATCTGTAAGGATGACACTGAATATTGACTCTGTTGAAAGAACTTTCTTGGTACTGAATATTTATTGCACTCCTACTTTTCATTGGAGGTTTTTATACATTCTACTGTGCTTCCCACTTTGTGTACAATAGATCATCAATTATAATGGGGTTACATTCTTGAAAATTGTTGTGTAATCTAATTTAGTTCTAGCTAATCTGAAGAAGATATGGTAAAAATAGGATTACATTCTTGGGGCCTGAAAAATGCTGAACATTTTTTTAATACTCTAAATTCATCAAAAATAATGGGATTAGGTCAGGGGTTTCAAATAGAGTTAGAGCTAAAGAAGGAGTAGCAGTAATGTTGAAGGATAATTTATGCCAGGAAAAGAGGGAATATAAATGTACAAAGTCAAAGATTATGTAGTGTAAAATAAGGGTTGGAGGTGAAAAGTGGGTTATAGTAAGCATTTATGCACCTGGAGAAGAGAGAGGTGTAGAGGAGAGAGAGAGATTTTTGGGAAATGTTGAGTGAGTGCATGGGGAGTTTCAAACCAAGTGAGAGAGTACTTGTGGTTGGGGATTTCAGTGCTAAAGTGGGTAAAAATGTTGTGGAGGGAGTAGTAGGTAAATTTGGGGTGCCAGGGGTAAATGAGCTATGTGTAGAAAGAGGTTTGGTAATAAGTAATACATTGTAGGGTAATACATATTTTATGAAAAAGAGGATAAATAAGTATGGAAGATATGATATAGCACGTAATGAAAGTAGTTTGTTAGATTATGTATTGGTAGGCGTTGTGTAGCCCCTATGAGTTTAGCTTTCCTTCATGAATATAATAATAATAATAATAATACTTCTTAGTAAAACTCTTCAGTGTGCTTTGTGACCTACACTGTTGGATACAGTAAATGTGTATCTTGTATACAGAATTACTGATAAAAATGGACATTGCATGTTAGTGAATTTGCATTAAGGGAGGAAAGCCTGTATGTCTCAGTGTCTTCCATGTCCCTTCTACAAGCTGTTATGGTTTGATTGCATTGTGTTTTCTGTTTCATTTGCTTTTCAAAATGGTGGAGATAATTGAACTATTTTCATTGAATATCACCCTGTTTTCTGAGGCCCATCAGAGGCTTAGTTGACATTGGTTTTGATGCTTACTACATCTTCAGCAGGTGCTGATCTTGTGTATATTTTTGTTTCATTCAAACTTGCTAGTTGAGAGCACCAATGATCTTGACTGAGCAGGTCATCAACCATGCTGCCTGGATAGTGGCCATCAACTGGGTCACCAGGACAATGAACCTGAAGATTCCTGAAGCTTATATAAGTCAGGTACACAGATAACCCGCACATAGAATGAAACTTATGATGACATATCAGTCTGATTTGGCCATTAACTACGTCTGGGTTATCAGTGTATTGTTCTGTGCACAGTATTGTGCCTTTTTATTCTTTGTAAGTCAGATATGATGACTAGTACAGTATTTGGATGACTACAGTATTCTACTGCAACATGGGGAACTAAACTTTTTCACAGAAAAGTCCTAGTTTTATATGATTGACTTTTACTTTGTTTATGAATTATTATTATTCTTAAGTATTTATGGGAAAGTGCTAAACTGTAGGTCATACAGAGTCTTGAGAATGGGCAGTAATCAGGTCTTTTCTGAAGCAGAGAAGGGTAGCTCAATTTCCTTGGGTCGTAAGCTCTTTATCAGCATCAAGTCATCTCCCAGAAGTTCCTGGTTATGAAAAAAGTTGAACACATTTCTCTTGCTCTTTTTTTGGTTATTCCTATTGCATGAATTTTGCCTTCTGTTATTCCACAGCCATTTTCGTTGGAAGCTTTTGTGAAGTCTGTACATGAGTTATTTATTTTCTAATGTATTTAAGAGCATGTCTCATAATGGTGCAACAATTGTTAAAGGCAGGAGCATCCTGTTTGACGGCCTTATTTTTAAGCTCAGTTCTAAACATCCTTTCATAACTTTGATGTGTTTTGTTTGGGCTTTTAGCTTAGTTTATTGTGATTGCTTTAACTGCCATCTTTGGGAATTATGGATTAATTCATAACTTTGTATATATAAGTTTTGATGATGCCATAGATTTATTTCTTGATAACTATAGTTCCAGAAGTCTGCACCTTGGGCAAACTGCTTGGGCTTCCTGACACTGGCATTTTTGATATCCATTGGAACTTGGATAACATTTTATATGTTTATTCTGTTGTTCATGGTCATTAAAATCATAAGATTGTACAGTTGTGTAAGCAATGCCTTATTATGTACCCAAAGCATCTTCCATTTAAATTACACTTTGGGAAGATTTTGGTTATTATTTTCTGTATGTGAAGCCCTACATGTATTGGGGTGAATATATTTATTTACCCTGGATATTCATTATGCTCTAATGTTTTTTCTTACCACATGATAGGTTGTCAACTCAAGTGGGCCAAATCCACAACTTGAACAAATATTTTCAATCCATCCATATGTAGCTACATCTGTAAGGTTGGTCTTTGTGTAGTATGACAGGGGTAGCAGTATATCTGAATGAGACAAATTCATTAACCAGGTCAGCTTGAATAACAAGTTGTCTGGCAATTTGAAAAATTTAGTCTGCAAGTGTACCTTATTTTGCAACCACCTCTGTGCTTAGGAGACATGAAATATTTATATACTATGTTTGCAACTCAGGGTTAAATGTACAGGTATGAAGTGTTCATAGTAAATGTGATGTGTTACATTTCCTAAATGAATTCATGAATGAGGTACAGTACTTTTTTCTTACATTATTAAAGTATTATTATCTGTTGGTAAATTAAATTCAGCTGTGTGTTTTAAGTAATTTTGCCTCAAATCAGTGTGTGGACAGCTTGCATATTTTTTCCTCTGACTTTTTATAAAAGTAGTCAACTCTTGATTTAACAGATATTGGAAATATGGCACAGAATCTGCTGAATCATTTGATTTAGAAATGAAAGATAAAGTCCATCAGTTACACAGTTGTTCATTATTGTTACAGTGACAACAAAACAATCTCATCTCTGGCCATCACACTTGCCATTACTTGCCACACACTTCTCTCATTTAGTTTGTTAAATCAAGGGTTTACTGTATTTAAATTATATTTGCCAAAATATATAAAGAAAGGGTACAAAACATGCAAAATATGAGAATCTGAAAAAAATTGTTGCTCAAATGACTTAAATGGTGGAGCAGATGAATTAGTCCTCAGCCTGTAATACCTGTTTGAGTCCTTACTATAGATTTTTTACAGTGTTAAGGGATTACGTTGGTTTAGATATACTATGTGTTAAATTTTTTGAATTTTTTGGGGAGTATATGAAGAAGTTTGTAGTTTATAAATTAAATTTAAGATGTTATTGAGAGAAAAGTTGTAAATTTTGTATCACACTTCCTTTGCAAAGCCAGTAAGTATAAATCTTTCTCCTAACATATTTACACTCATTTGAGAGGTGTGATACAGACTTCAGGAGCAAAATTTCTAAAACAAAATTAGAAACTTCTAATTGGAAACCAGATTTTTATCAGTGAAGCTTCTCAGTTTCATCATTGTCATGAACACTTGTCTTTTCTTGATCACTCCATATGTCTTCTGTATTTCTCTTGTTTCCTACCATCTGCTTTACCCCTTGTATATGCTTCCTGAGGTTTTACTACTCTTTCCACGCATTGTTGTTGCTCATAGTAAGGAAGTGGCATTTTTTCACGCTTGTTGACCTGATCTGCTGGTGGAATATTGCATCAGATGTTTCAAGTGCTTGCTGAAGTCTTTAATGCTTGATAGCAGTTGGCATGAATTTGCCCTTTCTTGAAAAGAAAAAGACAGCTAGATGAAATTGTAGTATGTACATACATAAATTCAGAGTGTGGAAATTAGGAGAAGATGTGGAGTTAATAAAAGTATTAGTCAGAGGGCTGAAGAGGGGTTGTTGAGGCGGTTTGATCATTTAGTGAGAATGGATCAAAGTAGAATGACATGGAGAGCATTTAAATCTGTAGGAGAAGGAAGGCAGGGTAGGGGTTGTCCTCGAAAAGGTTGGAAGGAAGGGGTAAGGGAGGTTTTGTGGGTGAGGGGCTTGAACTTCCAGCAGGTGTGCATGAGCGTGTTCGATAGGAGTGAATGGAGACGAATGGTATTTGGGACCTGATGATCTGTTGGAGTGTGAGCAGGGTAATATTTAGTGAAGGGATTCAGGGAAACCGGTTATTTTTATATAGCTGGACTTGAGTCCTGGAAATGGGAAGTACAATGCATGCACTCTAAAGGAGGGGTTTCCAGATATTAGCAGTTTGGAGGGATATGTTGTGTATCTTTATACGTATATGCTTCTAAACTGTTGTGTTCTGAGCACCTCTGCAAAAACAGTGATTATGTGTGAGTGAGGTGAAAGTGTTGAATGATGATGAAAGTATTTTCTTTTTGGGGATTTTCTTTCTTTTTGGGTCACCCTGCCTCGGTGGGAGACGGCTGACTTGCTGAAAAAAAAAAATACATAAATAGAAGACAAAAAACAGTAGTTATTAAAGACAAATTTTTCATTTTAAGATTTGCCCATCTGTATTTAGAAAAATTAAAAATACAGAAAGTTCTAAAGGAATTGCTGTAGAACTACAATGCATCTTGAAGAAGAATCTCTAATTACATTAAAAGAAAATTATACAGTGTAATATTTTTGGATAGTAGTTTTTTAAAATAGTTTACAATTAAAATGTACTGTATATAATTTGTTTTATTATGGTTTGTGGGGTAAACTTGTGCTCATCAACTGGATTAATTTATGATACTATTTATGGAAGATGAATTTTAAGAGTAAGAAATGTGTTTCATCCAGCCATATATTTGCTACACCAACATTTTGTGTTACATTATATAGATCATACAAAAATTATTTTTGTTATTATTCGAAAAATAATAACATACAGTTCTCCATTATATAAAAAAATAATAATATACAGTTCTTTATTATATAAAAAATAATAACATACAGTACTCCATTATATAAAAAATAATAACATACAGTTCTCCATTATATAAAAATAATAGTGTTGAATGACGATGAAAGTATTTTCTTTTTGGGGATTTTCTTTCTTTTCGGGTCACCTGTCTTGGTGGGATATGGTCGACTTGTTGGAAAAAAAAAAAAAAGCATACAGTACTTCATTTATAAAAATGCTGATTTTTTACATTATTTTTTATTATGATATTAAATGGGAACACATGAATATAAGAAGAGAATATTCTTGTCGTCAAGGAGAAATGACAAAACTACAATACAGTACTTATCTTCAATGAAGGAAAAATGGATTTTGTGCCTTAATATCTGGTGATACACTACGATACACTAGGTCTCCTACTCCTGTATTATGCAGCCTTCATGTGCTCTATATTGTCCTTTCCATGCAGTAACCAGGGTTAATGTGCTAGACTAGCTTTTCTCCATTGGTAAATGATTGTTAGTCATAATTCCAGCTAGGCAACATCATAAATCCTGCCAGCAGAGCCTCCACCTGCAGCCGCTGATTAAGCTTTTTTTTTTTTTTTTTTTTTTTTAGGCAAGGAAATCTTGCATGATGAAAGAATTTTTCTTTGTCAAGAGTAAGTAATTTACTCCAGGCTAAGAAGGTAGGACCCTTAAAACTGGTCATAGGTAAGTTTTCACTTGCAATCACACAAGAGGGACCAGAACTGGAGGCGGTGTGTTTATGACTAGAGGTAGAGTTAATAAGCCATAAGGTAAAAGGGGCATGCAAAATTATGAGAGCCATAGCTTTGAAATTCGGTTTGCAAATTTCTGAGCTCTAGTGCTATACCTGATCACTATCACAAATACACTTTTTTTTTTTGTAACACTGGCCATCTCCCACCGAAGTATAGTGACCTGAAAAAGAAGAAACATTTTCACCATCACTCGCTCCATCACTGTCTTGCCAGAGGTCCCAATACTACAATTTATAACTGCAAATATCCCCTCCCCTCCTTCAGAGTGCAGGCACTGTACTTTCCACCTCTAGTAATCCATTTTTAAGTGCTGTATATTCTGTATATATAACTTATTACAAAGGTAACACTGTAGTCCAACTCACAAGAGACAGACGTGTTAAGAGGCCTGAAAGGATGCAGGCTAATAAAAAGCTTGAACCCATAGCTATGGGAGGAGGATCTATTGGCAGGCTTCATGAAGTTGCCTAGCTGAAATTGTGACTAATAAATGCCACGTGACAAGCAAGTCTGGCAGAGTAACCATTTGTTATTGAGTAGACTGTAGAGCTGTATCATTGTAGGTCTGTATAATACAGTAGATGAGTGGGAGACCAAGAGTATCTTAGGGGGGATCATTGAATCTCGCAAATTACAAAAAAAAAAAAAAAACTTGTGCTGTACTTGTGTTTATTTCTATCACTGATTAAAATGTCTGATAGACCTAATTTATTATGTTGATTTGATTATATGATACTACAGAGAGTGAAGAATAAAAGTTACAGTACCATGACTGGAACATGTCAAAACTTACCCACAATTTGGAGAGGAAACTTTAGATGATATTTTGGTCTGTAATTGGTTTGTATATCTAGGGTATGTTATGTGCTATTCATGTACTGTACTGTAGCAAGATAAGATGTATTGTGTGTGCTTCAGCTTTGAAGTATTTAAGTACAGTAAGTAGATGAGGGTGGTTCCTCGTAAGTGAAATTAAAGAGTACAGGAATGATAAATTCAGGAATATATCAGATGTCCTTGGTCATCATAGCTCCTTAAAAATTATAATTTAATTAACATAATAATGTACAGTAATTTATTAGTATATTTGAAACTGCTTAAATTAATTTACATCACAATCTTTAGAAAAAATAATTCATCAAAAGTTGGGAGATGTCAGTGACACACACGAACACTCCACTGTAATATACGTATTTTGCAGTTTTAGTTAATTAACAGATTTAAAAATTTACATTGTGTTTATCTCAAAATGTTGCAACATGGACGATTAATTTATTAAATATATATATAATTTTTGCTGTAAGCAAGCATAATTTTTTCTTTTACGTTTTACTTTTTCTTAACGGTTTGTTTTATATGAGATTTGGTTATCAAGGTTTACAGATGTCTATATTTTATAACTTGAACTTTTAAAAAAATACATTTTTTAGGGCTCAAAAAATATTGGAATAAAAAAGAAGGTTTATTTAGAACAGTCCTCCACCTTCTTTAATTAGTTGGGGTAATTGAATCTTGACTGTATGTATTGTCTCATAAGTTATTGAGGAAATTCTAGCATGGTTATTAACCCTTAAACTGTCCAAACGTAGATCTACATTTGCACGCGTAGCGCTCCAGACGTAGATCAATGTTTTATTTTCATTCCTTCAAATTTGGCAGAATAGGCTTGAGTCACCTAGACTTGAAGGAATGGGTCTGTGCACTCAGTGTGCACACTATTAAAAAATCTGAGAGCACTTAGTACCTTGTGGGAGCACCAGTTCAATTGAGCGCCAGCTAGAGCAAATAGTGTGGCAAACACCAGGGAGTCACTGATGCCATGTCACATTAACACTCCCATTTTAAGAGGAAAGTAAAAATAGGTTAGATAAATACATGAGTGAATGTGGGTGGGTGTGAGTTGGACCTGACTAGCCTGTGCTACTAGGTCTGATGTCATGCTCCTTCCTTCAATGGATGTGACCTGACTAGGTGGGTAATTGGTCTAAGCCAGGGCAGGGAGGGTGACATGTGCCTGCCTTGCATGGGCCAGTAGGCCTGCTGCAGTGTTCCTTCTTTCTTATGTTCTTATGTATTTGGCAGGCTTCCCAGCTGGCTTGCTTTGACTGTCTCTGGCTCTCTGTCTATATCTCTATCTGTCTATATCTCTGTCTATATCTCTGTCTATATATCTGTCTATCTATATCTTTATCTATCTATATCTCTGTCTATCTATATCTCTGTCTCACATGTACACATAAGTACAGTTATTATACATAGTGTAAATTACCTAGGATAATCCAAAAATTCCAGGCAAAGATAGACACAGATAGATAGATAGACAGACAGACAGAAACGTGTTTGTGTGTATCAGTGAAAACAAATAAAGCCAGGGTTCCCCCGAGCACCCATTTATCAGATGTCACTGAGCTGATAACAGATGTCATAACACGATTCTTCAAGGAGAGTGATATACATATACTCCAGGCAGACAGAAAGACAGATAAGCAGAGACAGACAGACAGGCAGGCAGATAGAAAGGAAGACAGATAGACAGGCAGATAGATAAACAGACAGATAAATAGACAGAGAGACAAGACATGTTTGTGTATAACAGTGATAACAAATACAGTGAGAGTTAGCTGAAGCAGTGGGCATTTATCAAATGTCACTGAGCTGTCAACAGTATAGGGATGCCTTTCATAACACCATGCTTCAAGGTATACCCCAGGGTATCTAAAACATTGCTGGAACCTATAAATACTTTGTATATATTTCTAGACAATAGTAAATAACCCAGGCAGGTGTAAATGTTCACCTGTCAATGTGATTGTGACTATTTGAGCACTATTTCAGTATCTAATATTAGTGTCAGAACAAAGATCGGTTGTGAAATTACAAGAACTACTATAAATTGTAATTATCAGAACATAAAAAATATATAAATTAAAATAAAAATGAGAAAAAAAGGTATATCGGCAACACTTCTGCAAGCGGCAGGAGTCAATGTTGCCGTCAGGTGAGCATCCAGAGCCAACTTCACGGTCTTATATATCAGTAAGTACTGACCCTAAAATTTTTTTTTTAATCCTATAAAATGTAGAAAAATGTGCTCTTCATTTTAAGAGAGAGAATTTTTTTTTTAATTTTTCAAAATATTCGGAGCACTATGCGAGTGAACGTAGTTCTATGTTTGGACAGTTTAAGGGTTAAGTTTGTATGTGATACAGGACTATGATGGTAAATAATGATTATACTGAAGATTTTTCTTAGGCACCATTTATTTTTTTCAGCAGTGGAAATATTATCTTTTAATATTAGCAGAGAATCTTAAGGTGCCTTCTTTGCAATTGGAGCTCCTTCCTTGTTCTTGAGGAGTTTGGGCATGTGCTAGAGTTTTCACCACTTTCAGATGTTAGAGACTATTTTTAAGAGCACTTAAAACATCTTTTAAAAAGTTCTACCTGTTGATTTAGCTGTGACATGTGACATAATGGTTAGCTACTAGCACTGAGAGGTAAGAATATGTGGATTGGGTAAGAATTATCTCTTTAATCACAAAACAAGCGGAAAAGAAGAGAAATGATGCACAGATTATATATACAAGAAAGGCTAAAGAGAGAGAGAACAACAAAGCAGCAGTACCTGTTGCAATGCAATACCAAAGAAAAGAATATTTTTGAGAGGATGGGGCTTTTCACGTTCCCCATCACAACTCATCTGTGTATAACTACTAGAGTCAGTTGCAGCAGTTAATACCTGGCAATAAACTGACAGTTTTTTAAATACAATAGGAATCATTGGTAAAATAATTCTCACTGTTGAAATTCATATTTTGGCAAGAAATTAGTATGCAAAAACTGTTTCAGAATTCTCTCTTCCCATACAGCATCTCTGCAAGAGTTGGTCTTCGTTTCAATCACCTTTGGCTATGTAAAATTGCTCAAAGCTCTCTAGTTCTTGTGTATGGTATATACTGTACATAGTTACATTGTTGTGTAACAGAATATTCATTCTAGAAAGATTAGGTTTCATTACTTGATACTTTTTTTCACTGGTTTTGAATGTTAAGATGGCATGGACTGTAATAAGATGTGCTGTTACAGCACCCTGATCATACCTTTATCTTGAACATTAACTTTCATTATGAAAGTACAGTGTAATTATGAATTATACAGTGTAATTATGAATTATACAGTGTAATTATGAATTATACAGTATAATTATGAATTATACAGTGTAATTATGAATTATACAGTGTAATTATGAATTATACAGTGTAATTATGAATTATACAGTGTAATTATGAATTATACAGTATAATTATGAATTATACAGTGTAATTATGAATTATACAGTGTAATTATGAATTATACAGTGTAATTATGAATTATACAGTATAATTATGAATTACACTGTACTTTCATTATGAAAGTAGTGTAATTCATTTGTAATACAGTATTTTTGTAGTATATTTTGTAGGCTTGAAATGAATTGCAGAGAATATGTTATGCAGTAATTCATATTGAACTCTTGACTTTATACTCCAGTTTTGAGTCTGGTATTTATGACAGGTGTTATTTCAGCTGCCCGTATGTTCGACATGTTTGATGTTGGTGTGATGGAGTGTGTTCGATGGAGACTTACGTGTGTTACACAAATACAAAATGGAGGTACTACGCAAGCTTCAGGTCAGAACTTCACACTGAGACCCCAGGTAAATGCTGTGTGAAGATGTGCATGTAAATTAATTGTAAATGTAACACATTGATCCATTGTGAGATCTCTTGCATGGCAAAGACACAAGTATTCAGAACAGCTCTTTAACTGAACAGTACTGTATTTTACTCTATTTAAGAGGGAAACAGGGACACATGCAAGTAAAGATTTGCTTACATTCTTGTGTCTTCACTCCTATACCTGTTAGTATTATGTCCTCCAACCAGATCTCTTGCATGTTATTCATTTGCATTCTCAAATTCTTGGTCATTAAGATGCCAGGTCTGAGTAATGAATAACGGTTGATATAGCAGCAATACATGATCAGTATTACTTGTGCTCATCATTTTCTGTAATTTATTTATATACAGTAATGTATTTGTTATCCCTACCTTAAAACAAAGTGGAAAATAAAAAGTCTTCTTCAGTTTCACACAGTGATATTCTGGGACCCAAGTTATCATAAGTTTGAGAGGTCAAATATGTTTAAAATGTATTTTATTTTTTTCACGTAAGATTGAAAATATATGACTCACGAAATCGTAATGACACGATTGCAAACAAACCATACCCCGGCCGGGATTGAACCCGCGGTCAGAGAGTCTTAAAACTCCAGAGACTCTCTGACCGCGGGTTCAATCCCGGCCGGGGTATGGTTTGATTGAAAATATATGCATGTAAGTGAAAGCTTTGTATTTAGATTTCTATGCAGGCAAAGGTGTAAGGATAAAATAATAATCTAACTAAAATGCATTTCATGCAATATGCTTGTTTGATTTTAATATAGTTTATTATATATTTACATTTATACTAGATTATCACATTAAGAATTTACCAAGACATTTTCATTTTTGATTTCTGTGCTAGATATGAAAACGTTATATCTTTAGTAACACACACACAGTCACAATTATGTACACAGATCAGACTATTTAACAGAAACACTACAGCCTTCACTACGTTTGCCAATCAGATTAATTTAATCATTAAAAATTTACAAAATAGATATTTCGGGAGCAAAGCAATTATTTTTTTTTCCCTAATGATAAACTATTTTTTTTTTCTTTCAATGAACGTGATACTTAGGGCAGATAAGTTTTCTTGCAACATTATTGTCTGCAGTTTATTCTTGATGTACAGTACAAAATTTTCTTTGCAAAAATGATCTTTCTCGTGAGTAGTTTGTTTATATTTGATGATGACTTGATCAATGTCTTGGTGTTCAAGTATCCCCTGTCTGAAATAAAATCATTGAGTTTCATCAGGAATCTTATGCTTTCATTTAGCTGTTTTTCTGAGGTATTGTATCTATAGTAATCCAGAATTTAATTTTGGTTATAACATTGCCTTTTTCTTCAAGTTAGTTTTAGATGCGTTCATAGTAAGGGTAAATGATTTCATCCAAAAATTTGTTTCTTGGAAAAAACCTTCTCTAAGCATTAGGTTTGCAACCATCAGTAATTTTTTTTTTTTCATTCTTTTTCCATTTATAGTGAAGCCTCCATATTCATAGAGATTACATCCTTGGAGACCCTTCCAGTGCATTGACACCAAGAAAGTACAGTGAACCCCCGCATAACAATGTTATTTCAATCCAGAAGTCTGTTTGGGTGCCGTTATAGACCGAATTTGTTCCCATAAGAAATATTGTGGATTAGATTAGTCTATTTCAGACCCCAAAAATACACCTACAAAAGCACTTACAAAAATACACTTACATAATTGGTCGAGTTGGGAGCTGATCGTTATGCGGGGGTCCACTGTACTCTTGAATGCCTAAAGCTGGGATATGTTTTTATTCCCAATTTCATAAGACAATCTTTACTAAAAACAATTGATCTTACCACACATCGATGGTGTATTGCTACTCAGGCACTGTTGATGTTAGGTTTGGATTATGTGTGTTGCTGTTGATTACAGTTTATGCACCCGACCTGGCACAAGTAGGCAGGGATCAGGTGTCACCTGATCTGGCATAGGAGGAAGGGGTCATGTGTGACCTGATCTGGCTTAATTGGCCTGGGGTCAGGTGTGGCATGACCTAGAAACAACAGAGTAAAATCACTTTATAATTAAATCATTATTTCTATACAGCACAATTAACACAGAAAATATCCAAATATTTTACTTTTCCAACTCTTCTTCTTCAACGCACTGGCCGTTTCCCACTGAGGCAGGGTGGCCCAAACAGAAAAACATAAGTCTCTCTTTTTAACTTTAGTAATGTATACAGGAGAAGGGGTTACTGGCCCATTGCTCCCAGCATGTTAATCGCCTCTTACAACACGCATGGCTTACGGAGGAAGAATTCTGTTCCACTTCCCCATGGAGATAAAAGGAAATAAACAAGAATATGAGAAGTTTTTACAAAGTAGAAGTGATGCAAGGAGGGAAGAGTATATGGAGAAAAAGAGAGAAGTTAAGAGAGTGGTGAAGCAATGTAAAAAGAGAGCAAATGAGAGAGTGGGTGAGATGTTATCAACAAATTTTGTTGAAAATAAGAAAAAGTTTTGGAGTGAGATTAACAAGTTAAGAAAGCCTAGAGAACAAATGGATTTGTCAGTTAAAAATAGGAGAGGAGAGTTATTAAATGGAGAGTTAGAGGTATTGGGAAGATGGAAGGAATATTTTGAGGAATTGTTAAATGTTGATGAAGATAGGGAAGCTGTGATTTCGTGTATAGGGCAAGGAGGAATAACATCTTGTAGGAGTGAGGAAGAGCCAGTTGTGAGTGTGGGGGAAGTTCGTGAGGCAGTAGGTAAAATGAAAGGGGGTAAGGCAGCCGGGATTGATGGGATAAAGATAGAAATGTTAAAAGCAGGTGGGGATATAGTTTTGGAGTGGTTGGTGCAATTATTTAATAAATGTATGGAAGAGGGTAAGGTACCTAGGGATTGGCAGAGAGCATGCATAGTTCCTTTGTATAAAGGCAAAGGGGATAAAAGAGAGTGCAAAAATTATAGGGGGATAAGTCTGTTGAGTGTACCTGGTAAAGTGTATGGTAGAGTTATAATTGAAAGAATTAAGAGTAAGACGGAGAATAGGATAGCAGATGAACAAGGAGGCTTTAGGGAAGGTAGGGGGTGTGTGGACCAGGTGTTTACAGTGAAACATATAAGTGAACAGTATTTAGATAAGGCTAAAGAGGTCTTTGTGGCATTTATGGATTTGGAAAAGGCGTATGACAGGGTGGATAGGGGGGCAATGTGGCAGATGTTGCAAGTGTATGGTGTAGGAGGTAGGTTACTGAAAGCAGTGAAGAGTTTTTACAAGGATAGTGAGGCTCAAGTTAGAGTATGTAGGAAAGAGGGAAATTTTTTCCCAGTAAAAGTAGGCCTTAGACAAGGATGTGTGATGTCACCGTGGTTGTTTAATATATTTATAGATGGGGTTGTAAGAGAAGTAAATGCGAGGGTCTTGGCAAGAGGCGTGGAGTTAAAAGATAAAGAATCACACACAAAGTGGGAGTTGTCACAGCTGCTCTTTGCTGATGACACTGTGCTCTTGGGAGATTCTGAAGAGAAGTTGCAGAGATTGGTGGATGAATTTGGTAGGGTGTGCAAAAGAAGAAAATTAAAGGTGAATACAGGAAAGAGTAAGGTTATGAGGATAACAAAAAGATTAGGTGATGAAAGATTGAATATCAGATTGGAGGGAGAGAGTATGGAGGAGGTGAACGTATTCAGATATTTGGGAGTGGACGTGTCAGCGGATGGGTCTATGAAAGATGAGGTGAATCATAGAATTGATGAGGGAAAAAGAGTGAGTGGTGCACTTAGGAGTCTGTGGAGACAAAGAACTTTGTCCTTGGAGGCAAAGAGGGGAATGTATGAGAGTATAGTTTTACCAACGCTCTTATATGGGTGTGAAGCGTGGGTGATGAATGTTGCAGCGAGGAGAAGGCTGGAGGCAGTGGAGATGTCATGTCTGAGGGCAATGTGTGGTGTGAATATAATGCAGAGAATTCGTAGTTTGGAAGTTAGGAGGAGGTGCGGGATTACCAAAACTGTTGTCCAGAGGGCTGAGGAAGGGTTGTTGAGGTGGTTCGGACATGTAGAGAGAATGGAGCGAAACAGAATGACTTCAAGAGTGTATCAGTCTGTAGTGGAAGGAAGGCGGGGTAGGGGTCGGCCTAGGAAGGGTTGGAGGGAGGGGGTAAAGGAGGTTTTGTGTGCGAGGGGCTTGGACTTCCAGCAGGCATGCGTGAGCGTGTTTGATAGGAGTGAATGGAGACAAATGGTTTTTAATACTTGACGTGCTGTTGGAGTGTGAGCAAAGTAACATTTATGAAGGGATTCAGGGAAACCGGCAGGCCGGACTTGAGTCCTGGAGATGGGAAGTACAGTGCCTGCACTCTGAAGGAGGGGTGTTAATGTTGCAGTTTAAAAACTGTAGTGTAAAGCACCCTTCTGGCAAGACAGTGATGGAGTGAATGATGGTGAAAGTTTTTCTTTTTCGGGCCACCCTGCCTTGGTGGGAATCGGCCGGTGTGATAAAAAAAAAAAAAAAAAAGAACTAGTAAGAAAATAGAAGAAAGCCCAGTGTGTGTGTGTACTCACCTAGTTGTACTCACCTAGTTGAGGTTGCGGGGGTCGAGTCCGAGCTCCTGGCCCTGCCTCTTCACTGATCGCTACTAGGTCACTCTCCCTGAGCCGTGAGCTTTATCATACCTCTGCTTAAAGCTATGTATGGATCCTGCCTCCACTACATCGCTTCCCAAACTATTCCACTTACTGACTACTCTGTGGCTGAAGAAATACTTCCTAACATCCCTGTGATTCATCTGTGTCTTCAGCTTCCAACTGTGTCCCCTTGTTACTGTGTCCAATCTCTGGAACATCCTGTCTTTGTCCACCTTGTCAATTCCTCGTAGTATTTTGTATGTCGTCATCATGTCCCCCCTATCTCTCCTGTTCTCCAGTGTCGTCAGGTTGATTTCCCTTAACCTCTCCTCGTAGGACATACCTCTTAGCTCTGGGACTAGTCTTGTTGCAAACCTTTGCACTTTCTCTAGTTTCTTCACGTGCTTGGCTAGGTGTGGGTTCCAAACTGGTGCCACATACTCCAATATGGGCCTAACGTACACGGTGTACAGGGTCCTGAATGATTCCTTATTAAGATGTCGGAATGCTGTTCTGAGGTTTGCTAGGCGCCCATATGCTGCAGCAGTTATTTGGTTGATGTGCGCTTCAGGAGATGTGCCTGGTGTTATACTCACCCCAAGATCTTTTTCCTTGAGTGAGGTTTGTAGTCTCTGACCCCCTAGACTGTACTCCGTCTGCGGCCTTCTTTGCCCTTCCCCAATCTTCATGACTTTGCACTTGGTGGGATTGAACTCCAGGAGCCAATTGCTGGACCAGGTCTGCAGCCTGTCCAGATCCCTTTGTAGTTCTGCCTGGTCTTCGATCGAGTGAATTCTTCTCATCAACTTCACGTCATCTGCAAACAGGGACACCTCAGAGTCTATTCCTTCCATCATGTCGTTCACAAATACCAGAAACAGCACTGGTCCTAGGACTGACCCCTGCGGGACCCCGCTGGTCACAGGTGCCCACTCTGACACCTCGCCACGTACCATGACTCGCTGCTGTCTTCCTGACAAGTATTCCCTGATCCATTGTAGTGCCTTCCCTGTTATCCCTGCTTGGTCCTCCAGTTTTTGCACCAATCTCTTGTGTGGAACTGTGTCAAACGCCTTCTTGCAGTCCAAGAAAATGCAATCCACCCACCCCTCTCTCTCTTGTCTTACTGCTGTCACCATGTCATAGAACTCCAGTAGGTTTGTGACACAGGATTTCCCGTCCCTGAAACCATGTTGGCTGCTGTTGATGAGATCGTTCCTTTCTAGGTGTTCCACCACTCTTCTCCTGATAATCTTCTCCATGATTTTGCATACTATACATGTCAGTGACACTGGTCTGTAGTTTAATGCTTCATGTCTGTCTCCTTTTTTAAAGATTGGGACTACATTTGCTGTCTTCCATGCCTCAGGCAGTCTCCCTGTTTCGATAGATGTATTGAATATTGTTGTTAGGGGTACACATAGCGCCTCTGCTCCCTCTCTCAATACCCATGGGGAGATGTTATCTGGCCCCATTGCCTTTGAGGTATCTAGCTCACTCAGAAGCCTCTTCACTTCTTCCTCGGTTGTGTGCACTGTGTCCAGCACTTGGTGGTGTGCCCCACCTCTCCGTCTTTCTGGAGTCCCTTCTGTCTCCTCTGTGAACACTTCTTTGAATCTCTTGTTGAGTTCTTCACATACTTCACGGTCATTTCTTGTTGTCTCTCCTCCTTCCTTCCTTAGCCTGATTACCTGGTCCTTGACTGTTGTTTTCCTCCTGATGTGGCTGTACAACAGTTTCGGGTCAGATTTGGCTTTCGCTGCTGTGTGTGTGTGTGTGTGTGTGCGTGCGTGCGTGCGTGCGTGCGTGCGTGCGTGCGTGCATGCGTGCGTGCGTGCGTGCGTGCGTGCGTGCGTGCGTGCATGCATGTGCGCTTGTACATGCACGTGTAGTGTGACCTAAGTGCAAGTAGAAATAGCAAGACTTACCTGAAATCTTGCATGTATATGAGACAGAAAAAAGGTACCAGCAATCCTGCCATCACGTAAAACAATGACAGGCTTTTCTTTTACGCTCACTTGGCAGGATGGTAGTATCTCTCTGGGTGGCTGCTGTCTACCAACCTACTACCTATAACTTTTCAGACTTTCATATGTAAAAAACTGTGCATTTGGTTAAAAAGAATAATCGAGAAATTAATAGGAAATTGAATCATAAATCTTATACGATAAAATGAACGTGTAAAGTAGACTAGAGATATATCGGATATTTGCATCTGCACCTGCAGAAAATCTGCACAATTTCTTACATCTGCATCTGCATCTGCATTTTGCTGTAAACAGATTTCCGCATATACATCCACATCCGCAAAATAAGTAAGGTATCCTCATACACATCCGCATCCGCGGATATCTAAATTTTCACATACGATACATCTCTACTGCCTAGTAGAGATGTATTGGATATTTGCATCTGCATCTGCAGAACATCCACACAATTTCTTACATCTGCATCCGCATTTTACCGTAAACAGATATCCACATATGCATCCGCATTCACAAAATAAGTAAGGCATCCTCATACACATCAGGAGATATCTAAATTTTCACATCCAGTACATCTCTAGAGTAGACCCATAAAGGTTCTGCAACAGTGTGAGAAGCAGAATCTTTTGTGCATGACCCCTTTAGTAAATTACTGATGATAGCTAATAAGGATGGAGTTAACATGGAGGTTTCATTGTTTACATGCTGATAATCTAAATCAGGCAGGTTTATTGCAGTCTCTTTAAATATTTAACATTTAATCAAAAAGTTGAATAAAATACAAAGTTTTGTATCAAGGGCTATCTGTGCATTGTAGCACTGAATGGCCCATACAGTGATTTTTATTTTGTTTAATAATAATAATAATAATAATAATAATAATAATAATAATTAATAATAATAATATGCAACACCTTGCATTGCCTAGTTCCTTGCTAATTATGTTAAACTGATTCAAAGAGCATCTCTTCTTGTATCAACTCTTCTGTTATCACCATGACAATGATTAAGTGCATCAACAATTATACTATATCATTTTGTAGCTACAGTAACCCTTGTATGGACCTTCTGTCTTGTATCAGAAAGACTTGATATGAAGGAATCAAACCCACCATAATTATAGGGTGTAAAATCAAGCTCTGGTTTGTCACTTCATTCTTTACCAGTAAATGAGTCACCATTTGACGATGGCCCATGTCAGGACATTGCTTCCTATTTCCTGATGAACAAAGCGCTACTCTCAAAATTTGTTGTAGTACTGCCCAGCAATTTCTCGAGGCAGAAAAAGAACGTCCATATTTGTTTTGCGGTTAAAAAAATTAATTGTAGCCAGGCAGCAATCATCTGCAGCATGGCCAACAAGGTTCAGTGAATGTCCAGCACATGTAATATAAGTACACCGAGCTTACTTTCAAAGATTTTGCTGCATTCCATTATATTGTTCTGCCATAATAGCTGCAATTTCAAATTACTGTCCTCTGCATTTAATAAAATTAACTATTTTGTTCTCATTTCAAAATTTTCTAAAAACGGAAATTGCTCAATGGTACAAATAAGGATATAAAGGTGGTCCATTGGTCCTGGTGAAGATAATGGTGATGAGGGTGAGCAATATAAGAGTGATTTTTTTGGAGGATGGAGGTGAATTTTGTGGTGTAGGTGAAATAGATTTTGTGGTGTGGCCTTTTAAGTGGCTGTGATATAGGTAAAGGCTGCCTCTTGATCCAAGGAATTGGAGGCTACTCTTCCCTTCCTTGGCTCAGTCCTGGTGAAGTTCTGTTCCCCAAGCACTGTATGGATTTATCACTTTCCTGTGACTAAAATAATTGCCATTCCTGAGGTGGTGACTAAGGTGGTGGTTGTGAAAAGTAAAACTCAGACGTCTAAATTCATTCAGTATATACATACCTTTACTTTCTTATGTGCTTCTTAATAGTTCTTATCCTTTAATTTTTCCTTTCCAACCTTGGTGGCCTAGTCTGAGACTGAGTCATAAGAAAATAATTCCCAGAACCACTTACAGGTGACTGGAGTCAGAAGGGGTGCTTCTGAATGTATTGCAGTGGGGGTTTTGGAAAGGGTTGAACAGGATTTGACAAAAAATTGTATACTGGGCACCCGCTTGGCTGAAAGTGGAAGGGGCTAGTAGATTTTCTTGCACTGTAAGGTTGAAAAACAAACCTTGACCTCTCTTCAATTTGATGCTGTGCTCCATCACCAGATCTATCTAAAAAATTGTTATGAATAAAATTGCTAATAGCTAACTTTGCTCTTGCTTTTCTTAAGTAATAATGTAGGGGACAGTGCTGTTAGTTTTTATGTTTAGATTTTTGCATTCAGTAAAAAAATATTATATGGTTTTTCCCATTTCTTGAAGGCCTCTTTTTCCTCCATCTGATAAAAGTGTTTAGTTTCTTCTCTCTCTGTTAATTTGTTTTTCTTTTTTATTCTGTCCTTTGATATATGGTATACAAAATAGCTCAACAACTCTCCTTATTTTTGAGTCATCTCTACTGTATTTATTTCTGTTTGATCTCTTAAATCTTTATCAGTGGAATGTGTTTTATGCAATCTGTATGCATTCAGCTTTTTCTGTTATTGCTCTTGGGTTAGAGTGCTCTGGGGGGGTTTTCAGGGTATGTGGGATTGGAAACTATCCTTAACCTTATATTCACTAATAATAATTTTTTGATATGGATCTTACCGGTGTTGAACACTTGCATAGACGCCAGACCTGAGCATCCCGGTACAAATTGTCATGAGGGTGTTTTTCAGAGCATTAAACTTCAGTAAATATCATATAACTGGGAACAAATAAATGACACATTTACTGAAATATCCTGAGAAGATAGTATGAGTAACATGGATGCAAGCCAGTACAAGTGCAGACTCGTAACATAAAAAATGTAAATTAGTGTTTGTTTTGCTGTTGTGACTTAAAAGTTCTGTCATAGCCTATCACATTCCAAACCTAACAATATTGACATAGTTTATAGGTTACTCTTAGCCATCACATGCTTAGTGATAATATTTTTTTATTTTTTATTATTAACACACTGGCCGATTCCCACCAAGGCAGGGTGGCCCGAAAAAGAAAAACTTTCACCATCATTCACTCCATCACTGTCTTGCCAGAAGGGTGCTTTACACTATAGTTTAGTGATAATGCCACTGCAAAACAGAGGCATGAAAGTTAGTTTTATATAACAGTTTAAATGTAGTGAAGAATCAATAAAGCAAACTTGTAAATGTGTAAATACTTGCATGTATAATAAAAATAATAAAGGAATGTGCACTAGATTTGAGAGTGAATGACAATCAAGTTAACTTACGTAGGTGAGAAAGGTACATCATAATTTACACCTGGAAAATCCTGGAGGGAATGATCCCAAACTAGCATATTGAAATCATTCCATATAAAAACAAGAGAATTGGCAAATGGTGCAGAGTACCCCTAATAGAAAGCTGGGGCATGATGAGTACACTAGGGAAGAATTCAGTGAGTGTCAGAAGTCCCCAACTTTTCAATGCCCTCCCTTCATGCTTAAAGGAGTATTTCCAGAAAATTTCTGGCAGTAACAGTCTGGTTGATCCTACTGTGATCCACTGGAGGCCTGGTCTGTCACCAGGCTAGGGAAGCCATGGCTCCCTGGAAGCATCCTTCAGGTATGTTGAAGACTTGCAGCAGGCCATCAGCAGTAACAGCCTGGTTCACCAGTTTTAGGCCTATCTGTGCCTTATTTCTATTGTGTTGAATGGAAAAAAGACTGGAAACTTGACAGGACCAGTCTGGTACTAACAGCCTGACTGATCAGAGATTGGGTCATGATCAGTAAATGGAAGATCAAGCTCTTGCCACTCCTGCTGAATGACCCACATGGGTTTAGTACTTCACAAAATACAATGCAATACCTTAAGGATGAGGGACAAGGTGACATAGTTGGGAATTGAAGACAAAGGTGACTCATAGGGATGTTAGGAAGTACTGTACCGGACTCCTTTTGTCTTAGGGTTGTTGACAAGTGGAGAGCATTGGATGAGGAAATGGTGAAGGAAAATGTAATACACAGTTCAAAAGTAGCTATGATGAAGAACAAGAAACTAGTAACTAATCAAAGTACAGTAAAACCTTTCATTATCAGACTAATAGGGAAAAAGTTTCTTCAATAATGCCAGTTGTCGGCAATTTCTGAATTATGAAAGTAATATATCATGATCGTCCCGTTGACTTCTAAAGTAGTGGACTTGGTCAGTTGATGCAGAAGATAACTGGACACTAAATAGGTATTGTATCCTGTAATGTTTTAGTTACCTTTTCATGGTGGAAAGATGAGGTGTAAACTGCTGTAATCAAGGAGCTATAAAACTCTACTAGTGAAAATAATGTATAGAGCTGAGAAGATGTGGAAGGCTGAAAAGATGTAAAGGGTTAAGAAGAGCCATTCAATTTTATTTGGTACCACTACTTGCTTTAGAAGCCATTCTCAATTGCAGTTTATTGAATATGATGATAAAATCTCACAAAATGCACTAAATCCAGGGAAAAATTAGAGACTAAATGATGAGCATATGCATGAGCGAGAACAATAAACTGGTGCTGGTTGCCTACAGCCTGCAGAATAAAGAAAATGGACAGGTCCTGGATGTGGCTGCAATGACCCCTATTGGACAAATTCCAGAGTTAACAGATTAGCCCAATACTTCAGAAGACAGTTGGACTATCATTATGAACAAAATGTAGAATTATGGATTTTTTTTTTATTTTGTCTGATAATTAGAATGTTTGTCGGGCCAATTTTTTGTCCAGAATTGCTGAAATCCCTTAATGAGAGGTTTTACTGTAGGCCTAAGAGGAGGATTCTAGAGAGCTAAGAGACTACCCCCTCACAAACACAACTCAGCATGTGCACACATGAGTGCTGACCTTGTTCCCAGTTATATTCCATTTTTTACATTGGCATATTGTTACCACCTGTATAAATCCAGTGCAGTTAATGATCTTGAAGGAATCACACTGAACACAGTCATGTTACAATCAAAATTTTGTACATTTCTTTGTTGTTGTCAGGGATGTTCCGTCTTTCTTAGGCAAGGGTAATGTCTCAGGCCTGTTGTCCTACAAAATGTATATATACAAATCTAATCTCTTGAAAGGATGTTTAGAGCAGATACAGGCATTACAATATGAGAAGAAGTGTAAGGTCTAACTGATATTGGGAAGAGGTCTACCAGTTGTCTTCTTATTGAAGGTGCAGGGGATCATTGCCCCTGTCCTAGATCAGGTCTTCTGGTTAGCAGGCCTCTCCCAAGCCCCTGGCAACAACTTATTTTTTATTGGGGATGAACCATCGTGATATTACTACTGAGGAGGTGTTTGCGGCGGCGGCAACAGTGGTCATGGTCGTGGAGGCGGTAGTGGTTGTGGCAGCAGCGATGGTCGCGGGGAGTGCTGGCGGCGGCAACATTGTGGCGGTACTGGCAGCGGTGGGGACGACAGTAGTGCCAGTGGCGATGATGATGCTGACGACGACGACGACGACGACGATTATTATTATTATTATTATTATTAATAATTTTGTACACCAAAATTTAGTACAATTGTGAAGTTTGGGAGTGTTTGGATGAAGAAATTTATAATGCCCACAGTATGCACAGCATTTTTGGACAGTAGATAAAAATTAAACAAGTTAAGTTCTCAAAGAAATTCTTAATCTGGATTTTATTATTGTATAGATCTTGCAAATATGTTTTTTTTTAATGGAAACCTTTGCAATTCCATCTACCTCCTCCTCCCCCTATTTTGTTTTTTGAATCAGGAGAATCCTTTTGAGCTTGTAATTCATATGCTGTTATTGGTGTTTTCTGTTGTGAATTTTGCTCTGTGATTGTTTGGTTTAAGGGCCTTGAAGAATCTGTGTTTCATTGGAGCTTGCATTGCATGCTTGGCAGTACATTTTGGTTAGAGAAACTTGACAGTAATTTGGTTATGGTTGGTGGTATGGTTGGTATTTTTTCTTGACTTTTTTAGAACGTTAGGTATTTACATATTTTTCCATTGTCTAGGACACTTGCACCAAATTATCATACATGTTTAGTACAAGAAAAATGTGAAGTAAGATGCTTCTTAAACAACACTTACTGTATAGAGAAAATGCATATAGAAATGGAGGAGATTCATATCTAGTAGATTTTCTTTCACATGCTAGCTGTTCTGGAGGGGAATCTATACTTAAACTGTTTTATTCCTAGACCTGCTGCTGGGGCTTGTTATTCTAATTTAATATTAATTACTCTTAGCCATCCCAATTTATTGCAACCATCATATCATTTGTTACAACTTGTTCCATGTGTGACTTTATGATGGTAAGTACTGTAGTTTTAATCCTAGGGTAATCTACCTGGGATGCTCTGCATAATTGTGGGCATTTGTAATTATTCCACAGACAAGCTGTTAACCCAGCTTTTTAAGATGTGTATACTTTAAAAAAATTATTATTATTAATATTAATTCTGGCGTCAGTGCTTGAGTGCTAGAGAGAGAGAGAGCGCTTGTGATGTAGAGCTGGTGGTGCTTTATTAGTAATTAGAGTGTTTGATAGTGATAATATCATTCAATAATGTTTAAAGAATTCCCCTCTAAATTTAAAATGACTGTTTTTTGTCATTTGTAAGGAGCAGTTTGTTTAAAATTTGGAATTTATATGTTTTACTCTAGCTTTTATAATAAATTTTACTTGACCTAAATTGCAGAATTACTTTTAAATTTTCTATCTTTGCTTTAAATTATATGCTTCATAATACCTGATGAAGGTTCTTACTGTTATAGCTCTTTGTAAAATGTTAGATCACAGTTTTATGACAATTTTATAACCATTTATGAAAAGCCATATGAACTTGAGTATCTAGACACAGGTGTGCCACTAGGGGAAATCTCCCTAATTTTTTTTTTTTTTTAGATTTAATTTCATATGCACCAACCACTCCAAAACTATATCCCCACCTGCTTTTAACATTTCTATCTTTATCCCATCAATCCCGGCTGCCTTACCCCCTTTCATTTTACCTACTGCCTCACGAACTTCCCCCACACTCACAACTGGCTCTTCCTCACTCCTACAAGATGTTATTCCTCCTTGCCCTATACACGAAATCACAGCTTCCCTATCTTCATCAACATTTAACAATTCCTCAAAATATTCCTTCCATCTTCCCAATACCTCTAACTCTCCATTTAATAACTCTCCTCTCCTATTTTTAACTGACAAATCCATTTGTTCTCTAGGCTTCCTTAGCTTGTTAATCTCACTCCAAAACTTTTTCTTATTTTCAACAAAATTTGTTGATAACATCTCACCCAGTCTCTCATTTGCTCTCTTTTTACATTGCTTCACCACTCTCTTAACCTCTCTCTTTTTCTCCATATACTCTTCCCTCCTTGCATCACTTCTACTTTGTAAAAACTTCTCATATGCTAACTTTTTCTCCCTTACTACTCTCTTTACATCATCATTCCACCAATCGCTCCTCTTCCCTCCCGCACCCACTTTCCTGTAACCACAAACTTCTGCTGAACACTCTAACACTACATTTTTAAACCTACCCCATACCTCTTCGGCCCCATTGCCTATGCTCTCATTAGCCCATCTATCCTCCAATAGCTGTTTATATCTTTCCCTAACTGCCTCCTCTTTTAGTTTATAAACCTTCACCTTTCTCTTCCCTGATGCTTCTATTCTCCTTGTATCCCATCTACCTTTTACTCTCAGTGTAGCTACAACTAGAAAGTGATCTGATATATCTGTGGCCCCTCTATAAACATGTACATCCTGAAGTCTACTCAACAGTCTTTTATCTACCAATGCATAATCCAACAAACTACTGTCATTTCGCCCTACATCATATCTTGTATACTTATTTATCCTCTTTTTCTTAAAATATGTATTACCTATAACTAAACCCCTTTCTATACAAAGTTCAATCAAAGGGCTCCCATTATCATTTACACCTGGCACCCCAAACTTACCTACCACACCCTCTCTAAAAGTTTCTCCTACTTTAGCATTCAGGTCCCCTACCACAATTACTCTCTCACTTGGTTCAAAGGCTCCTATACATTCGCTTAACATCTCCCAAAATCTCTCTCTCTCTCCTCTGCATTCCTCTCTTCTCCAGGTGCATACACGCTTATTATGACCCACTTCTCGCATCCAACCTTTACTTTAATCCACATAATTCTTGCATTTACACATTCATATTCTCTTTTCTCCTTCCATAACTGATCATTCAACATTACTGCTACCCCTTCCTTTGCTCTAACTCTCTCAGATACTCCAGATTTAATCCCATTTATTTCCCCCCACCGAAACTCCCCTACCCCCTTCAGCTTTGTTTCGCTTAGGGCCAGGACATCCAACTTCTTTTCATTCATAACATCAGCAATCATCTGTTTCTTGTCATCTGCACTACATCCACGCACATTCAAGCATCCCAGTTTTATAAAGTTTTTCTTCTTCTCTTTTTTAGTAAATGTCTACAGGAGAAGGGGTTACTAGCCCATTGCTCTCGGCATTTTAGTCGCCTCATACAACACACATGGCTTACGGAGGAAAGATTCTTTTCCACTTCCCCATGGACAATAGAAGAAATAAAGAAGAACAAGAGCTATGTAGAAAAAGGAGAAAAACCTAGATGTATGTATATATATATGCATGTGCGTGTCTGTGAAGTGTGACCAAAGTGTAAGTTGGAGTAGCAAGATATCCCTGTTATCTAGCGTGTTTATGAGACAGAAAAAGACACCAGCAATCCTACCATCATGCAAAACAGTTACAGGTTTCTGTTTCACAGTCATCTGGCAGGACGGTAGTACTTCCCTGGGTGGTTGCTGTCTACCAACCTACTACCTACCTATTTATTCATACCCTGTAAATATGACGAACTTCAATACTGTATTTTTTTTTTTTATTAACACATCGGCCGTTTCCCACCAAGGCAGGGTGGCCCACAAAAAAAACTTTCACCATCATTCACTCCATCACTGTCTTGCCAGAGGCATGCTTACACTACAGTTATAAAACTGCAACATTAACACGCCTCCTTCAGAGTGAGAGCACTGTACTTCCCATCTCCAGGAATCAAGTCTGGCCTGCCGGTTTCCCTGAATCCCTTCATAAATGTTACCTTGCTTACACTCCAACAGCACATCAAGTCCTAAAAACCATTTGTCTCCATTAGCTCCTATCTTACACACTCACGCATGCTTGCAGGAAGTCCAAGCCCCTCGCACACAAAACCTTCTTTACTCCCTCCCTCCAACCTTTCCTAGGCCAACCCCTACCCTGCCTTCCCTCCACTACAGATTTATACACTCTCGAAGTCATTCTATTTTATTTCATCCTCTCTACATGTCCAAACAAACTCAGTAACCCCTCCTCAGCCCTCTGGATCATAGTTTTGGTAATCCCACACCTCCTCATAATCTCCAAACTACGGATTCTCTCCATTACATTCACACCACACATTGCCCTCAGACATGACATCTCCACTGATTCCAGCCTTCTCCATGTTGCAACGTTCACAACCCATGCCTTACACTCATACAAGAGCGTTGGTATAACTATACTCTCATACATTCCCCTCCTTGCTTTCATGGATAAAGTTCATCTCCACAGACTCCTCAGTGCACCACTCACCTTGTTCCCCTTGTCGTTCTATGACGAGGGGAACAAGACCCATCTGCTGACATGTCCGCTCCCAAATATCTGAACACATACACCTCCTCCATACTCTTTCCCTCCAATCTGATATCCAATCTTCCATTACCTAATTTTTTTGTTATCTTCATCACCTTACTCTTGTCTTTATTCAATTTTAATTTTCTTCTTTTACATACCCTACCAAACTCATCCACCAACCTCTACAACTTCTCATCCGAATCTCCCAAAAGCACAGTGTCATCAGCAAAGAGCAACTGTGACAACTCCCACTTTGTGTTAGATTTTTTATCTTTTAACCCCCACATCTCTTGCCAAAACCCATGCATTCACTTCTCTTACCACCGCATCTATAAATATATTGAGCAACCATGGTAACATCACACATCCTCGTCTGAGGCCTACTTTTACTGGGAAATAATACTGTACTGTACCTTAATTGCAATTCTGCATAGCATTATCAAACTAGGCCTGTCATATAAAATAAATCTGCAGAAAATGTATTCTGTTTGACATTTAATACAAAAGGGGGCTGCACTACACACACAAGCATTGAGTCAGTACCATTTTTAATCATAGGAAAGATCAGGAATTATCTGAAAACCTCATGTAAAATAAAAATCTCCACAAATCTGTAAAAAATCTTCAAATTACTGGGAACACCTCACAAGTCCTAAATATGTTCTCATTAGAGCAGAGGAGACATGACAACATACTGGAGTGAGAGGTATGGGAGGAAGTGTAAAAATCGACCGCAGGCTAGTCGCAGTATTGTTATTTGCTTAAAAACCACTCGTTCGTGGATGCATTTATATTTTATTTTTTATTAACACTTTGACTGTTTCCCACAGAGGCAGGGTGACCCAAAAAAGAAATACTTTCACCATCATTCACACTATCACTGTCTTGCCAGAAGCGTGCAGATATGACAGTTTAGACGTCCCTCTAAACAGCAAATATCCCAAACTGCTCCTTTAGAGGGCAGGCATTGTACTTCCCTCCTCCAGTCCAGCTAATTGGCTTCCCTGAATCCCTTCACAAAATATTATCTTGCCCTTGCTCCAACAGCTCATCAGGTCCCAAAAATCATTTGTCTCCACTCTTATCTAATGTACTCAGACACCTCTCTCCAATTTGGAGGAACGTCTGCACTGTAGTATCTACATTCATCCGACAAGACAGTGATAGAGTGAATGATAGTGAAAGTGTTTCTTTTTCAGGTCACCCTACCTTGGTGGGAGATGGCTGATGTGTTAAAACAAATTATTTATGCTTAGTACTTCACAAATGAGCAAAATTATTTACAAACATTATCTCTCAGTTCAGAACTGGATTCAAACTTGCACACTGCATCTAAGTACAGAGTACTTTTGCCACACAGCCAGACCCCAGATAAGCTTGGACACCTAGCCAAAGGTAGGCATTATATCCCATGCCCCAAGACACCAGGCTTGTGTTAAGTTATTTCACCAAATCCTTCCACATGCACTAAACTTCAAAAGAGATTTTAGAATACTTAACACATTATAAATGAGTGAAATTATTTACAAACATTATCTCTCAGTCCAGAACAGGATTTGAACCTGCGCACTCTGCATCAAAGCACACAGTACTCTCGCCACACAGCCTGGTGTGCCTGGCCCACACCATCACACTCTCACTAAGCCACTTGATCTCTCATAACAAATGCTGCATAAGTTGGACACAACTAATGTAAGTGTTAAAATGTTTCATTATTTACCAAAAAAGAATATTAAATTTTTTAACCCTTTCTATGATCGTCACGTACATCTGTGCTATTGATACCAGGGTCCCTTGCGTAGATGTATGTTTTGAGCACCGTTGCCTTAGATAAGCTGTGAGAAGTAAATTTTGGCTTAGATATGCTAGAAGGGGTCTGTGCAGTGAGTGTGCACTGTATAAAAAAAAATCCTGCCTCATGCAGTGAATGATTAAGGCAAAACTCTGACTTTGTGTTTGGTTTAAAATGGCAACTTTGAGGTGTTTTTTAGGATGGTTGTTATTGTTTTATTGGCTGTTTCTGGGTATTATTTGATAGAATGGAAGATAAACTACTGAAACTGAAATGATTTTGGATGGTTTTGAGACCAGAAGTAGCCTGAAATTGAGCTCAAATTAGCAGAAATATTCGATTTTTGACAATTTTCCTGAGGATGGGAAAGCCTCCCTTACACCCTCTGGCATGTTTTATGGATTTTTGATATGTCTCATTCAATTATTGGGACACTGGTTATATTTTGTCTGATATTTTGTTTGATGATGAATTCAAAATGAAAGGCAAGTGTAATATAGGAGAGGCCTGGGGATGTGATTAATGATCAAAGGAAATGTTGTAATGCCTGGAATGGCTAGTGTTTATTTTGAACTCTTATTTTTAAATTGGAGTGAATTTAGTTTTGTGTAATATTCGCCAAAATACTGCCCTCTGTGCAATTTATAAAGTGCACAGTAAGCATACTAGCCAAATAGTTAAGAATTTCATCAAATGGAGCAGTGGAATTGACTACAATAGGACTCAAAGTGGGTGACATCACCAGTGTGTAAATTGTGCCCAGACCGTTAACTTTTAGTCTGCATAATTCCATAATTTTTCCATCAAATTTCATACTTTTGGTGTCATTATCTTCAGAAAACCATTCTCTGCTATTTCGTGTGGACAACGAGAACAGTATTATTTTTTTTGGGGGGGGGCCTAGTCAGTGAAAGGGTTAAGTGTGTGTGAGACTATATCTAGGTAGCTTGTTCAAACACAGTGTGTCTGTCTCCCTTATTCCACTTTAAGAATCATAAGAAAATAGAGATGCTGTATCATGTTATCATTAACAGTCATATCTACAACTAATTATGATAAGTAAATGCAAAGAGGCAAAGAGGGGAATGTATGAGAGTATAGTTTTACCAACGCTCTTATATGGGTGTGAAGCGTTGGTGATGAATGTTGCAGCGAGGAGAAGGCTGGAGGCAGTGGAGATGTCATGTCTGAGGGCAATGTGTGGTGTGAATATAATGCAGAGAATTCGTAGTTTGGAAGTTAGGAGGAGGTGCGGGATTACCAAAACTGTTGTCCAGAGGGCTGAGGAAGGGTTGTTGAGGTGGTTCGGACATGTAGAGAGAATGGAGCGAAACAGAATGACTTCAAGAGTGTATCAGTCTGTAGTGGAAGGAAGGCGGGGTAGGGGTCGGCCTAGGAAGGGTTGGAGGGAGGGGGTAAAGGAGGTTTTGTGTGCGAGGGGCTTGGACTTCCAGCAGGCATGCGTGAGCGTGTTTGATAGGAGTGAATGGAGACAAATGGTTTTTAATACTTGACGTGCTGTTGGAGTGTGAGCAAAGTAACATTTATGAAGGGATTCAGGGAAACCGGCAGGCCGGACTTGAGTCCTGGAGATGGGAAGTACAGTGCCTGCACTCTGAAGGAGGGGTGTTAATGTTGCAGTTTAAAAACTGTAGTGTAAAGCACCCTTCTGGCAAGACAGTGATGGAGTGAATGATGGTGAAAGTTTTTCTTTTTCGGGCCACCCTGCCTTGGTGGGAATCGGCCGGTGTGATAATAAAAAAAAAAAAATAAATGCAGATAAGTGAAATTACCAGCAGAAATTTCAAGACAGATTGGTAGGTGGGAAGCTACCCTTCTATCAGCTTCTACCAGACTGTGATGGTTATGTGGGGCAGTGGGCCACTAGCAGCAACAGCCTGGTTGACCAGGCAAGCACCAGATGAGCTTGGGCTATGGTCGGGCTCTGGGAGTAGAAAGACTCTTGAAACTCATCAAAGGTACCATAACAAATACTATTTGAATGAATAGTTCAGATGAGTAGTAGAGTAATTTGTTATGTAGTGAGTTAACGAGTGAAATTGCTTGCTTCCATATACAGTGGACCCCCGAGTTTCGGCAGCATTGACTTTCGTGAAATTCGACTTTCGGCAAGTTTTTTTTGGCAAAATTTGGCCTTGAGTTTCGTGATTAGACTCGTGATTCGGCAACCATCTGGTACCCGTCTGCCCGTCACCGCGCACACAAAGCCAGTCTCCCACGCCATTCACGCTCAGTGTGCCATTGTTTACCAACACATGACCATCACCCCGTGGGTTCATACATAATAATCCATTGTTTATTGTGATTCTTTCTTTCTTTCAACACACCGGCCGTATCCCACCGAGGTGGGGTGGCCCAAAAGGAAAAACGAAAGTTTCTCCTTTTACATTTAGTAATATATACTAAATAAGTCACCATGGGCCCAAGGAAAGCGAGTGCTTTCCTTGGGGCAGACCCTGACTCTGCCTACCCTCTGCCTGTTGTGGAAGGTGTTGTGGCATTGGGCAAGTCCATGGGGTTGGAGGTGAGTGACGGGGATGTGGAAGAGTTGGTGGAGGACCACAGGGAAGAGCTAACCACTGACGAACTGCAAGAGCTTCAACTGGAACAGCATCAGACCACAGCTGAGGAACTTGCTTCAGAGGAGGAGGAAAAGAGAGTGAAGGAGGTGCCTTCTTCAGTGATTAAGGACATGTGTAGAATGTGGAATGAGTTGCAAAGTTTTCTTGAAAAGTATCACCCTGACCAAGCTGAAACAAGCCGTATCTGCAACATGTACAATGACAGTGTTGTGTCCCACTTCAGGAAAATCTTAAAGAAACGCCAGAAAAAGACCTCTCTGGATAGATATTTTGTGTGCCAGGGGTCCAGTGACTCTCAAGTTGTTCCCAGTGGCATTAAAAGAAGAAGGGAAGTAACCCCAGATAAGGACTTGCTACCTGAAGCCCTAATGGAAGGAGGTTCTCCTTCCAAACAATAGTGTACACCTTCCTCCTGTCCCCTCCTCCCATCTTCCATCCACCCAGAAATCTTCAGTGAAGGTAAGTGTAATGTTATTATTATTTTTTATATGCATGTACTTGATTTCTGATTGTTTTCAGTATGTAAATCTTTAATTTTGAAAAAAAAAATTTATTTTAATATTTTTGGGTGTCTGGAACGGATTAATTTTATTTCCATTATTTCTTATGGGGAAAATGGTTTCGAGTTTCGTGAATTTCGACTTTCGGCAGGCTCTCTGGAACGGATTAATCACAAAACTTGGGGGTCCACTGTATATGCTGTGGTTGAACTCAGCACCATTAGGAAGCATTCAAACATTGAAATCCAGGCTGCATATGACATCAAGAATATGGGATGTTTTCTGTTGTTTTTCATTGCTTTTTTTTTTTTTGCTGTCTCATAGCATCATTAGCAGCTGTTAGTATACAGTGGACCCTCCACTCACGAGTTTAATCTGTTCTGTGACCTTGCTCGCATCTGGATTTGCTTGCTTGCAGAGTCAGTTTTCCTCATTTAAATTATTTGAAACGCAATTAATCCGTTCCAGTGGAATTCTGTACTTCAATAATTTCCCTAATATCAACTCTGTGGCTTAATTATCTATCACATTTCATCTTATATGACATAATAAACAATGTAAATAACATATAAACCTGATATATACTCTAGAATGATTAAAATACAGTGGACCCTTGAGTTTCGGCAACCTCGACTTTCATGAAATTCGACCTTTGGCGAGTTTTTTTTGGCAAAATTTGGCCTCGAGTTTTGTGATTAGACTCGTGTTTCGGCGACAGTCCGGTACCCATCCACCCGTCACCGCGCACAGTCTCCCACGCCATTCACGCTCAGTGTGCCATTGTTTACCAACACGTGACCATCACCCCGTGGGTTCATACAATACATTTCATAATAATCCATTGTTTTTTGTGCTTGCAACTGCTAAATAAGTCATCATGGACCCAAGGAAAGCTAGTGCAAGCCCTTTGGTAAATAAAGTGAGGAACACGATCCAGAGGGATTTTGAAGGGTTTGAGGCAGACCCTGTCCCTGCTGACCCTCTGCCTGTTGTGGAAGGTGTTGTGGCATTGGGCAAGTCCATGGGGTTGAGTTGGTGGAGGACCACAGGGAAGAGCTAACCACTGACGAACTGCAAGAGCTTCAACTGGAACAGCATCAGGCCACAGCCGAGGAACTTGCTTCAGAGGAGGAGGAAAAGAGAGTAAAGGAGGTTCCTTCTTCAGTGATTAAGGACATGTGTGGAATGTGGAATGAGTTGCAAAGTTTTGTTGAAAAGTATCGCCCTGACCAAGCTGAAACAAGCCGTATCTGCAACATGTACAATGACAGTGTTGTGTCCCACTTCAGGGAAATCTTAAAGAAACGCCAGAAAAAGACCTCTCTGGACAGATAATTTGTGCGACAGGGGTCCAGTGACTCAAGTTGTTCCCAGTGGCATTAAAGGAAGAAGGGAAGTAACCCCAGATAAGGACTTGCTACCTGAAGTCCTAATGGAAGGAGATTCTCCTTCCAAACAATAGTGTACACCTTCCTCCTATCCCCTCCTCCCATCTTCCATCCACCCAGAAGTCTTCAGTAAAGGTAAGTGTAATGTTATTATTATTTTTTATATGCATGTACTTGATTTCTCATTGATTTCAGTATATAAATCTATTTAATTTGAAAAAAAAAAAAATATTTTATTATTTTTGGGTGTCTGGAACAGATTAATTTTAATTTCCATTATTTCTTATGGGGAAAATGGTTTTGAGTTTTGTGAATTTCGACTTTCGGCAGGCTCTCTGGAACGGATTAATCACGAAACTCGGGGGGTCCACTGTATGTCATTCATGTAGTGGTATCATCGGCGGACGAGAGTTTGTATGGAGACCAGACAAAATACTCCTTGAATAATTTCGCTAATATCATCTATACGGCTTATTTATCTATCACAGTTCATCTAATGTGACATAATAAATAATATAAATAACATAGAAACCTGATATATACTCTAGAATGAATAAAGTATGTCATTATGTAACAGGTGGAGGCGGCCACACCCGCTCCCACTTTGTTGTGGTAAACACTGCCATTTAGTGATGGCCTTTTGAAGCCGTCTATTATTATAATTATTATTATATAGTACATTATTATTATACATATATTAATATTGTTATATTATTATACGATTATTATTATACGTACTATTATTATTATTTTAATTATTACAGTATAAATAATTTGTAATTTTTATTCACACAAAAAATAGAAGATTTACTGTTATGCAGACTACTGCATTATTGTAATAATTGTATAAATAATGTCAACCTATTCACAACTGCATTTTGGAATGGACAGTGATGTCATCTGTTTACTCTTAACATCACCAAAGGATCAAACATTTCTCCTACTTTGAGCTCAATTTCAAGGTACTTTTTGTCATGAAACCAATCAAAATTATATCTATTTCTGTAATATATCTTCCATTCTATCAAATGAGACAAAAAAAAAGAAAAAGAGAATATGTACAACCATAAAAACCATACGAAAATAGCTCTAAGGGGAGGCTAATTGCTGAGAAGTGAACTCCATTATTTATGGTCCGATTTCTTTCATTTTTGGTGTACGTTAAGAAGCATATTTCCATCATACATTGCCCAGGTTTCAGTAAGATAGTCCAGCAAACAAATGAGATTCAATTCCCTAGATCAAGAGCAAGAGGCCCTCACTAGCATCAAGGAACTTCCCTTGAGGCCCACTCACTTATGGAAATTTTGCTCACGTATGGAAGCAAAAAACTGACCAATTGACTACTTGTATTTGGAAAAACTCGCACGTGGATGCGCTTGCAAGTAGAGGTTCCGCTGTATTGCGAATTGTATCTACAGCCATATTCGTTAAGTAATTGCAAAGAAAAGATATTAGTAAAGTAAATTACTAGTGGTGATTCCTCAAGGGAAATGCCTTAATGTTAGTGAGTAGGCTTTTTATCCAACCCCTGTGGGTTTAGCATTTCCTTTGATTATAATAATATTGGCAGTGACTTGCTTCTCTTTTGGGACTGCTCCAGGGAGGTACCTTGTTGGTAAGAGGCTGTTAACCTAAGGAATTGGGGCTATTCTAACTTTTCTCTGATTGAATCTAATCCCATATCCCATACCTCTATGGTTTAGTGTTTTTCCCTATGAGTATAATACTAACTAGCTGGAAAAGGAGAGAATAGGAGTCAGGGGCAGTGCCAAGGGGAGATTAGGGGGCTGAAGCCCCCAAAATTCCTTCAGGTTCCCAAATCAGCTCAAGACAAAAGCAGTACAAGTTGGCCATCACTAATTCGGCAATCAGTTATCCGGTTCCATCAGTAATGCGGCACTAATTTTGGCTATCATAATTTCAAATTTCATCATTATACTGACTCCAATTTCATCATTATACTGACTCAGAAAGTGTGCAGATGGTTGTAAATCCACAGCAGAAAGCCAGTGGAGGAGAAAGTAGTGATGAAAATGAGGAAGATGTATTAGAAAGCGTCTCTGTTGATAGGTTAATTAACCCTTTGAGGGTCGACAGGCCCTCTCAGAAACTCGTTCTCAGGGTCGGCCAAATTTAAAAAAAAAAAATAATTTTTTCTTATGAAAAGATAGAGAATCTTTTCCCGATCATAATGACACCAAAATTATGAGATTTGATGGAAAACTTACAGAATTATGCTCTCACGAAGTTAGCGGTCTTGACGATGTTTACGCATCGGCGATTTTGCCCAATTTGAGCCCCATTTTCGGCCAATTCCTCTGTACTAGTCGACAAAAAACATGAATATTTCGCTAGAACTACATTTTTTCTATTGAATGAGTGCAAGAAACCACCCATTTACCATTTTCAACTATCCAATACAGTGGTCAGAATTTAGCAATTTTGCCAATTTCACACAAATTTCAAAAAATGCCAATTTCCGAATAGGGTCCAGAACAAACAAGAAATACATTCCTGGCACTAAAATGACATTTCTTCTGTTCATTAGTCATGTCTCAAGGCCCCTTTTACATTCTTTTGCTTTCCACTTTGAATTTTTATTCTCACGAAAAATAGAAGATTTACTGTTATGCAGACTACTGCATTAGTGTAAAAAATGGTATAAATCATATTGGCGCACTTGCAAAAGAATGTTAGACTCACCAGTTGACATGTATTGGACGCTTGGCATGATTTGTTTACTTTTGAACTTTGGTAAAAATGGTAAAAATCGAACATTTCTGCTACTTTGAGCTCAATTTCAAGGTACTTTTCATTGTAAAACCAGTGAAAATCATCTCAATTTCTGTGATATGCATTCCATTCTATAAAATGAGACCAAGAAAACTAGAATACAACAATAAATACCATACGAAAATACAGTGCAAAGTCGCTGTTTTATGCCAAAAAAACGGTGAAAGTTTTTTTTTTCTCATTATGCACTGTGTGCTGCAGGATTTTTTTATACTGTGCACACTGACCACATAGACCCATTCTTTCATATGGAGGCTTACCAGCCTTTTCCCGCGAGATTTGACGGCGCTAGAATTTATGCGTACTAGTACGTCAAATACCCTTGCGCATAAGACGTACTAGTACGTCCGAAACCCTCAATGGGTTAAGTGTATTCTAACCTAACTACTCTGTAATCCGGCACACTACAGGTCCCAGTGATGCCGGATTAGTGATGACCAACCTGTAATAACACCAACTCTGCTTCAGAATAAGTTTCCTAGCTACCCCATTTTAATCAGATAGCCACCCTTTAGTGCTAACTCCCATACATAAATTCTGGCACCACCCCTGGGGAAAGTAAAAAAGAATAAGGGAGAGAGTGAGGTAGAGAAAGGGAAGAGGGAACCCAGTCACTCGTGAGTATAGTACGTAGTTATGAATGTCATCCCTCGAAAGAAAAATTAATGAGAATTAGATATGGAATATTATTGTCTCGATCTGCATGTCAGGTTATAATATGGGCTTCTTTGGAAAGTGTGGTTTGCTTAACAAACCTTTTTCTCCAGTCCTTATCTAGGTTGTTAAGTGGGAGTTGACTGTACAAATGTACATTATTGTATACTTGATAATCCAAGTTAATCCATTGAATAATAGTTGTTTAGATTCTCATTACCTTCACTCTTACATGCTGGGCACATGATCATACTTTCTTTTAGTAGTTGTTTAGATTCTTATTACCTTCATTCTTACATGTTAGGGACATGATCATACTTTACTAATCAGCATATTCTTTCTTACTTTTATAGTGAATGAGCCAGTGTAGTCTGTATTATTGTTCATGTTAAACTGTAAGTAGAGTAAAAAAAAATTCATAATTTGCATCATTAATAAAGGATTTTGGCATCCTGTTGGCAACCAAAACTTTGCTTCTGAATCATATGCTAACTGGAATTTATTGACATGGTGTGGGAACTGCAACTGTGAGAACTTGGGAGGACATATGGAATGGGGAACTAGTCCTTAAGCTGCTTCTTGTGATTAATGCAAAATCTTAAATGTGTACTCTAATTTACAAAATTAGAGAACAGAATCAACGTATTAACCCTTTCAGGGTCTGTCCCGTAGATCTACGCCTTTACGTTGAGTGTCCAAACCGTAGATCTACGCCAAAATTTTAGCGCCATCAAATTTAGCGCGAAAGTGCTCATAGGCCTACATGTGAGAGAATGGGTCTGCATGGTGGGTGTGCGCCATAAACAAAAAATCTAGGCGCCTGCATAGCATTGTGGGAACGCCGGCTCAGTCACCCTTGTTCACCATGCCTCGTCGCAAGTCAGCTCTCACTCCCCGGAAAATTGGGACTCTCCTCTTCCTATCTGATAGTTCTGACACTGATGGAAGTGGAAATGAAGATGAATTCTATGGCTTTGATCAGTTAGTGACCGAAAAGAATGACCAGGATATCGATAATAGTGCAGAAAACCCTGACGATCCTCAACCTTCTACCTCTGGTGTGGGCACTCGTGACTCACGGTCGGTTGTTCCTCAACGCAAGAGAAAACTAATATTTTCGCATGGCCAGGCCTCTGACTTCAGTAATGACGATGATAGTGACGTGGATTGTGATTTTATTGCGCTCGACGATCATTCGAGTAGTGATAGTGAGGAATCATATTCACCAGTGAAGCGTCGGTATGTTCGCCGCCGCATGCGCTCGGGTAGTGTACCCTATGCTGTGCCCAGGGGACGGAGTACATCCCGGAGTACATCCCGTGGCCCTACACCAGTTTTAGGTAGTGATAGTGAGGATGATGTGGCTACACTTGGCATGGATAGACCACAGGCATCAGTGGATGGTGTTAGTGGTGATGGTAGTGGCACCGCCATGCATGATTCACCAGGCCACGCTGGGACCCACGCTGCTGACTCGTCAGTTCAAGGACAAAGCGGAGCGTCAGCCACCAGCCCGCCACAACCACAACCACCCGTACAACCAGCCTATGATGTCCAGTATCCACCAGCAAACCGTATGTGGGATTGGCAGCCAAATCCCAATTTTGTTCCCAAGCCTCACCACTTTGATGACTCTCAAAGTGGAATTCTACCTACTTGTCCCCTTGGAACCACAGCCAATGAACTGGAATTCTTTGAATTATTCTTTGACCAGCCATTGATGGAAATTATTGTCAGGGAAAGTAATAAGTATTTTGAGTACACCATGATAAATACGATCTTATCACCACAGTCAAGACTACACAGGTGGAAAGAGACGACTGTTGCAAAAATGTATTTGCTTTTTGCAACAATAATGCTTATGCCTCACATCTATAAGCATAATATAAAAGCATACTGGTCCACAGATCGGCTAATTTCTACCCCGGTCTTCAGTGAAATCATACCAGTGAACAGGTTTATCTTACTCTTACGTATGTTGCACTTCTCTGACAGAAGTGACAGGTTATACAAGATTAGAAATGTTTTCATGTATCTCAAACAAAAGTTCAGGATATACTTTTATCCATTCAAGAATCTTGTAATTGACGAGTCTTTGATTTTGTTCAAAGGTAGACTGTCATTCAAGCAGTATATACCGAGCAAGAGGAAACTCTTTGGTATAAAACTGTTTGTACTCTGTGATTGTGACAGTGGCCTGGTGTTGGATATTGTTGTATACACAGGTAGTAAAACATTGAAAGATACCAAGATGTTATTGGGTATCTCAGGTGACGTAGTGAGAAACATGATGGCACCTTATCTTGGTAAGGGGCATACATTATATACCGATAACTGGTACACAAGCCCATTACTCAGTGATTTCATGCGAGTGAACAAGACAGATGTGTGTGGCACAGTGCGTTCTAATCGTAAACATATGCCCAGGCTCAACGCAGGTGCTCGTGGTGATGACGTGCAGGTGTTTACTGCCAATGACATCATGGCATTACGGTGGCATGACAAACGAGATGTCACATTGTTGACAACCATTCACCGTAATGAAATGCAAGACAGTGGCAAAGTTGATCGAGTGACTAATGAACGTATTCGAAAACCAGTGTCAGTGATTGATTATACACAAAACATGCGCTTGGTTGACAAGTGTGACATGCAGATTGGTTTTGTTGACTGTGTTCGTAAGAGTTACAAGTGGTACATGAAACTTTTCTTCCATCTCGTGGACATTTCAATGCTCAATGCATATAATATGTACCAAATAAAGACTGGCAACAGACCACCGTATGGTGAATTTTGTTTGTCTGTTGTCAGACAACTCATAATGAAGTACCAGTTAACAACACCTGCTATACAACATGGTCCTCGAATTCCTCAGGATATACCCAAGCGTTTGAGGAGAGAAGGTGATCATTTCATAATACAGCTTCCTTCAACTCAGAAGAAATTTGCTCAGAAGAGATGCATTGTCTGTGCACAAACAAAACGACGGCAACAAAGACGCAAAGACACTCGGTTTATGTGTGAGGAATGTAAGGTGCCTCTGTGCATGGTGCCTTGTTTCAAGGAGTTCCACAAGCTCCAGCAGTTCTAAAACCATGTCCAGTGATTGTAAATATGTAAATATATGATAGAACATTAGTTTTTTTTTTTTTTTTTCTCAACAAGTCGGTCGTCTCCCACCGAGGTAGGGTGACCCATAAAAAGAAAGAAAATCCCCAAAAAGAAAATACTTTCATCATCATTCAACACTTTCACCACACTCACACATTATCACCGCTTTTGCAGAGGTGCTCAGAATATAACAGTTTAGAAGCATATACGTATAGAGATACACAACATATCCCTCCAAACTGCCAATATCCCAAACCCCTCCTTTAAAGTGCAGGCATTGTACTTCCCATTTCCAGGACTCAAGTCCGACTATATGAAAATAACCGGTTTCCCTGAATCCCTTCACTAAATATTAACCTGCTCACACTCCAACAGATCGTCAGGTCCCAAGTATCATTCGTCTCCATTCACTCCTATCTAACACGCTCATGCACGCTTGCTGGAAGTCCAAGCCCCTCACCCACAAAACCTCCTTTACCCCCTCTTTCCAACCCTTTCGAGGACGACCCCTACCCCTCCTTCCTTCCCCTATAGATTTATATGCTTTCCATGTCATTCTACTTTGATCCATTCTCTCTAAATGACCAAACCACCTCAACAACCCCTCTTCTGCCCTCTGACTAATGCTTTTATTAACTCCACACCTTCTCCTAATTTCCACACTCCGAATTTTCTGCATAATATTTACACCACACATTGCCCTTAGACAGGACATCTCCACTGCCTCCAACCGTCTCCTCGCTGCTGCATTTACCACCCAAGCTTCACATCCATATAAGAGTGTTGGTACTACTATACTTTCATACATTCCCTTCTTTGCCTCCATAGATAACGTTTTTTGACTCCACATATACCTCAACGCACCACTCGCCTTTTTTCCCTCATCAATTCTATGATTAACCTCATCCTTCATAAATCCATCCGCCGACACGTCAACTCCCAAGTATCTGAAAACATTCACTTCTTCCATACTCCTCCTCCCCAATTTGATATCCAATTTTTCTTTATCTAAATCATTTGATACCCTCATCACCTTACTCTTTTCTATGTTCACTTTCAACTTTCTACCTTTACACACATTCTCAAACTCATCTACTAACCTTTGCAATTTTTCTTTAGAATCTCCCATAAGCACAGTATCATCAGCAAAAAGTAACTGTGTCAATTCCCATTTTAAATTTGATTCCCCATAATTTAATCCCACCCCTCTCCCGAACACCCTAGCATTTACTTCTTTTACAACCCCATCTATAAATATATTAAACAACCATGGTGACATTACACATCCCTGTCTAAGACCTACTTTTACCGGGAAGTATTCTCCCTCTCTTCTACACACCCTAACCTGAGCCTCACTATCCTCATAAAAGCTCTTTACAGCATTTAGTAACTTACCACCTATTCCATATACTTGCAACATCTGCCACATTGCTCCTCTATCCACTCTATCATATGCCTTTTCTAAATCCATAAATGCAATAAAAACTTCCCTACCTTTATCTAAATACTGTTCACATATATGCTTCAATGTAAACACTTGATCTACACATCCCCTACCCACTCTGAAACCTCCTTGCTCGTCCGCAATTCTACATTCTGTCTTACCTCTAATTCTTTCAATTATAACCCTACCGTATACTTTTCCTGGTATACTCAGTAAACTTATTCCTCTATAATTTTTACAATCTCTTTTGTCCCCTTTCCCTTTATATAAAGGGACTATACATGCTCTCCGCCAATCCCTAGGTACCTTCCCCTCTTTCATACATTTATTAAACAAAAGTACCAACCACTCCAACACTATATCCCCCCCTGCTTTTAACATTTCTGTCATGATCCCATCAGTTCCAGCTGCTTTACCCCCTTTCATTCTACGTAATGCCTCACGTACCTCCACCACACTTACATTCTGCTCTTCTTCACTCCTAAAAAATGGTATACCTCCCTGGCCAGTGCATGAAATTACCGCCTCCCTTTCTTCCTTAACATTTAAAAGTTCCTCAAAATATTCTCGCCATCTACCTAATACCTCCCTCTCCCCATCTACTAACTCCCCTACTCTGTTTTTAACTGACAAATCCATACTTTCCCTAGGCTTTCTTAACTTGTTTAACTCCCTCCAAAATTTTTTCTTATTTTCATTAAAATTTCTTGACAGTGCCTCTCCCACTCTTTCATCTGCTCTCCTTTTGCACTCTCTCACCACTCTCTTCACCTTTCTTTTACTCTCCATATACTCTTCTCTTCTTATAACACTTCTGCTTTGTAAAAACCTCTCGTAAGCTACCTTTTTCTCTTTTATCACACCCTTTACTTCATCATTCCACCAATCACTTCTCTTTCCTCCTGCCCCCACCCTCCTATAACCACAAACTTCTACCCCACATTCTAATACTGCATTTTTAAAGCTATTCCAACCCTCTTCAAACCCCCCCCCCCCCCCTACTCATCTTTGCACTAGCCCACCTTTCTGCCAATAGTCGCTTATATCTCGCCCGAACTTCCTCCTCCCTTAGTTTATACACTTTCACCTCCCTCTTACTTGTTGTTGCCACCTTCCTCTTTTCCCATCTACCTCTTACTCTAACTGTAGCTACAACTAAATAATGATCCGATATATCAGTTGCCCCTCTATAAACATGTACATCCTGGAGCCTACCCATCAACCTTTTATCCACCAATACATAATCTAACAAACTACTTTCATTACGTGCTACATCATACCTTGTATATTTATTTATCCTCTTTTTCATAAAATATGTATTACTTATTACCAAATTTCTTTCTACACATAGCTCAATTAAAGGCTCCCCATTTACATTTACCCCTGGCACCCCAAAATTACCTACTACTCCCTCCATAACATTTTTACCCACTTTAGCATTGAAATCCCCAACCACCATTACTCTCACACTTGATTCAAAACTCCCCACGCATTCACTCAACATTTCCCAGCATCTCTCTCTCTCCTCTACACTTCTCTCTTCTCCAGGTGCATACACGCTTACTATAACCCACTTTTCACATCCAATCTTTATTTTACTCCACATAATCCTTGAATTTATACATTTGTAGTCCCTCTTTTCCTGCCATAGCTTATCCTTCAACATTATTGCTACTCCTTCTTTAGCTCTAACTCTATTTGAAACCCCTGACCTAATCCCATTTATTCCTCTCCATTGAAACTCTCCCACCCCCTTCAGCTTTGTTTCACTTAAAGCCAGGACATCCAGTTTCTTCTCATTCATAACATCCACAATCATCTCTTTCTTATCATTTGCACAACATCCACGCACATTCAGACTTCCCACTTTGACAATTTTCTTCTTATTCTTTTTAGTAATCTTTACAGGAAAAGGGGTTACTAGCCCATTGTTCCCGGCATTTTAGTTGACTTTTACAACACGCATGGCTTACGGAGGAAAGATTCTTATTCCACTTCCCCATGGATATAAAAGGAAAAGTAATAAGACCAAGAACTATTAAGATAAAATCAAAGAAAACTCAGATGAGTGTGTATAAATAAACGTGTACATGTATGTGTAGTGTGACCTAAGTGTAAGTAGAAGTAGCAAGACGTACCTGTAATCTTGCATATTTATGAGACAGACAAAAGACACCAGCAATCCTACCATCATGTAAGACAATTACAGGCTTTCGTTTTACACTCACTTGGCAGGACGGTAGTACCTCCCTGGGTGGTTGCTGTCTACCAACCTACTACCTACTACATTAGTATTATACAATATTTGTGCATGTTATTGTAATAAACAACAGTGGTAAACAATAATATGATAATAACTTTAGTGCGGTTATTGTGTTCAATACAGTGAGTTTATATATATACATTATACGTGTACAGTATTGGTCTCTCAGGCCCCAAATGTTAGTAGGAATATAAAAAAATTGGAAAAGAAAAGAAAAAACAACTAAAACCACAAAATAATGTAATGCGCGTATGTGGAATTCGTCGATGTCGCCGCCACCACATCATTTTTGACAAACTTCTTGGCACTGTATCTCGGTAAGTACTGATCAGATTCTTTTTTTTTGTCTTATTACCTTCACAAAAATATGCTCTTTAATTCTGTAAGAAAAAATAATTTTTTTTTTTTTTTTTTTCAAAATTTCTTGGACACTGGAGCACCACTTCAGATTTTGGCCTTGGACCCTGAAAGGGTTAAATTAACCGCCACAATCCCTAGACGTTGGAAAAACTTATTTTTTTTTTGGTATGAACTGAAATAAGCAATCCACATGCACTAGACATATAACTAACCAGGATTGGAAAGGTTTTGGATCGAGGAGTGGTTGAATATTCCTCATGAAAAGTTGGTAGACTTACTGAAAGGCTTCACAAAATATTGTGCTCTACCTATACTCTGGGTATGAATACATGTGAACATCATATATTTTGAAGTACTGTGTAGTACAGTACAGTGGACCCCCGGTTAACGATTTTTTTTCACTCCATAAGTATGTTCAGGTGCCAGTACTGACCGAATTTATTCCCGTAAGGAATATTGTGAAGTAGATTAGTCCATTTCAGACCCCCAAACATACACGTACAAACGCACTTACATAAATACACTTACATAATTGGTCGCATTCGGAGGTAATCGTTATGCGGAGGTCCACTGTATATGCCTACATTTTCTTGCTAAACCAACTAATGTGTGTGTCATTAGTGGCATGTATATACTGTATTCCTTTAAGAGAATTTGAAAATCTTGCATTTATCTTGGCAAAATCAAGATCTGAATAGGTATGGTTACTTACTCTTGTGATGATGTGTTGATTAATTCCTCATGAAATTGATATATTTAAATAAATTAAAAAGAATAATATTGTTATTTAAACATATCAGTAAGATACACAATTTTTCAGATATTTTTTGCAATGATGTTTTGTTAGATAAAAACTTTAGGTATGCAATGCATTTTGGGTAGTTAAAACTAAAACTTTAAATTACATGATATTGATTATTTGAAGGTAGATTATGCAGATACTAAGGTTGACATCTGATTCACCTGAGGATAAGAATTCAGTACAGTGACTGGTCAGAGTAACAAAAATTTTTATTTATATAGTACATGTATATAAGAGCAATGTTCATATAAGAAGACAGTAACACAAAACAGTGTTGACAATTTGAGTTATAGCTTTTTGGGAGATAAAACAAGCTGAGTCAAGAAATGCACAAGTATGAAAACTGATTGGAATCTGGATAGGCAGGTTGCATCAGATACATTTGACATTTATATTCAATTTTCGAGAATTACATCAAAGTTCAGGAGTGCTTTTTGGCAATATTTTTGAAGCACTTGGCAGATAGGGAGCTTTTAGAATCTGGTAGAGAGTTCCATATTTTTGTTAAACATGTTTCAATGTCTCCCTTTTCTCTCTAGGTTCTTGCAAGACGGGTGTGTTCTAAAGGAATGAAGGAGGTTCTTGTAAGATGGTCGCCACCAGGAGTGTGAGTATTTTGTTTTGATGTATGCTGTGGTTTGGTCATTTAGAGAGAATGGATCAGAGTAGAATGACATGGAAAGCCATATAAATCGATAGGGGAAGGAAGGAGGGGTAGGGGTCGTCCTCGAAAGGGTTGGAAAGAGGGGGTAAAGGAGGTTTTGTGGGCAAGGGGCTTGGACTTCCAGCAAGCGTGCATGAGCGTGTTAGATAGGAGTGAATGGAGACGAATGATATTTGGGACCTGACGATCTGTTGGAGTGTGAGCAGGGTAATATTTAGTGAAGGGATTCAGGGAAACCGGTTATTTTCATATAGTCGGACTTGAGTCCTGGAAATGGGAAGTACAATGCCTGCACTTTAAAGGAGGGGTTTGGGATATTGGCAGTTTGGAGGGATATGTTGTGTATCTTTATACGTATATGCTTCTAAGCTGTTGTATTCTGAGCACCTCTGCAAAAGCAGTGATAATGTGTGAGTGTGGTGAAAGTGTTGAATGATGATGAAAGTATTTTCTTTTTGGGGATTTTCTTTCTTTTTTGGGTCACCCTGCCTCGGTGGGAGACGGCCGACTTGTTGAAAAAAAAAAAAATGTATGCTGTATGTACTTTTAGACAAAACAGTTGATCTGGTGTTTTTGTCTTTTAACCCCTTTCACTGCCACAATGTTGCAATTGAAAAATAAATTATCTTAAAATGTTAGAGAATCTTTATCTAAATTTGATGTAAAACATAATGCGGGCGCACAGTCGGAAGTTAAAAGCACTTTACACAGCTGCAGTTTTGTCCACTTTGAGGTATATTTTAGCCTAATTCTAATGCTCAGACTGCCCCCATTCCTGTCTGTTTTGCTATTATTCCTTCTGTTTTATTATTTGAGTTCAAAAACTACCGATTCAGCAATCAGATTTATTTTATAAAGGGCCCAGAATTCAGTAATTTAGCCAATTTTTTCACAGAATTCAGCAAATTTAAAAACAAAGAGTCCAAAATAAACACTGTAGGCATTCCAGCCACTCAAGCAACTTTTCCTCTCTTCATTAATCATGTCCCCAGACCATTCCTATATAACACCTGCCCTCCACTTTGAATCCATCATCACAAAAATAAGAAAATGAAGTTTAACTCTAGTTTACAGCTTAAAACATGAGCTCAATACCCCAAGACACTGTCCTGGTACCTCTGCTCTTTCTCATCTTCATAGCAGTCATAGATAAAAAAAACACCCTTTACAGTTATGTATCATTGTTTGCAGATGACACTAAAATATGCATGAAAATCAACTTGGTAGAAGATACTGAAAAATTGCAAAAAGAACTCAGATCGGACACTGTATTAAAAACTCAGGAAGATCATCAAATAGAATGAATGGAACATATGAAAGACCTGGGAGTAATTATGTCAGCTGACCTCTCCTTCAAAGAACACAATAAAGCAAATGTCACAACAGCTAGGAAGATGATGGGGCAGATAAGGGGAATTTTCAAAACAAGGGAAATTGTGTCAATGGTGACACTTTTAAAATCACTTTTGCTCTTTCAGTTGGAATATTGCACAATATTGACGGCCTCATTCAGAGCAGTAATTGAAGCAGACATAGTAAAAATCCATAAAACAGACTTGTGGTGGGTTGGTGATGGGGCTTCTAGCCTCCCTCAGCAAAATTGCCAAAAATAGTCTTTCTGCCACTTTAAGGCCTATTTCAGGCCTCTTTCAGTCTGAAACCAGAAATATATATTCTGGTTTATCAAAATCACACTAAGAAACAGTTAATAAAATCATGACAACCACCCAAGAAAATGCCTCAAAGTCACTATTTTAACCTAAGCACAAGGTCAGAGGTTAATTGTTCCCATCATGTACTGCATCAGGCAGCAGCTTTTTTTTTTATACTGTGCATATCCATTGCACAGACCTATTCTCTCATATCTAGGCCAGAGTTACGGTTCACGGCATATTTGAGGGCACTGTGACTAATGTGTATGTATACATAAGTCCCCCTGACCTCAATAACAAATACGTATAGTATCTACTTGGGAAAAAGTGCAAGGGTTAATAAAAAACAATTGTGCATATATTTTATTATTTTTTAGGGTTTATAGGCTGCTCTTCCTCCCTATTTAGATAGTAGTGGATTAGAATTAATGTACATTTCAACTGGGTATATCTGTATACACTGGGGGCTACGACTAGTATACGTATATATATATATACAGATACAGTGCCTCAGTTTTACTCCCATATATTATTTTTTTTTTAATCATAGCCATTTCTGAAGACAAGTAGACTTTAATACTATTTATTTTTTTTTTTTCAACAAACCGGCCATATCCCACCAAGGCAGGGTGGCCCGAAAAGAAAAACAAAAGTTTCTCTTTTTAAATTTAGAAATTTATACAGGAGAAGGGTTTACTAGGCCCTTGCTCCCGGTATTTTAGTCGCCTCTTACAACACTCATGGCTTACAGAGGAAGAATTCTGTTCCACTTTTCCATGGAGATAAGAGGAAATAAACAAGAACAAGAACTAGTAAGAAAATAGAAGAAAACCCAGAGGGGTGTGTATATATATGCTTGTACATGTATGTGTAGTGTGACCTAAGTGTAAGTAGAAGTAGCAAGACATACCTGAAATCTTGCATGTTTATGAGACAGAAAAAAGACACTAGCAATCCTACCATCATGTAAAACAATTACAGGTTTCCGTTTTACACTCACTTGGCAGGGCGGTAGTACCTCCCTGGGCAGTTGCTGTCTACCAACCTACTACCTACAATACTATTTATATACCATAATATTCCCCCCCCCCAAAGTGTAGTAGACTCCCAAAAGAGGCACATTTGCATAATGCATTCTCATTGTTGTGATTTCAAAAGTGAACAAAACAATTTATCTTTTCAAGTACTGTACTCTACGGTACTTCTAATAAGCATGGCCAATAAAGTAAAAAATATTTTTTATTTTTAAATTTCCTACCCTGTGGCAAGTACTCGGTCAACATCTCATTTGGACCCCGAGTCATTTTCATATATATGTATAGTCATTATGCATAAAGCCTCTCCTATTCCCTCCCAATATCTGTATGTTGTGCCACCTATCCTCACAGCTCTATTACTTGATTAAACCATCTTGTTCCATACTAGCCAGCATTCTCTTTTGGATACATGTACTGTACTGTACTCTACCATCTCTTACCTCTCACCTCAGAATACAGTGGAACCTCTGTTTTTGTATGTTTTGGTTTTAGTAGGATTCGGTTTTCGGCAACTTTTTTCGTCGAAATTTTGTCCCAGTTTTCATATATCCGGTTGGTTTTCGTAGAGTTGACGATGGTCCGCCGTACCACATGCGTCCGCCTGCCCATGCCCACACAAAGCATCCCATGCATTCTGACTCAGTTTGGCTTTGTTTCTCATTGAGTATTACCCTGCTCGTTCGGATATTATTATAATCAAAAAGCAGCGATAAGCCACAAGGGCTATAAAGCGCTGCAGGGGTAGGGAAGGAAGCAAGGGTATTGGGCAGCAGAAGGGGGGAGGGATGATTAGTAGGTTACAGAAAACAGCAGGGCAGGGGATAGAGTGGGAGTAGAGGGTAGCAAGAGATTGAGGTAGAAATGGCTGAAGGTATCATCATCAGAGTTTGTGGATTAAGTCGTTGTCAAAAAGTCAGTGAGAGAGTCCGGATGAAAGGCGAGTCCATCAGCGAGAAGGGAAGGTAAAGAGAGAGCAGTGGAGCGAAGACGACATTGGAGGTAAATTCTGCGTGCTCGTTGATAAAGTGGGCAGTCTAACAGAATGTGGCTGACTGATACTGGAACCTGACAATTCTCACAGAGAGGAGCAGCGCGCCTCTCCAAGAGATATCCATGAGTAAGACGAGTATGGCCAATGCGAAGGCGGGATGCGTTTGGATAACATTTCATAATACTCCATTGTTTTTTGTGCTTGTTTCTTGAGTGTGACTGCTAAATAAGCCACCATGTGTCCTTGAGAAGGATTTTGAAGGGCTGACCCTGACGACCCTACGCCTATTGTGGAATCTATTGTGTCTTTGGGGAAATTCATGGGGTTGGATGTGTGTGGCCAAGATGTGGAAGAGTTGGTGGATGATCGTAGGGAAGAGCTAACCACTGAAGAGCTGCAAGACCTTCAACTGGAATAGCAACACACCGCAACTGAGGAAATTGCTTCAGAGGCGGAGGAAGAAAGCGGAAAGAATGTGTCTTCTTCAGTGATTAAAGACGTGTGCAAAGTGGAATGAGTTGCAAAGTTTTGTGGAGAAATATCACCCTAACAAAGCTGTTGCAAGCCATGTCTGCAACATGTTCAATGACAATGCCTCATCCCATTTTAGGCAAACCTTAAAGAGATGCCAGAAACAGACCTCTCTGGAAAGATTTTATTTTTTTGTGCAACAGGGGTCCAGTGACTTTCAAGCTGGTCCTAGAGTCAGTAAAAGACAAAGAAGAGAAGTAACCCCAGACAGGGCCTTGATACCTGAAGTCTTTATGGAAGGGGACTCCACAAACTCTGATGATGATACCTTTTGCACTCCCCTCAGCCCTTTCTACCTCAATCTCTTGCTGCCCTCTACCCTTTCACCATCCACTGTCCCGCTGTTCTCCGTAACCTATTACTCATCCATCTACCTTTTGCCACCTGATACCCTCGCTTCCTTCCTGCCCTGCAGCGCTGTATAGCCCTTGTGGTTTAGCGCTTCTTTTTGATTAGAATAATAATATGGAAGGGGATTTCCCTTCCAAACAATAACCTTTCCTCCTCCCTCTCCCCTCCTCGCCGTCTACCATACGCCAACAAGAGTCTTCAGTAAAGGTAATGTTAAATGTTCATTTATCCATTTTATTAATCATTTATATTTATTTCTCATTGTTTTCTTTATGTAAAACTATAGTTATTGTCTATAAAATGTACTCTTTTGTTAATATTTTTGGGTATCTGGAACAAATTAATTGGAGTTGCATTATTTCTTTTGGGAAATATTGCTTCAGTGTTCGTACGATTCGGTTTTCGTCAGACTTTCTGGAACGAATTAATCACCAAAACCAAGGTTCCACTGTATAGACTTTTTTGTTTTATGCAACTTTGTTATTATGCCGTGTCTTATATCTGTCAGTAATTCATTCAGTGTTAAAGATTTTTGTTGCAGAATGTAGAATTAAGTGTTTTTGGTTTAGAAAACATCTAGAGGATAAGATGAGAGACACCTACTGTATAGTGAGGAGAAAGGGGTGGTAGTAAGGGAGGAAGATGTTATGGGTGTAGTTTTTATGTGCTGCTAGGTGAATAGTGGTACCAACTGTAAGGAAATTTACCTAGGGGCATATTGGTAAGTCTCCTTACATTAGCTATTCTGTTCATATAGCACTAAATAGGTACCTAGGAGTAAATGGTTGCATCCTGAGGTATAGGACTGGAGAATTAGAAAAATAAACCTTACTGCCAGACATTCTTGGGTTACCCAAGAGTTATTAACCCTCCAGAGTTTATATTCTGAAGTCTTAGCCTTCAAGAAGCTTTTGACAATTTAACATACATTCTTGGCACAGAAGGCAGGGAGATTTGGCAAGTGCAGGAAGTCAGTGACAGCTTACACTACATATGTAACTTATGCACTTCTCTGCTTTAGCACATCATGACACTAAATATGGAAATTCATGCTGTTTTATCATTAATGGTAACTTTTATAAAACTGGGTTGCTTAAATGTGCGTGGATGTAGTGCGGATGACAAGAAACAGATGATTGCTGATGTTATGAATGAAAAGAAGTTGGATGTCCTGGCCCTAAGCGAAACAAAGCTGAAGGGGGTAGGAGAGTTTCAGTGGGGGGAAATAAATGGGATTAAATCTGGAGTATCTGAGAGAGTTAGAGCAAAGGAAGGGGTAGCAGTAATGTTAAATGATCAGTTATGGAAGGAGAAAAGAGAATATGAATGTGTAAATTCAAGAATTATGTGGATTAAAGTAAAGGTTGGATGTGAGAAGTGGGTCATAATAAGCGTGTATGCACCTGGAGAAGAGAGGAATGCAGAGGAGAGAGAGAGATTTTGGGAGATGTTAAGTGAATGTATAGGAGCCTTTGAACCAAGTGAGAGAGTAATTGTGGTAGGGGACTTGAATGCTAAAGTAGGAGAAACTTTTAGAGAGGGTGTGGTAGGTAAGTTTGGGGTGCCAGGTGTAAATGATAATGGGAGCCCTTTGATTGAACTTTGTATAGAAAGGGGTTTAGTTATAGGTAATACATATTTTAAGAAAAAGAGGATAAATAAGTATACACGATATGATGTAGGGCGAAATGACAGTAGTTTGTTGGATTATGTATTGGTAGATAAAAGACTGTTGAGTAGACTTCAGGATGTACATGTTTATAGAGGGGCCACAGATATATCAGATCACTTTCTAGTTGTAGCTACACTGAGAGTAAAAGGTAGATGGGATACAAGGAGAATAGAAGCATCAGGGAAGAGAGAGGTGAAGGTTTATAAACTAAAAGAGGAGGCAGTTAGGGTAAGATATAAACAGCTATTGGAGGATAGATGGGCTAATGAGAGCATAGGCAATGGGGTCGAAGAGGTATGGGGTAGGTTTAAAAATGTAGTGTTAGAGTGTTCAGCAGAAGTTTGTGGTTACAGGAAAGTGGGTGCAGGAGGGAAGAGGAGCGATTGGTGGAATGATGATGTAAAGAGAGTAGTAAGGGAGAAAAAGTTAGCATATGAGAAGTTTTTACAAAGTAGAAGTGATGCAAGGAGGGAAGAGTATACGGAGAAAAAGAGAGAAGTTAAGAGAGTGGTGAAGCAATGTAAAAAGAGAGCAAATGAGAGAGTGGGTGAGATGTTATCAACAAATTTTGTTGAAAATAAGAAAAAGTTTTGGAGTGAGATTAACAAGTTAAGAAAGCCTAGAGAACAAATGGATTTGTCAGTTAAAAATAGGAGAGGAGAGTTATTAAATGGAGAGTTAGAGGTATTGGGAAGATGGAAGGAATATTTTGAGGAATTGTTAAATGTTGATGAAGATAGGGAAGCTGTGATTTCGTGTATAGGGCAAGGAGGAATAACATCTTGTAGGAGTGAGGAAGAGCCAGTTGTGAGTGTGGGGGAAGTTCGTGAGGCAGTAGGTAAAATGAAAGGGGGTAAGGCAGCCGGGATTGATGGGATAAAGATAGAAATGTTAAAAGCAGGTGGGGATATAGTTTTGGAGTGGTTGGTGCAATTATTTAATAAATGTATGGAAGAGGGTAAGGTACCTAGGGATTGGCAGAGAGCATGCATAGTTCCTTTGTATAAAGGCAAAGGGGATAAAAGAGAGTGCAAAAATTATAGGGGGATAAGTCTGTTGAGTGTACCTGGTAAAGTGTATGGTAGAGTTATAATTGAAAGAATTAAGAGTAAGACGGAGAATAGGATAGCAGATGAACAAGGAGGCTTTAGGAAAGGTAGGGGGTGTGTGGACCAGGTGTTTACAGTGAAACATATAAGTGAACAGTATTTAGATAAGGCTAAAGAGGTCTTTGTGGCATTTATGGATTTGGAAAAGGCGTATGACAGGGTGGATAGGGGGGCAATGTGGCAGATGTTGCAAGTGTATGGTGTAGGAGGTAGGTTACTGAAAGCAGTGAAGAGTTTTTACGAGGATAGTGAGGCTCAAGTTAGAGTGTGTAGAAGGGAGGGAAATTTTTTCCCTATTTGGGAATCTAAGGAAATACAGTGGGTCACTTAATTGATTGTAAAAGTGGCTGGAATGTGTCCTCTAGTTATTGAATAGCCACATTAAGCACTCACTTTAGTACTGTAGTGAATTGTAATAACTTTTTTTTATAAAATTCTCACTTCATCATTGATTATCAGTACTGGCACATAAAATACCAAGTGTCCCTAGTAAACTGTAAATGCATTCCAGTTCCATGGCAGCTGTATTAAGCTAAAATCAGGTAATACACACTTAATTCCACATAAGAATCTTCAGTATGCTTTGTGAGCCTACTAATAACTTACAGCAAATGTATGTATGTTATATATTACTGTTAGAAATAGGACATCTCATAATAGTAAATTCACATCAAGATTATTATTATTATAATCAAAAAGAAGCGCTAAGCCACAAGGACTATATTCACATCAAGAGAATCCACATTGAGCTAGGAGAAACCTAGAAATTCATAATATATAATTTGACTACTAAAGAAAGTAATATAGTAAGGGTTACAATGGTACAAGCTTGTGCTTATACACTTGTCAGTGACTGGTTATTTCCTTGAAAGTTTTAAAGTGTAATATTTTCAGAAAAAAATGTGGTATGCATTCCTAAGACAGAGTGGAAAAGGTTTAAAAAAAAGTGTCAATTGCTGGTAATATATGGTATTATTGTATATAAATTTTTAAATTTTTTTCCCACTGCTCTTTACCAGAGTTTCCCCTGTTTTGAACTGTCTCACACAGTTTGAGCATATTTAAATTTTCTTGCAGACTTGCTGATGAATGGGTTGAAATGGACCAACTTGAAGCAACACGGAGTGTGCCCCTAGAGCAGCTATCTCCAGAAGCCAAACAGGCCGTTACTCAGTTATGCTACCCAAGTTTAGCACGACCTCAAAAACACAGACGCAAACGCCCCTCATGTCCAAAATCTTTATCTTTAGATATATCTAAAGCAGTGTGATCTTAGGGAGAAAATAATTATTTTAAAGACAAAAGTTAGGTTTTGATCTCATTCCATTACGGAGTAACACAGTGTGTGTATGTGTGTGGTGTGAGCATTCCCCAGATGTGTTTGAGGGATGTTTTAGTGCCCACAGTTGGAGCTCAGAATGTTAAACTTGTGAATCCAAGTGAATGGACCAAATATTGGACCAAAAAAAATATATTCTGTGCAAACTATTAAAAAAGAAGCATGTATCTGTGTGTACAGTTGCCTATGTATATTTGTAAATAGTGTGAGAGTAGAACAACCAGCATAGTTTGTCCACTGCCAGGAGCTCTTATACTATTACTAAGTGTAAAAGGGTCAATTGAAGTGTGTTAGGGTAATATACATCATCCTTGTGAGCCAACATTGCTGCTCCCATAAAGATTTATGGCATCTTTACTCACTTCAAAATATTTTTTTTGTCAGATAAAACAAGTTTATATTAGATACCTGAATTGTAGAGGTTAGTAGTTATAGGGTCACAAAGACTTAATACTAACAATACAATGGCTGCCATTTATCTGTAAAGTGGGGTTGCAATGCTGATAGATGGCCACTTAAGAAAACCACCACTGCCAGACATCAGGAACATCTAAGCCAGACCAGACCACAAACAACAAAACGGGTGCCCATTATGTCTGATTGTTTATCACCGTATGTATGTAACACAGCCTTTTTGGTCATATCCTATATCCCTAATACTGCATAGCACATCTGGTTATGGCAGTTTGCACATAAGGTTTATGAGGATTGCCAATTTTTTTTTTCACATTGAGTTAACTGTTTGTGTGTGTGAATGTTGTTATTTTGTTATATGTAAGTCGTCAAAGCTTTGGTCAAGAGTGGGGTCTGGCTCAAGATAGTTCCTAGTATGCCAACACTGCCCATTAAGATAAGATTATTTTATTGTATTTTATATTGTCTTGATATTTTACTTTCATTTCCTGTCCTCATTTTTTATGTCTACATAGGGTTGTCGTGAACATTTTATGTTAAAATATTGCAGCATTATGTACCATGATATGGTAACTGCAGCTAGGTTCTTAGTGATCCCTATTTGTTTTCAGATTTGTTCCTTGCACTTTTTGTTAACATGTTTTCATTGTTTAATTTACATAATTGATATTAAATTTATTATTTTTATCATTTCTCTGTACTCGGTTTGAAGCCCCATTGCTTTAATTATTCTTGTACTTTACTGAGGGTCGGTGAATACTTCTTGCCTCCCATGCCCAACATTGGTGCCATATTTATAGAAAAAGTTAACCCCACCCATACCAGTAATACATTTTCCCTCCTCACCAACAGACGGATTTCAGAAACGCTCAATGTGATCTCTTTGTAGAATGCAGGACTTGTTACCCTGCAAAACGTGTGATTTGGTGGAAGGTAATTGCATGCATAGTGGCATGAGTTCATACCATATCAAGCATAAATTATCAATTTTTTTTTTTTTTTTTTAATTACATGGCTTTGAAAAAGTCGGTTGTTTTAGTCCACTGGAAAATAAACTCTACATTTTTAACTGCAAACTTTGAAGTTAAATTTGGATGTATTATTAGTCAATATAAAGTGTTACAAGTCAGACTGGTCTAGGCATCAATTTTCTTCTACCAAGCCACAACAATCAAGGTTGGCGAGTTGGCCCTTTGCTGAGTCGCATGTCATACTAGTCACTCCGGGTTGTGTAGGGTTGTGAAAGCAGTACACAAACTTGATACATAAACTTGAGCTTAAAAAATGTATTTTGTACTCATGGATTATAATCAATGAACAGCTTTACTTGTGATTAGAAACTATAAAGGATCTCAGCAGTTGCTCCAGGCAGTGTAATTGAAGGAATCAAGGAATGTTCAATATATAGAAATTGTCATGTTAGTACATAGATTTGCACTCTCAGGTTTCTCATGTGATATGTATTACCTCAGCTGTTTGACATGATCTTTCACATAATAAATGGGCATTTAATATCAGCAGAATCAAACCACTGTATTACTTAAGGGCTAAGTAATGCTAGTGAATAGATTGCTGTATATATATCGACAGCATGTAACTTAGTTCATATGCACACACAATTTGAAAACTTGACTTAATTGAAAAGTCTCAGTAATATGAACTGTGTATATATATGCATGTTTATTGACACTGCTTTCCAACCCTGCATCCCATTACTACCCTGCTTCCTTCCTCCACCCCTGCCTTGGGACCCTGCACTTTCTCTGCCATTGTTTTGAAGCTGAATTGATAGAGCAAGTGAAGTACATCATATATTAGATTTCCTGTAGGAATTTTGACAAATATGAGGAATGTAAAAAAATATTTATTATTACTCATAGATAACTAGCTTGAGAGAAGTTATAAATGTCATATTTTAAAATTCTGAATTATACATACTCCATGTCATATTTCTGATGGCTCAAAAGTAGTTACCGTACTCATATTTTCATTATATTCACTGACATACATATACAAAGATGTTTAAGGATCTTTCTTAATTTAATGGTGCAATTTTTTAAGAAAAATCCTTAAAATAGTTTTAAAAGTTTTTTTTCCAGAAGTAGTACCACGAGTGGTGGAGTGTGTGTAGGTTAACCCTGGGTACCCCAGGTATAACCACAGTACAGTATTCCCATATGTTATCATGTTCTTTACTGAGTTAAGTAACCAGTGAATGGCTGTGACCTAAGCCATATGCAAAATATATATCCATTTCCCATTTTCATTTCAGTAATTTGTGACCTCGCCAATGAGGATTTGGTTAATGTATGTATTTATATATTTTTATCTTTTTGCCATTAGGCTGCATTTAGAAGACAGTTTTGTGAGCACTCTGTTATTCAAAGAATAATCAAGGCTTGGATTAAAGTATCATATACACTAATCAATTCAAAGTGAGGAACCATTTGGAGAGAAATATGATACCCAGATAAGAGAGAGATTTGTATATTTCCTCTTCAATCAGACCAGTTGCTGAAGAGGATCTGAGATGGATGCTGAAATGTGTAAATATCTCATAACTCTGTTTCATATTTCTGTTCAAGTGGTTTCTCAGAATAATTAACAATTTTGAAAGCACAATAGGGTTCAGTTTTTATGTAGCAAATATACAATTGCTGCTGCATAACTGTGTCCAGAACTAAAAATGACACTCAGATGTTAATGTTGGTACACTGCAACTATCGTTTGATCCGAGTCTTCTAAGTACATTCTTGTTTTGTCTTTTGTTAGCTGTTTATCATTTTTACAGCTACTGTTTGTTATTTTTTGTACTTTCCTACATTATATACTCATCCTAAGTGTCTGTAGCACAATGGGAAACAAGGCAGAGTAGGTGAAACTGTATTTATTTTTATGACTTTGAACATGTGTTGGATAATAATTAGTTGTTGTTGTAAGACAAAGAGATGACAAGAGAGCAATGGTCATTCAGTGGATATGATGATGTACATGACACAGCATTAGTCATTATGGTACATGAGGTTATGAAGTTGATTAGGTTGTCAATATAAGCAGTACTAAAAATGAGGATGTTAACAGATTTTTTTTTTTTCCAAGGCTTAGGTTCTTCAGTACTTAAATGAGAAATACCCAGAAACATTAGCATTAACTCAGTAGTAATATTCAGGAAAGGGATGGAGGTGAATATGGGACAGGGATTTGCCTTTTTTCTGTATGCATCTAAAATTGGTTTAACAAAATGTTTTGTATTAATGATTTTAGTTTAAAGTTTGCTATTTTTCAAATTTTTCATAAGCATTGTCCCATTATGTGCTCAATTTACTTATGATTCTCATAGTTACATTTTCATTGGCTATACTCTAATTTAAATGGCCAGGAATTTGTAACATGAAAACCATGACGTTTTTACCACTTCAAAGAATATTACGTAAGTTCACTAGATTATTACATAAATTCACTAGAATATTATGTGAGGTCACTAGAATATTATGTGAGTTTGCTGGAATATTGCATGAGATCACTTGAATATTATGCATGTTCACTCTAATATTATGTGAATTCACATGTTCAGTGGAATATTTAACACAGGTTCACGTGAGTTCATTGGAATATTATGTGACTTCACTGGAATATTACGTGAATTCACTCAGATTTTGTGTGTGTTCATTACAATAAGAAACCTTTGTCATGTAAATTGTATTGCTTTATTTATTTAAAAGTTTATTCTCTTTGCAGATATTAATGTTTTTATGGAAATCATTTACAGTTAAAGAATTTGATTTAATCTGGTGCTGAAAACTGCCATTTTGCAGTGCTGATGTACTATAATGAGAAGACACCTTGTACCTTCACCAGAAAAATATGTTTTAACTATAGTTTAAGTAGGTCAATCATTTATGCAGTTTTTTTTTTTTTTATGTTACTACATACTATATTAATTGAAATAGAAAAAAAGTTTGTTGGGAGAAAACCTGGAGGACTTGTATCACCTACCATCAACTAAAAGAAATTAATGAACTATTAATCTTCAAGTATAACCTGAATACCAGTTTTTGTTATTAGTTTAAAAAGATGATTCGTTTTCACCACAGATTATTTCAAATGGCCATTTTTTCTTTAATCCCCATAATTTTGCTACAATTAGAGCCTTGGCCACAGCATATCCAGTGCCTTTCCTCTGCAGTAAGGAACATATCACAGCTTCTTATGTTCAGTTAAATCTGTACTCATCACAGAGGGCTGGAAAAAGCATGATGCATATGTATTGTGGGTGCTGTTATAAAATGGAAGTTAAAAATGTTCAGTTTTGAGCCAGTTGGACTGTATAGCAAATGATACCCCTACATTAATTTAGGGTATTGCAATAATCTTAATTACATTGACTTTCTGTTGGTGATCAGTTACAGGTAAAGCTTCATTTATTTGTACATTTTTAATACCCATATCTCGGCACATCAGCGCCCAAGACTTGCTTACTACTGTAGGTGAATTGTGAGCACATATGTATCAAAAGTTTGATTGTATCATCACAGTATGTTATAGACTGGTGATAGTGTCTCAAGTATTGAATTTTACAAAGTGGAGATCTCACGCATTTAGATGTTTCAATTTTTTTTTTTTTTTATGGTGGGAGAGAGAGGTTATGTCTTAGGTGTATTTTCCAGATACTTTTGTTGTTATAGTGATACTTGAAACTAGCACTGCCAGTAACAGTCAGGTTAATATTAATAATAAGGGTATGTCAGTAACAAGTGTGCCAGCTACAATTACTGCCTGCATTTGCAGATGATAATCATTTGTAAATGCTATTTCATTAAACTCACGGTGCTTGCTTGTGTGAGGAACTGAAAAGTCATTCCATTGTGGAGGCTACTTGGAGCTAACACATGATCGTAAGCCACAATTATAAACTTTGTTGAAGCTCAACACATCTAGTTAAAACACCAAATACACTTAACCATGTCAACACCTTAATGTGCAAGTTTGACTCCCTACCTGGGAAGTGTTGTTATGTTCTTGTTGTGAGAGAATTTTTACTGCCATGGTGCGCTGATGTTGCTCGTGATTTCGATGATCTCGTACACTGATGATTACTGTGAGGCTTGTTAAAGGTTAATCACTGCCAATGGTAGAAAGAAAATAGTGTACACACTGCCTTGCATACAAGTGAAATTAATGTTAATATTAATTTATTTAGCTGGACCATGATGTGATATAACGCATGTTCCATAACCATAGGGCCATGGAAGGTTTGAGCTCTTAATTTATTAAACATGTGTATATGTATGTGTGTGTGTGTATGTTCATTTGTGTGTAAGTGTAATGATATATATTTATAATTATATTATAAATACATACATACATACACAGGAGAGAAAGTAAGAATATTTAAGCAAGCATTATTTGGATAAAGGTAAGAAGTTGTTGTGTTTATGGATCTAAAAAGAAAGGCATATGATAGGTGATCCATGTGGCAGATGTATGGAATAGAAAGTAGGCTACTAAAAGCAGTTAAGAGCTTTATGCAGAGTGAGGCTCATTTTAGGGCGTGTAGTAGGGAGGAACGCACTATTTCCCACTTAAAATAGGACTTGGACGGAGAAACATGATGTCACCATGTTTTCTATTAATGGACCTGTATTTATAGGTGGAGTTGTGAAAGAAGTAAATGATAGGGTGTTGGGAAGCTCTTGGGATTGAAAGATGTTGATCTGATACAAAGTGAGAGTTATCCATTTGCTCTCTGTTAATGACAGTTTTGTTAGGGGATTCTGAAATCTAATTACAAACATTGGTGGATGAATTTGGAAGGGGATGTAAAAGAAGAATTTAAAGGTGAACATAGAAAAAAAATGAGAACAGTATTAAAAAATCTAGGCAATATCAGATTGGAAGGAGGGGGATACAGAAGAAGTGGATGTATTTAGATATATGTGAGTGCATATGTCATCAGATGGGTCTGTGACAGCTGAAGCAAACCAGAGAATAGATGAGGGGAGGAAAAAGGTTGGTAATGTATTGAAGTATCTGTGGAAAGAAAAAAAAATGTGTATATATATATATATATATATACACATACATACATACATACATACACACACACATTTTTTCTAACATCCGCCATCTCTCACCAAGGCAGGGTGACCATTCAACACTTTCACCATCATTCACACACTCGCTGTCTTTGCAGAGGTGCTCAGATATGACAGTTTAGCTGTCACTCCAAACAGTCAATATCCCAAACCCCTCCTTTAAAGTGAAGGCATTGTATTTCCCACCTCCAGGACTCGAGTAGTGTGTGTGTGTGTACTCACCTGTTTGTGGTTGCAGGGGTTGAGTCATAGCTCCTGGCCCCCCACCTCTTCACTGTTTGCTACTAGCTCCTCTCTCCCCCTGCTCCATGAGCTTTATCAAACCTCGTCTTAAAACTATGTATGGTGTGTGTGTGTGTACTCACCTAGTTGTACGAGTACACACACACACACCATACATAGTTTTAAGACGAGGTTTGATAAAGCTCATGGAGCAGGGAGAGAGAGGAGCTAGTCGCACAGTGAAGAGGTGGGGCCAGGAGCTATGACTCGACCCCTGCATGTGTGTACATGCGTGCGTACACTTGAGTGCACAATACAATTGCAAATGGGCAATCTCAACAATGCAGAATAAGACACATGGGGAGGCATACCTCCTGATGATGCACAAAAAGTGCAAAAAAATCTTGAGCTGAAGATTTCCATCTCCCATGGCTTGTCCTACATTGTTAAGATCGCTTGTCTGCAATTGTATTTGCGTGTTAGAGAATGGAGAGGGGTGGTTTTTAGGACCTGACGAGCTGTTGGAATGTGAGCAAGGTAATATTTTTTGAAGGGATTCAAGGAAACTGGTTAGTTGGATTTGAGTCCTGGAGGTGGGAAGTACAATGCCTGCACTATAAAGGAGGGGGTTTGGGATATTGGCTGTTTGGAGTGACAACTAAACTGTTGTATCTAGGCACCTCTTCAGTGATTATGATGAGTGAATGATGGTGAGTGTGCTCTTTTTTTTTTTTTTTTTTGGGTCACCCTGCCTATGTGGGAGATGGCTGACATGTTAAAATAAATTATATATATATGTGTGT
>NC_091365.1:5515262-5800262 GCF_038502225.1 Cherax quadricarinatus
AATAGATACATGAGTGAGAGGGGTTGGATTTGAGTGGGACTTGCACTTGAGTAAACAGAATTATCAAAGCTTATTGCTTGGGTAGCATTGAAAATTGGGTTGGGCAAATATTCTGTTAGTGAGATGGATTGTGAAGGACTTGCCTAGTATGGGCCAATAGGCCTGATGCAGTGTTCCTCCTTTCTTATCTTCTTATCTGTTCTGCTGTCTTGTACCAGAACAACCACTACTACTACTACCATCTGTTCTACTATCGTGTACCAGAACAACCACTACGTCCACCATCTGTTTTACTGTCTTGTAGTAGTACAACCACTACTACCTAAATTATTAGGAACAGGTGAAGTCCCTTGAACTGTATTCCCTGGAACGCAGGCGAGAAAGATACATTATAATATACACTTGGAAATTCCTAGAGGGACTAGTCCCAAATCACCACACGAAAATCACTCCCTACGAAAGCAAAAGACTGGCCAGAAGATGCAACATTCCTCCAGTGAAACGCAGGGGTGCCATGAGTACACTAAGAGACAACACAGTAAGCGTCAGGGACCCAAGACTGTTCAACTGCCTCCCAGCATACATAAGGGGGATTACCAATAGACCCCTGGCTGTCTTCAAGACCCCTGGCTATCTTCAAGACCCCTGGCTATCTTCAAGACCCCTGGCTGTCTTCAAGACCCCTGGCTGTCTTCAAGACCCCTGGCTATCTTCAAGACCCCTGGCTATCTTCAAGACCCCTGGCTGTCTTCAAGACCCCTGGCTGTCTTCAAGAGGGAGCTGGACAGGCACCTAAAGTCAGTACCTTATCAGCCGGGCTGTGGTTCGTACGTCAGTCTTCGTGAGGCCAGCAGTAACAACCTGGTTGATCAGGCTCTGATCCACCACGAGGCCTGATCATGGATCGGGCCGTGGGGGCGTTGACCCCCTGGAATACCCTCCAGGTAGACTCCAGGTATACCTGTTCTACCGTCAATAATATATCTTCTTTTTCTTCTTATTCTTGATAAATTAGACACCTGTGCAACACTTGGGTATCTTTATTGAGGAAACGTTTCGCCACACACTGGCTTCATCAGTCCATACAAAGGAGAAACGTGAAGAACAGGAGATTACCTCAGTAATCAGTCCCTCAGCCTTGATGGACTAATTCTCATTATTATTATTATTATTATTATTATTATTATTATTATTATTATTATTATTATTATTATTATTATTATTATTATTATTATTATTATTATTATTATTATTATTATTATTATTTTATTATTTTGTCCTCTGAAGAGGGTTGTTAACTCTTGTTCCGCTCTGTAGAGCTTTATAAAGTCATGTTTCCTTCGTCATATTTCACTCTGTACAGAGCTTTGTCAAGCTTTATCAAATCACGTTTTGCTCTGTAGAGAGTTTTATCATGTTTTGCTCTATACAGAGCTTTATCAATTTACATACCACTTTAAATAAAGCTTTATCAAGTTATGTTTGCTCTGTGTAGAGCTTTACATAGATTGTTAAGCTGTAATACAAAAAGCTTCGTTTACAGCTGTCTTTAGTCGAGCAACGCACCTGTGTGTTCAACACTAGCATCTATGTTCATCTCTGGCACCTGTGTGTTCAACACTAGCATCTATGTTCATCTCTGGCACCTGTGTGTTCAACACTAGCATCTATGTTCATCTCTGGCACCTGTGTGTTCAACACTAGCATCTATGTTCATCTCTGGCACCTGTGTGTTCAACACTAGCATCTATGTTCATCTCTGGCACCTGTGTGTTCAACACTAGCATCTATGTTCATCTCTGGCACCTGTGTGTTCAACACTAGCATCTATGTTCATCTCTGGCACCTGTGTGTTCAACACTAGCATCTATGTTCATCTCTGGCACCTGTGTGTTCAACACTAGCATCTATGTTCATCTCTGGCACCTGTGTGTTCAACACTAGCATCTATGTTCATCTCTGGCACCTGTGTGTTCAACACTAGCATCTATGTTCATCTCTGGCACCTGTGTGTTCAACACTAGCATCTATGTTCATCTCTGGCACCTGTGTGTTCAACACTAGCATCTATGTTCATCTCTGGCACCTGTGTGTTCAACACTAGCATCTATGTTCATCTCTGGCACCTGTGTGTTCAACACTAGCATCTATGTTCATCTCTGGCACCTGTGTGTTCAACACTAGCATCTATGTTCATCTCTGGCACCTGTGTGTTCAACACTAGCATCTATGTTCATCTCTGGCACCTGTGTGTTCAACACTAGCATCTATGTTCATCTCTGGCACCTGTGTGTTCAACACTAGCATCTATGTTCATCTCTGGCACCTGTGTGTTCAACACTAGCATCTATGTTCATCTCTGGCACCTGTGTGTTCAACACTAGCATCTATGTTCATCTCTGGCACCTGTGTGTTCAACACTAGCATCTATGTTCATCTCTGGCACCTGTGTGTTCAACACTAGCATCTATGTTCATCTCTGGCACCTGTGTGTTCAACACTAGCATCTATGTTCATCTCTGGCACCTGTGTGTTCAACACTAGCATCTATGTTCATCTCTGGCACCTGTGTGTTCAACACTAGCATCTATGTTCATCTCTGGCACCTGTGTGTTCAACACTAGCATCTATGTTCATCTCTGGCACTTGTGTGTTCAACACTAGCATCTATGTTCATCTCTGGCACCTGTGTGTTCAACACTAGCATCTATGTTCATCTCTGGCACCTGTGTGTTCAACACTAGCATCTACGTTCATCACTGGCACCTGTGTGTTCAACACTAGCATCTATGTTCATCTCTGGCACCTGTGTGTTCAACACTAGCATCTATGTTCATCTCTGGCACCTGTGTGTTCAACACTAGCATCTATGTTCATCTCTGGCACCTGTGATGAACACGACTCCCTTTGTTCATCACTGGAACTTGTGCACAACACAGGTATGCATGTTCAACACTATTTCCCATGTAGAACAAAGGTACCACATCTGGTTAATTTGGTACCAGGAACTTCTCAAATTCCCTTTTATGTGTGAAGGGATGGTGCTGAAAAGTCTTGGTCCTCTTAAACTTACTGAATAACTCTTAGTGTGTTCATTGTGCCCCTGCTATTTACGGGACGGATTTTGCATCATGTGGAGCTTTTAATAATAATAATAATAATAATAATAATAATAATAATAATAATAATAATAATAATAATAATAATAATAATAATAAATCTTTATTTCTACAAATACATAATACAACTGATACAGAACATCGACTCCAGGCTGAGGGACTGATCATCTCAAACTCCTCTCATTACACCTTTCTGCTTTGTATTGGACTGATGAAGCCACTGTGTGGCGAAACTGATACAGACCGTAGTTAACGTCAGCATTTCGGGCTCTCATAGGGAGTCCTTTCAGGGTGCAGATGTTGGCAGTCCCTCCAGCATATTTCAGGTGTTTAAATGCATTCCAGTTGATGAGTCAATGGAAATAAATGGTATAAAATACCGACACAATGGCAATATAAACACAAATGCAGTATAATGTGATCCTTTATTGACTACGTTTCGCCCACACAGTGGGCTTTTTCAAGTCACAAACAGAACTCTGAACTTTGTGACTTGAAAAAGCCCACTGTGTGGGCGAAACGTAGTCAATAAAGGATCACATTATACTGCATTTGTGTTTATATTGCTGATGAGTCAATGATGAATTCTAGTAATTAAATTATTCTGCATTATACATACACAGTTTCACGTGTGTTAAGAGGGAGATATTAGGTTATAACACAGCTTCAGTCTAGGGGCCTTTAGGTCCCTTGACGCTGGTCAGGGGCTCTTGATCTAGGGAATTGTTCTGTGCTCCAGTACCCTAAATTAAGCCTAAATACCTTCCGTCCCCTCCCCCCACAGGCGCTGTAAAATCCTACAGGTTTAGCGCTTCCCTCATAATAATAATAATAATAATCAGTCTAGGGAGAATCAGTGATTTGAGAAATATAATCATTCTCTTGATGACATCTCTTGTCCATCAACCCTGGAGAAATAGCATTTGAGGTGGTCAGTCCCTCAGCCTGGAGAAGAGTTCAGCTCTGCCTCTGTATCTGACTGAAGAAACCTACTGTGTGTGCGAAACGTTTCATCAATAAAGATACCCAACTTAATCATCAACTTGTCGGTATTTTATACTATTATCAACTTATCAAACTGGTATTTGATTCAATGGTTGTGATAACAGTGCTGTTGTGATTCTTGAGTGGAGTAACTACTGACATGGTCACTCCCAGGTCTCTCATACTTTTTTCCCACTTTTTCACACTTTCCAAGGGTACCACCTGTAAGTTGATTAACATTTAGGTACCTGAAGTATTTATTACTAGGTGCACATGAGCAGCAGGTGTTAGGAAACTAATACCCAGGTACCTAGTCATTACTAGGTGAACATGAGCAACAGGTGTTAGGAGACTAAGACCCAGGTATCTATTTGCCAATGTTTATAAAACTGTAGCGATTTTGTTGTCCAGTATCACTAGCGCTAAACCCTTAGGGGTTACATAGTGTCTGGTTAATGAGAGTCAACCTCCCTAAGAGAGGTGGCAGGGTTTGAATAACTGGAGAATGCCTCTCCTGATCGGGGTTCAACTTTAGTGATGATATATTTTATTCAAATAATAATAATAATAATAATAATAATAATAATAATAATAATAATAATAATAATAATAATAATAACAATAATAATAATAACTGAAGGATGACTCTTCCGTTCGGCTTGAAACTTTCAAAGTTAGCGCTTCGAAGCAATGTAGGTGTCCCGTAGCTCGATAGGTAGCGTACTCACCTCACACAATGAGGTCCGTGGTTGAATACCCGGTACGGGTGGCAACATTAGAACGTGTTTCCTTAAGACACCTGCTGTCCCTGTTCACCTAGCAGTAAGTAGGTACCTGGGTGTTAGTCACCTTACACCTAGTGTTCCTTTTCACCAGCAGTAAAGTAGGTACCTGGGCGTTAGTCGACTAGTGTGGGTCGCATCCTGGGGACAAGATTAACCTTATTTGTCCGAAATGCTCTCGATAACCAGGGACTTCTATATAGTATGTCACTGATGTCAGCTATGGTGTGTTTACCTTGTACATGTACTTGTAGAAATAAAGATAATAATGATAATAATGATAATTATTACTATTACAGGCTCGGCTACGCCAGGCTAGTTGAGAGAGAAACACTACGGACATGGACTACCAGGATTCGGACATTGTTTCTCACCGTTTTAGCTGTTTGATAGAGGGTTTAATTCCAGCTTCTGGGACTGTCTGTTATCTGTTAGTGGTTCTTCCCCACGACCTTGTCTACCAAGCTGCTACAAGTTGGTAGTACCTCCCTGGATGGTTGTTGTGTAGTAGGTTGGTAGTACCTCCCTGGATGGTTGTTGTGTAGCAGGTTGGTAGTACCTCCCTGGATGGTTGTTGTGTAGTAGGTTGGTAGTACCTCCCTGGATGGTTGTTGTGTAGTAGGTTGGTAGTACCTCCCTGGATGGTTGTTGTGTAGTAGGTTGGTAGTACCTTCCTGGAAGGTTGTTGTCTAGTAGGATGGTAGTACCTCCCTGGATGGTTGTTGTGTAGTAGGTTGGTAGTACTTCCCTGGATGGTTGTTGTGTAGTAGGTTGGTAGTACATCCCTGGATGGTTGTTGTGTAGTACGTTGGTAGTACCTCCCTGGATGGTTGTTGTGTAGTAGGTTGGTAGTACCTCCCTGGATGGTTGTTGTGTAGTAGGTTGGTAGTACCTCCCTGGATGGTTGTTGTGTATTAGGTTGGTAGTACCTCCCTGGATGGTTGTTGTGTAGTAGGTTGGTAGTACCTTCCTGGATGGTTGTTGTCTAGTAGGTTGGTAGTACCTCCCTGGATGGTTGTTGTGTAGTAGGTTGGTAGTACCTCCCTGGATGGCTGTTGTGTAGTAGGTTGGTAGTACCTCCCTGGATGGTTGCTGTTTAGTAGGTTGGTAGTACCTCCCTGGATGGTTGTTGTGTAGTAGGTTGGTAGTACCTCCCTGGATGGTTGTTGTGTAGTAGGTTGGTAGTACCTCCCTGGATGGTTGTTGTGTAGTAGGTTGGTAGTACCTCCCTGGATGGTTGTTGTGTAGTAGGTTGGTAGTACCTCCCTGGATGGTTGTTGTGTAGTAGGTTGGTAGTACCTCCCTGGATGGTTGTTGTGTAGTAGGTTGGTAGTACCTCCCTGGATGGCTGTTGTGTAGTAGGTTGGTAGTACCTCCCTGGATGGTTGTTGTGTAGTAGGTTGGTAGTACCTCCCTGGATGGTTGTTGTGTAGTAGGTTGGTAGTACCTCCCTGGATGGTTGTTGTGTAGTAGGTTGGTAGTACCTCCCTGGATGGTTGTTGTGTAGTAGGTTGGTAGTACCTCCCTGGATGGCTGTTGTGTAGTAGGTTGGTAGTACCTCCCTGGATGGTTGTTGTGTAGTAGGTTGGTAGTCCCTGGATGGTGGATGGTTGTTGTGTAGCAGGTTGTAGTACCTCCCTAGTAGGTTGGTAGTACCTCCCTGGATGGTTGTTGTGTAGTAGGTTGGTAGTACCTCCCTGGATGGTTGTTGTGTAGTAGGTTGGTAGTACCTCCCTGGATGGTTGTTGTGTAGTAGGTTGGTAGTACCTCCCTGGATGGTTGTTGTGTAGTAGGTTGGTAGTACCTCCCTGGATGGTTGTTGTGTAGTAGGTTGGTAGTACCTCCCTGGATGGTTGTTGTGTAGCAGGTTGGTAGTACCTCCCTGGATGGTTGTTGTGTAGTAGGTTGGTAGTACCTCCCTGGATGGTTGTTGTGTAGTAGGTTGGTAGTACCTCCCTGGATGGTTGTTGTGTAGTAGGTTGGTAGTACCTCCCTGGATGGTTGTTGTGTAGTAGGTTGGTAGTACCTCCCTGGATGGTTGTTGTGTAGTAGGTTGGTAGTACCTCCCTGGATGGTTGTTGTGTAGTAGGTTGGTAGTACCTCCCTGGATGGTTGTTGTGTAGTAGGTTGGTAGTACCTCCCTGGATGGTTGTTGTGTAGTAGGTTGGTAGTACCTCCCTGGATGGTTGTTGTGTAGTAGGTTGGTAGTACCTCCCTGGATGGTTGTTGTGTAGTAGGTTGGTAGTACCTCCCTGGATGGTTGTTGTGTAGTAGGTTGGTAGTACCTCCCTGGATGGTTGTTGTGTAGTAGGTTGGTAGTACCTCCCTGGATGGTTGTTGTGTAGTAGGTTGGTAGTACCTCCCTGGATGGTTGTTGTGTAGTAGGTTGGTAGTACCTCCCTGGATGGTTGTTGTGTAGTAGGTTGGTAGTACCTCCCTGGATGGTTGTTGTGTAGTAGGTTGGTAGTACCTCCCTGGATGGTTGTTGTGTAGTAGGTTGGTAGTACCTCCCTGGATGGTTGTTGTGTAGTAGGTTGGTAGTACCTCCCTGGATGGTTGTTGTGTAGTAGGTTGGTAGTACCTCCCTGGATGGTTGTTGTGTAGTAGGTTGGTAGTACCTCCCTGGATGGTTGTTGTGTAGTAGGTTGGTAGTACCTCCCTGGATGGTTGTTGTGTAGTAGGTTGGTAGTACCTCCCTGGATGGTTGTTGTGTAGTAGGTTGGTAGTACCTCCCTGGATGGTTGTTGTGTAGTAGGTTGGTAGTACCTCCCTGGATGGTTGTTGTGTAGTAGGTTGGTAGTACCTCCCTGGATGGTTGTTGTGTAGTAGGTTGGTAGTACCTCCCTGGATGGTTGTTGTGTAGTAGGTTGGTAGTACCTCCCTGGATGGTTGTTGTGTAGTAGGTTGGTAGTACCTCCCTGGATGGTTGTTGTGTAGTAGGTTGGTAGTACCTCCCTGGATGGTTGTTGTGTAGTAGGTTGGTAGTACCTCCCTGGATGGTTGTTGTGTAGAAGGTTGGTAGTACCTCCAAGGATGGTTGTTGTGTAGTGGATGGGTTGGTAGTACCTCCCTGGATGGTTGTTGTTGGTAGTATGGTTGTTGTGTAGGTTGGTAGTACCTCCCTGGATGGTTGTTGTGTAGTAGGTTGGTAGTACCTCCCTGGATGGTTGTTGTGTAGCAGGTTGGTAGTACCTCCCTGGATGGTTGTTGTGTAGTAGGTTGGTAGTACCTCCCTGGATGGTTGTTGTGTAGTAGGTTGGTAGTACCTCCCTGGATGGTTGTTGTGTAGTAGGTTGGTAGTACCTCCCTGGATGGTTGTTGTGTAGTAGGTTGGTAGTACCTCCCTGGATGGTTGTTGTCTAGTAGGTTGGTAGTACCTCCCTGGATGGTTGTTGTGTAGCAGGTTGGTAGTACCTCCCTGGATGGTTGTTGTGTAGTAGGTTGGTAGTACCTCCCTGGATGGTTGTTGTGTAGTAGGTTGGTAGTACCTCCCTGGATGGTTGTTGTGTAGTAGGTTGGTAGTACCTCCCTGGATGGTTGTTGTGTAGTAGGTTGGTAGTACCTCCCTGGATGGTTGTTGTGTGGTAGGTTGGTAGTACCTCCCTGGATGGTTGTTGTGTGGTAGGTTGGTAGTACCTCTATTACATCCTAGGATTTCAAAGGGCCTGTTATCCCAGGTGTAATGGGAGCAAATAAACACAGCAGAAAAAGTTTAGACTTATATTATCCTTCACCAATTATAACAGCAATATGTACACTATGTACAGTGATAAATATAGTGCACTCCACGGTAAGCAAGGCAGAAATAGAAGCCACAAGATAGCAGACCGTGCTTCAACCAGCTCTAGAGTGGGAATGACAAGGGCAGACAGGAGAGCGGTATCCACATAACCTCTGAGATTGTCAATCCCACCTTCTTATTGGCTAGAACCTGGTCACTAGTTGAACGATGGGGCCCCATCATCAACTCTTAGCAACCTGGTTCGCTGGTTGGGGGAGATAGCCTGTAAATGAGGGTGTGTCCATGCGCCGAATAAAGGTTACGTACTCTTTGCATGCCACACCCCCACCCCCGAGAAGGCTCAGGATTAGGCTGCCACCTCCCAGTGGTAACCGTGCCGCCATGGCACAAAATAATGGGACCGCCTATCCTCTCCACCATCCAACTCTTAGATAGAGCTCAGCTTTCCTAGTGACCAAAAGCCAAACCCTAAACTCAGAGTGGGACAGCAGTCAGATAGGCCAACATAGGTCCAAGATACAAGCGGACGGTAGCCCGTATCCCCTCACTAAAAAAAAACCCCCACATCAGGGGATAAAAAAAAAGAGCTTGAAAGGGGGGTTACCACAAATACATCCTAACCTAAATAAAATATTAAACTAGACTCTTGACAAAGAGTCTGCCAACACATTTTCTTTGCCGGCAATATATTTAATAAAAATATTGTAGGGCTGCAGCCTGAGAGTCCAACGCATAAGCCTTGTGTTGTGATTCTTCATGGCTTGGAGATAGACTAACGGGTTGTGATCACTGTAGACTGTGACCACCTGCGATGTCTGGCCCACATAAACATCGAAATGTTCCAAAGCCAGTACCAGCGCGAGGGCTTCTTTTTCAATGGTAGAGTAAGCTCTCTGATGTGGCTGGAACTTAGCTGAAAAGTATGCGATTGGCTGCAGCTCCTTGTTCCCGATTTGTAATAGTACCGCCCCAACCCCAGACTCACAAGCATCAACCTGTAATGAAAAAGGTTTGGAGAAGTCTGGAGACAGGAGAATGGGTGCAGAGCACAATAATCTTTTTGCTTTATTAAAAGCAGTGTTACAATCTGACGTCCAATTAAAGGGAACTTTATGACTGGTAAGAGAGGTAAGAGGGGCTACAATATCTGAGAAATTCTTACAGAATCTTCTGTAAAATCCTATCATGCCTAGGAAACGTTGAAGAGATTTCCTATCATGAGGAACTGGATAATCTTTAATCGAAAGAACTTTGGCAAGTTTAGGTGCAACTTTACCACTACCTACTTCATGGCCTAGAAAAGTGACAGTGGCCTGGCCAAAGGAAGATTTAGATAAATTAACTGTTAATTGGGAATTCTTAAAGGTCTCAAACAGAGCTTTAAGTCTAAGTAGGTGTTGATCCCAAGTATCAGACACCACAACAATATCATCTAGGTATGCTGCCGTGCCTTCAAGTCCTTTAATAGCCTGATGGATGAGTTTCTGGAATGAAGAGGGGGAATTTTTCATTCCGAAGGGGGTAACTGTATACTGATAATGACCTCCTGGAATTACGAAGGCAGAGATTTCCTTCGCCTTATCTGTCAAAGGTACCTGATAGTAACCTTTAAGGAGATCTAATTTGGACACAAAAGTAGCCTTACCCACAAAGTCAATTACGTCATCCAGACGAGGAAGAGGGTAAGCATCTGTAATTGTGACCTCGTTCACTTTACGGTAGTCTGTGCACATACGAAACCCTCCATCAGCCTTCTTTACTAGGATGCACGGTGAAGCCCATGGACTAGATGACTCCTCCACTAAACCATGTTCTAACAAGAAGTCTACTTCCTGCTGAAGTAGCCTTTGCTTTTCAGGATTAGCTCTGTAGGGGGAGAGTTTAATTGGTTTAGATTTTCCCACATCTACATCATGGTAACCTAACGTACATTTTTTCGGCACATCCGAAAAAATATTAGGATATGACTGTAGAAGCTCAGTTAAATTGGTTGCTTGTATTTCAGATAATCCATCCATTAAAGGGCTAGGATCCTTGAGGAGGACAGAATTGGAAAGTTTAGTATTAATTTCAGAGATAGAGTGCAAAGAGTCAGAGTCGTCCTCAGAGGTAGAGGACAGAGTCATTACTGGGACTTTATCTGGTGTATAAAAGGCCTTGATTTGATTAATGTGGTAAGTTTTTGTTTTTGAGGTCTTACCAATGGGAGCTACCACATAATTTAAATCAGATAATCTACTTACTATCTGCATAGGTCCCGTAAATCTAGCTTTCAAGGTGTGGCCAGGTATAGGTTCCTGCACCAACACCTTGTCTCCTGGATGGAAGGAGCGGAATTGTGCACTTTTGTCATACCTCTGTTTCATCTTACTTTGAGCTATCTTTAGGTTAGCCGTGGCTAACTCACGTGCCACCTGCAACCTTGAAGACGGGTTGTAGAGTGCTGAGCTTACGTCTTCTCCCATCCATCCTTCTTTGAGCACCCGAAGAGGACCTCGTACATTGTGCCCAAAGATCAGCTCAAACGGACTATACCCTGTAGACTCTTGCACCGTCTCTCGTACTGAGAATAGCAACAACGGTAGAGATTCATCCCAATCTGTCGGAAAGTGCATGCAAAAACTTCTCATCATTGTTTTTAATGTTTGGTGGAATCTTTCCAAGGCGCCTTGGGACTGAGGGTGATAGGCAGTGGATAAGTTGTGAATTATCCCTAACCTAGTTAATACTTCCCTAAATGCTTTGGCAGTGAAGTTAGTACCTTGATCACTTTGTATAGTTTTAGGAATGCCAAAACAAGAAATGAATTTTGTTAAAGCTTTGAGAATAGCTTTAGTATTGATACTACGCATAGGGATTGCTTCAGGATATCTGGTTACTTTATCCATAATTGTAAATAAATACTGATTTCCAGACTTTGACTTAGGTAGTGGACCTACACAATCTATAATTAAATCTGCAAAAGGTTCTCCATCAGCAGGTATGGGTTGGAGAGGTGCAGGTTTAATGGAATGTCCAGGTTTCCCAACTTGCTGACATTCTCGGCAACACCTAATATGATTCTTCACATCTTTCTTTAATTTTGGCCAATAAAATTCTTTTGTGATTCTATACAAGGTTTTTGTAATTCCTAAGTGACCTCCTAATGACGTATTATGAGCTATATTTAATATCTGAGGTCTATACTTGGTTGGAACCACTAACCTGTCGTATAATTGCCGGCCCTCTATCTCCTTACCAGTCTCAGTGCATACCAAATAATCATTTTTAACTTCATACTTGACTGGATGACCCAAAGAGGATTTACCCATGGCTGCCTCAAAAGCGAATTTTAAAGAAGGGTCCTTTCGTTGTTCCTCCCGGAAGGACAGTCCCTCGGGCATGGAAACAGAGACATCTGGGAATCCTGCAACCTGGGAATAGGAAGGCTTGATCGGGGTCTGTTCACTTGATTTACGAGACTCCGGCCGGTGTGTCTCATAAAACAACGTGGCTATTCCGAGATCGGAGTCGTCCAAGGATAGGTCAACATTCTCCCCAGACAACCCTTGGGATGTTGCCCGAGTTATGGCCAACACTGGAGAAGCATTAATCATTATAGGTTCAGGACACGAAGTAACAGTAGTAATGTTATTACCCAGTAATAACATGGCATTTTTCATGGGAAATCCTTTTGAGATACCTACAGTCAAGTACCCAGTGTAATATTTGCACTGTACATAAATTTTATGCAAAGGAACTGAATATATAGTTCCTCCGTAAGCTTCCAATAAAACTGAGGAATTCAAGGAAGTATTCTCTGAAAGGGGTAATATTCCTTCTCTGACAAGTGAGCAATATGCTCCAGTATCTCTAAAGGTATTTACTTTAGTTGGTTCTGAGTTTTCCTGAAGGGAAATAAGACTTTCGCAATAATAAGGGGCCATACCTTTTTCTACTTCTCTAGGGGACATGTTACTAGGGATATTAGAGATTTTCCCGATGGGTTGAGGCTTTTGGGGGCAGTTGGAACTGATGTGACCTACTTTACTACATCTGAAGCAGACGACAGGCTTGCCCTTTACTCCCTGATGACGTTGCAAGTGGTGTCGTTCTGGCTGGTGCCTCTCTGGATATTGTTGTCGAGATGCTCCATAAGTAGTTTGCCTCTCCGCAGGGGGACCATATGTTGAGAAGCGTGGCTCACCAGGTGACTTATTTGGATGACGTAGACGCTCTCCCTCCGGCTGGCACTTCATTCTCCAATGTTGTCGATCTCTGCTCACGCCAGACTGTTGAAAAGAGAGACAGGACCGCTCGGACAAGGAGCGGTTCGTTTCGAAGGTATCAGCCAACCTGGCCGCCTCCAATGCAGTGGTTAAGTCACGATCCTGCAGAAAGACACGAACCTCTGGTCCCACAGACTCCAGCAGGTTATCAATCAGAATAAGCTGCACCAGCTCCTCAAAGTTAGAGACACCACTCGCTTTATACCAGCTGGTAAAAGCTTTGGTTTGCTGTCTCACAAAGTCCACCAGGGATTGACCAAGCTGCCGCCTGTTCAATTTGAAGGTCTTACGATATTTAGCTGGGATACATGTATATGCTCCCAACACTGTGGTCTTCACTACTTGATAATCAGAGAATTCAGCGTCAGTTAATACCGACGTAAATTCCTGTGCCTTACCCAATAATGCTGTATGAACCAACGCTGCCCAGTGCTGTTCCGGCCACCTCAAGGCTCGAGCCTGATTTTCGAAGCTTTCGAAAAATTGCTCTGGTTCGGCCTCATTGAAGCGGGGAACAAGCTGTACTGCTTTTTGTAAACTGAAATCGTTTACAGAATGCGAAAACTGCCTCCTTTCTCTTTCCCTATCAAATTCTTCCCTTGCGAATGCTCTCTGTTCCCTAGTTTGCTCAAGATTGATTTTTGCCAGCTCAAGTGCCAACGACGCTGATTCACCCTGAGACAACCCAGCTGCACTATACTGACCATTTTGCTCCGTAGGTATATCATCTTCCTCATGCGAGAACATAGTAGTTTTTGCCCTAGCTCCCGTAGAGGGAGGAGTTTGATGTGCCATCTCTTCTTCAATAAGTATGTCAGCAATAAGTGAACGCAGTTGCGCAGCTGTGAGAGTGCGTTTATAGGGAATGCCAATGGAACGAGCAATTTGCCAACAACGCTGTAGAGACAATTTAGGTAGGTTATGCAAAGTATATGCCGACACCAGGCGTCTGACTCGTCTAGGTGGCATAAGTTATTCGCTATGCACAGTACGAATACCCCAACGTAACACGTTAATTTGCAGAACACGCTTAGCTATGCACAGTACGAATGCAGAATACGCATACAAGCAAAGCCGACTGCACACAAGATTGACCGTAGCGAAGCGAGCACACTGAACAAGCTAGTAGCGAGCTGTTGAACGATCACACAATAGCAAGGCTGATCATAAGCAACTGACACGCAAAATTTGTAAAGCGAAGCGAAACAGCAAGCTACACAATGTTCCTGCTACAAGCTTCACCCTAAGCTCAACCGTTTCTCTAAGTCCAGCTCTCGGACAGGCTACCCATATTACATCCTAGGATTTCAAAGGGCCTGTTATCCCAGGTGTAATGGGAGCAAATAAACACAGCAGAAAAAGTTTAGACTTATATTATCCTTCACCAATTATAACAGCAATATGTACACTATGTACAGTGATAAATATAGTGCACTCCACGGTAAGCAAGGCAGAAATAGAAGCCACAAGATAGCAGACCGTGCTTCAACCAGCTCTAGAGTGGGAATGACAAGGGCAGACAGGAGAGCGGTATCCACATAACCTCTGAGATTGTCAATCCCACCTTCTTATTGGCTAGAACCTGGTCACTAGTTGAACGATGGGGCCCCATCATCAACTCTTAGCAACCTGGTTCGCTGGTTGGGGGAGATAGCCTGTAAATGAGGGTGTGTCCATGCGCCGAATAAAGGTTACGTACTCTTTGCATGCCACAACCTCCCTGGATGGTTGTTGTGTAGTAGGTTGGTAGTACCTCCCTGGATGGTTGTTGTGTGGTAGGTTGGTAGTACCTCCCTGGATGTTTGTTGTGTGGTAGGTTGGTAGTACCTCCCTGGATGGTTGTTGTGTAGTAGGTTGGTAGTACCTCCCTGGATGGTTGTTGTGTGGTAGGTTGGTAGTACCTCCCTGGATGGTTGTTGTGTAGTAGGTTGGTAGTACCTCCCTGGATGGTTGTTGTCTAGTAGGTTGGTAGTACCTCCCTGGATGGTTGTTGTGTAGTAGGTTGGTAGTACCTCCCTGGATGGTTGTTGTGTGGTAGGTTGGTAGTACCTCCCTGGATGGTTGTTGTGTGTTGTAGGTTGGTAGACACCATCAAACATACATCACCAGACACTGAAAATACAAACATACATCACCAGACACAAACATACATCACCAGACACAAACATACATCACCAGACACAAACATACATCACCAGACACAAACATACACCACCAGACACAAACATACATCACCAGACACAAACATACATCACCAGACACAAACATACATCACCAGACACAAACATACACCACCAGACACAAACATACATCACCAGACACAAACATACATCACCAGACACAAACATACACCACCAGACACAAACATACATCACCAGACACAAACATACATCACCAGACACAAACATACACCACCAGACACAAACATACATCACCAGACACAAACATACACCACCAGACACAAACATACATCACCAGACACAAACATACACCACCAGACATAAACATACACCACCAGACACAAACATACACCACCAGACACAAACATACACCACCAGACACAAACATACACCACCAGACACAAACATACACCACCAGACACAAACATACACCACCAGACACAAACATACACCACCAGACACAAACATACACCACCAGACACAAACATACACCACCAGACACAAACATACATCACCAGACACAAACACCACCAGACACAAACATACACCACCAGACACAAACATACATCACCAGACACAAACATACACCACCAGACACAAACATACACCACCAGACACAAACATACACCACCAGACACAAACATACACCACCAGACACAAACATACACCACCAGACACAAACATACACCACCAGACACAAACATACACCACCAGACACAAACATACACCACCAGACACAAACACACACCACCAGACCACCAGACGCAAACATACACCACCAGACACAAACATACACCACCAGACACAAACATACACCACCAGACATAAACATACATCACCAGACACATACATACACCACCAGACACAAACATACACCACCAGACACAAACATACACCACCAGACACAAACATGCACCACCAGACACAAACATACACCACCAGACACAAACATACACCACCAGACACAAACATACACCACCAGACACAAACATACACCACCAGACACAAACATACACCACCAGACACAAACATACACCACCAGACACAAACATACACCACCAGACACAAACATACACCACCAGACACAAACATACACCACCAGACACAAACATACACCACCAGACACAAACATACACCACCAGACACAAACATACACCACCAGACACAAACATACACCACCAGACACAAACATACACCACCAGACACAAACATACACAACCAGACACAAACATACACCACCAGACACAAACATACACCACCAGACACAAACATACACCACCAGACACAAACATACACCACCAGACACAAACATACACCACCAGACACAAACATACACCACCAGACACAAACATACACCACCAGACACAAACATACACCACCAGACACAAACATACACCACCAGACACAAACATACATCACCAGACACAAACATACATCACCAGACACAAACATACACCAGCAGACACAAACATACATCACCAGACACAAACATACACCACCAGACACAAACATGCACCACCAGACACAAACATACACCACCAGACACAAACATACACCACCAGACACAAACATACACCACCAGACACAAACATACACCACCAGACACAAACATGCACCACCAGACACAAACATACACCACCAGACACAAACATACACCACCAGACACAAACATGCACCACCAGACACAAACATACACCACCACACACAAACATACACCACCAGACACAAACATACACCACCAGACACAAACATGCACCACCACACACAAACATGCACCACCAGACACAAACATACACCACCAGACACAAACATACACCACCAGACACAAACATACACCACCAGACACAAACATACATCACCAGACACAAACATACATCACCAGACACAAACATACATCACCAGACACAAACATACACCACCAGACACAAACATACACCACCAGACACAAACATGCACCACCAGACACAAACATACACCACCAGACACAAACATACACCACCAGACACAAACATACATCACCAGACACAAACATACATCACCAGACACAAACATGCACCACCAGACACAAACATACACCACCAGACACAAACATACATCACCAGACACAAACATACATCACCAGACACAAACATACACCACCAGACACAAACATACATCACCAGACACATACATCACCAGACACAAACATACACCACCAGACACAAACATGCACCACCAGACACAAACGTACACCACCAGACACAAACATGCACCACCAGACATAAACGTACACCACCAGACACAAACATGCACCACCAAACACAAACGTACACCACCAGACACAAATATGCACCACCAGACACAAACATACACCACCAGACACAAACATACACCACCAGACACAAACGTACACCACCAGACACAAACATGCACCACCAGACACAAACATACACCACCAGACACAAACGTACACCATCAGACACAAACATACACCACCAGACACAAACATACACCACCAGACGCAAACATACACCACCAGACACAAACATACACCACCAGACACAAACATACACCACCAGACACAAACGTACACCATCAGACACAAACATACACCACCAGACACAAACATACACCACCAGACACAAACATACACCACCAGACACAAACATACACCACCAGACACAAACATACACCACCAGACACAAACATACACCACCAGACACAAACATGCACCACCAGACACAAACATACACCACCAGACACAAACATGCACCACCAGACACAAACATACACAACCAGACACAAACATGCACCACCAGACACAAACATACACCACCAGACACAAACATGCACCACCAGACACAAACATACACCACCAGACACAAACATACATCACCAGACACATACATCACCAGACACAAACATACATCACCAGACACATACATCACCAGACACAAACATACACCACCAGACACAAACGTACACCACCAGACACAAACATGCACCACCAGACACAAACATACACCACCAGACACAAACGTACACCATCAGACACAAACATACACCACCAGACACAAACATACACCACCAGACGCAAACATACACCACCAGACACAAACATACACCACCAGACACAAACATACACCACCAGACACAAACGTACACCATCAGACACAAGCATACACCACCAGACACAAACATACACCACCAGACACAAACATACACCACCAGACACAAACATACACCACCAGACACAAACATACACCACCAGACACAAACATACACCACCAGACACAAACATGCACCACCAGACACAAACATACACCACCAGACACAAACATGCACCACCAGACACAAACATACACCACCAGACACAAACATGCACCACCAGACACAAACATACACCACCAGACACAAACATGCACCACCAGACACAAACATACACCACCAGACACAAACATACACCACCAGACACAAACATACACCACCAGACACAAACATACACCACCAGACACAAACATGCACCACCAGACACAAACATACACCACCAGACACAAACATGCACCACCAGACACAAACATACACCACCAGACACAAACATACATCACCAGACACATACATCACCAGACACAAACATACATCACCAGACACAAACATACATCACCAGACACATACATCACCAGACACAAACATACATCACCAGACACATACATCACCAGACACAAACATACACCACCAGACACAAACATGCACCACCAGACACAAACGTACACCACCAGACACAAACATGCACCACCAGACACAAACGTACACCACCAGACACAAACATGCACCACCAGACACAAACGTACACCACCAGACACAAACATACACCACCAGACACAAACGTACACCACCAGACACAAACATGCACCACCAGACACAAACATACACCACCAGACACAAACGTACACCATCAGACACAAACATACACCACCAGACACAAACATACACTACCAGACGCAAACATACACCACCAGACACAAACATACACCACCAGACACAAACATACACCACCAGACACAAACATACACCACCAGACACAAACATACACCACCAGACACAAACATACACCACCAGACGCAAACATACACCACCAGACACAAACATACACCACCAGACACAAACATACACCACCAGACACAAACATACACCACCAGACACAAACATACACCACCAGACACAAACATACACCACCAGACACAAACATACACCACCAGACACAAACATACACCACCAGACACAAACGTACACCATCAGACACAAACATACACCACCAGACACAAACATACACCACCAGACACAAACATACACCACCAGACACAAACATACACCACCAGACACAAACATACACCACCAGACACAAACATACACCACCAGACACAAACGTACACCATCAGACACAAACATACACCACCAGACACAAACATACACCACCAGACACAAACATACACCACCAGACACAAACATACACCACCAGACGCAAACATACACCACCAGACACAAACATACACCACCAGACACAAACATACACCACCAGACACAAACATACACCACCAGACACAAACATACACCACCAGACACAAACATACACCACCAGACACAAACATACACCACCAGACACAAACATACACCACCAGACACAAACATACACCACCAGACACAAACATACACCATCAGACACAAACATACACCACCAGACACAAACATGCACCACCAGACACAAACATACACCACCAGACACAAACATACATCACCAGACACATACATCACCAGACACAAACATACACCACCAGACACAAACATACATCACCAGACACAAACATACACCACCAGACACAAACGTACACCACCAGACACAAACATGCACCACCAGACACAAACATACATCACCAGACACATACATCACCAGACACAAACATACACCATCAGACACAAACATACATCACCAGACACAAACATACACCACCAGACACAAACATGCACCACCAGACACAAACATACACCACCAGACACAAACATACATCACCAGACACATACATCACCAGACACAAACATACACCACCAGACACAAACATACATCACCAGACACAAACATACACCACCAGACACAAACATACATCACCAGACACATACATCACCAGACACAAACATACACCACCAGACACAAACATACATCACCAGACACAAACATACACCACCAGACACAAACATACACCACCAGACACAAACATACACCACCAGACACAAACATACATCACCAGACACATACATCACCAGACACAAACATACACCACCAGACACAAACATACATCACCAGACACAAACATACACCACCAGACACAAACATGCACCACCAGACACAAACATACATCACCAGACACATACATCACCAGACACAAACATACACCACCAGACACATACACCACCAGACACAAACATACACCACCAGACGCAAACATACACCACCAGACACAAACATACACCACCAGACACATACATCACCAGACACAAACATACACCACCAGACACAAACATACACCACCAGACACAAACATACACCACCAGACACAAACATACACCACCAGACACAAACATACACCACCAGACACAAACATACACCACCAGACACAAACATACACCACCAGACACAAACATACATCACCAGACACAAACATACATCACCAGACACAAACATACACCACCAGACACAAACATACACCACCAGACACAAACATACACCACCAGACACAAACATACACCACCAGACACAAACATACATCACCAGACACAAACATACACCACCAGACACAAACATACACCACCAGACACAAACATACACCACCAGACACAAACATACACCACCAGACACAAACATACACCACCAGTCACAAACATACACCACCAGACACAAACATACACCACCAGACACAAACATACACCACCAGACACAAACATACATCACCAGACACAAACATACATCACCAGACACAAACATACATCACCAGACACAAACATACACCACCAGACACAAACATACACCACCAGACACAAACATACATCACCAGACACAAACATACATCACCAGACACAAACATACATCACCAGACACAAACATACACCACCAGACACAAACATACACTCTTCAGGTCACTTGTTATATCTAGGCTGGAATATTGCTGCACTCTAACAGCACCTTTCAAGGCAGGTGAAATTGCTGACCTAGAAAATGTACAGAGAACCTTCACGGCGTGCATAACGGAGATAAAACACCTCAATTACTGGGAGCGCTTGAGGTTCCTGAACCTGTATTCCCTGGAACGCAGGCGGGAGAGATACATGATTATATACACCTGGAAAATCCTAGAGGGACTAGTACCGAACTTGCACACGAAAATCACTTACAACGAAAGCAAAAGACTTGGCAGACGATGCAACACCCCCCCAATGAAAAGCAGGGGTGTCACTAGCACGTTAAGAGACCATACAATAAGTGTCAGGGGCCCGAGACTGTTCAACTGCCTCCCAGCATACATAAGGGGAATTACCAACAGACCCCTGGCAGTCTTCAAGCTGGCACTGGACAAGCACCTAAAGTCAGTTCCTGATCAGCCGGGCTGTGGCTCGTACGTTGGTTTGCGTGCAGCCAGCAGTAACAGCCTGGTTGATCAGGCTCTGATCCACCAGGAGGCCTGGTCACAGACCGGGCCACTGGGGCGTTGACCCCCAGAACTCTCTCCAGGTAAACTCCAGGTAAACCAGACACAAACATACACCACCACACACAAACATACACCACCACACACAAACATACACCACCAGACACAAACATACACCACCAGACACAAACATACATCACCAGACACAAACATACACCACCAGACACAAACATACACCACCAGACACAAACATACACCACCAGACACAAACATACACCACCAGACACAAACATGCATCACCAGACACAAACATACACCACCAGATACAAACATACACCACCAGACACAAACATCCACCACCAGACACAAACATACACCACCAGACACAAACATACACCACCAGACACAAACATACACCACCAGACACAAACATACACCACCAGACACAGACACCACCAGACACAAACATACATCACCAGACACAAACATACACCACCAGACACAAACATACACCACCAGACACAGACACCACCAGACACAAACATACATCACCAGACACAAACATACACCACCAGACACAAACATACACCACCAGACACAAACATACACCACCAGACACAAACATACACCACCAGACACAAACATACACCACCAGACACAAACATACACCACCAGACACAAACATACACCACCAGACACAGACACCACCAGACACAAACATACACCACCAGACACAGACACCACCAGACACAAACATACATCACCAGACACAAACATACACCACCAGACACAGACACCACCAGACACAAACATACACCACCAGACACAGACACCACCAGACACAAACATACACCACCAGACACGGACACCACCAGACACAAACATACACCACCAGACACAGACACCACCAGACACAAACATACACCACCAGACACAGACACCACCAGACACAAACATACACCACCAGACACAGACACCACCAGACACAAACATACACCACCAGACACAGATACCACCAGACACAAACATACACCACCAGACACAGACACCACCAGACACAAACATACACCACCAGACACAGACACCACCAGACACAAACATACACCACCAGACACAGACACCACCAGACACAAATATCGTTTGAGGATGTTGATACATAGCTCCTGAATCTTCCGAGAGGGGAAGCGTTAAGCTTCTTGATTTTGTTGAGCTAAAGTTTCTGGTTCTCTTGAAATTATTGATCTCCGGCCCCTCTTGGTAGGGTTGTGTTGTAGCTCCTGGGTCTTGAGGGGTTTCAGGTAAAGTTAATAGACCTCTTACGTACACTGACGTCCAGGGAGCTTAATTGACATTCAGGGAGTTTACTTGACGTCCAAGGAGCTTACTTGACGTCTAGGGAGCTTAATTGACGTCCAGGGAGGCTTACTTGATGTCCAAGGAGCTTACTTAACGTCCAGGGGGCTTACTTGACGTCCAAGGAGCTTACTAACGTCCAGGGAGCTTAAATGACGTCCAGGGAGGCTTACCTGACGTCCAAGGAGCTTACTTAACGTCCAGGGGGCTTACTTGACGTCCAATGAGCTTACTTAACGTCCAGGGGACTTATTTGACGTCCAAGGAGCTTAACGTCCACGGAGCTTAACTGACGTCCAGGGGGGCTTACTTGACGTCCAGGGAGCTTACTTGACGTCTAGGGGGCTTGTTTGACGTCTAGGGAGTTTACTTGAAGTCCAGGGGGCTTAACTGACGTCCAATGAGCTTACTTGACGTCCGGGGGGCTTAACTGACGTCCAGGGAGCATACTTGACGTCCAGGGAGCTTACTTGACGTCCAGGGGGTTTAATTGACGTCCAGGGAGCTTACTTGACGTCCAAGAGGCTTACTTGACGTCCAGGAGGCTTACTTGACGTCCAGGGGGAGGGGGTTGTCTGGGTTACAAGATAAGTGGATTACCTCTCTCGGTTTGCAGTGCGACAGAGTCTGGTCTAGTGATTGAAAACTTATTCAAGAGTACATCAGATGTGATACTTTACCAGGAGGAGCACTGCAGTAGTTGGTTGGTTAACTGGGTTGAAAGACTATCGACTATACAGTGTGTCCTGGATGGTTCTCAAGGCTGCAGCAACTTGTTCACCACCAGTCAAGGATAATGTAAGGCCTAACATCAGGTTTAAAGTACTAGAAGTAGTTAAAATGGTCATTAGTAGTAGTTGTAGTATTATTATTATTATAATCAAAAAGAAGCGCTAAGCCACAAGGGCTATACAGCAGTAGTTGTAGTAGTAGTGCTCCTGCTGCTGCTGCTACTGTTCCTACTTCTCCTTCTCCTACCACCACCATTACCTTATTTTCCCTCTCTTTTCCCAGCCTGTACTCACCTGTTTGTGGTTGCAGGGGTCGAATTACAGCTCCTGGCCCTGCCCCTTCACTGGTCACTTCTAGGTCTACTCTTTCCCTGCTCCAAGAGTTTTATCGTACCTCTTTGTTTTTTCTTTAAGTGGCTTTAATAATGGTCAAGGATAGACAAGACATCGTCTCAAGTTTCCTCTCTGAGCGTGAGTTATTATCAGTTATTATTATGTGACACTATTATTATTATAATCATAACTAAGCATTAAACCCATAAGAAAAAACCCTATCACATATAGAAAAATGGTTTTAAGAGTATCATGTGTGACAGTTTTGTTGTTTGGGTACATTGTTACAATAATAATAATAATGAGGGAGCAGCATTAAACCCATATGGGTCATAGAGCCCATGGGAAATCAAATGCAATCACATATGATCCAAAAAATGAGAGGATAAGTTCATTGCCTTGAATGAAAAGCCTCACCAGTGATCATGTCGGAGGATCTCACCTTCAAGGACCATAACATTGTATCAATCGCATCTGCTAGAAAAATGACAGGATGGATAATGAGAACCTTCAAAACTAGGGAGGCCAAGCCCATGATGACACTCTTCAGGTCACGTGTTCTATCTAGGCTGGAATATTGCTGCACACTAACAGCACCTTTCAAGGCAGGTGAAATTGCTGACCTAGAAAATGTACAGAGAACCTTCACGGCGCGCATAAAGGAGATAAAACACCTCAATTACTGGGAGCGCTTGAGGTTCCTAAACCTGTATTACCTGGAATGCAGGCGGGAGAGATACATGATTATATACACCTGGAAAATCCTAGAGGGACTAGTACCGAGCTTGCACACGAAAATCACTCACTACGAAAGCAAAAGACTTGGCAGACTATGCAACATCCCCCCAATGAAAAGCAGGGGTGTCACTAGCACGTTAAGAGACCATACAATAAGTGTCAGGGGCCCGAGACTGTTCAGCTGCCTCCCAGCATACATAAGGGGGATTACCAACAGACCCCTGGCAGTCTTCAAGCTGCCACTGGACAAGCACCTAAAGTCGGTTCCTGACCAGCCGGGCTGTGGCTCGTACGTTGGTTTGCGTGCAGCCAGCAGCAACAGCCTGGTTGATCAGGCTCTGATCCACCAGGAGGCCTGGTCACAGACCGGGCCGCGGGGGCGTTGACCCCCGGAACTCTCTCCACGTAAACTCCAGGTAATATATATTCCTCAATTATTATTATTATTATTATAATCAAGGGGGAAGGCACTGTGAGAAGAATATACTGTATATATGAGACTGCAGTTATGCTATATAAATCTGATTCACTTCAACTTCATGAGGTGAAACGAAATCAATTAACAAAATAAAACAAAGTATGAAGAAAATATATTTTTTATTTATTAAAACAGTTGAAGACAACTTGCAACAACTTTCCTCACTATACAAATACTGAAATATATTTCTAAATTAAATTATTCATTTATTAAATGATATTTAACAATAGAACAAGAGGGATCCATATTTAATATATTTTTAACATCATTCTTACCTGAATTTCATGAATTAAGAGGCTTACGCTAGACTTAAAATACTGTTGGTAAATCCTCAACATACACAGCCTTATTAGCATTACATTTGTCAATACTGGCTTTACCTCAGTTTTTAAATGTTCTATTTTAAAGATTAGAATGTGAATATTGTACATACAGTAGTACTAAATAACAGTGCATCTATACATATATTTTTCATTTTATGCATGGGGAAGCACTAAACATATAGGGGTCACATAGTTCCTGAGGAATGGGAGGCATTCAGGTTTAATACAAGGAAGGAGAGGTTAAGGCCTATTCCTTGGATGCAAAGTCTCTCACTGACATTAAGATGTCTCCCTTCAGGGAACAATGGACATAACAGTCCATTGCAGACTGATTTAGCTGTCTAATAGGGAATATTGGGTGACCAATAATGGCAACTGTGGTATAGATAAGAATATTTTACTTTGATAACACAGTCAGTTGTTCAATCAATGGACTGTGTCTACTGATACCAAATCAACTGACCTAGCTGATTTTATTCCATATTTCCAGAGTCCATTAAACAGAGGTCTATTAAACTGAGGGCTGTCTATCTTGTGACTTTCAGGAAGACTCAGCTTAACAAGCTAAACTGCTCTGAATATGTAACTCTTCAAAAAACTTCCTTTATGCAATAACAGATATAATAATATGAACATGGTAGTGTACACAAATTTTGTATTTTTCATCAAAACACTTTAAATCTTGCTAAAATTAACATGATAGTATAATTTAGCTACCACAATATCCACCAACTATCGTAGATCTGCTGAAATTTAATTATAAATATAATGCCAGTTTTTTATTTTTAGTTAAGAACATTTATTTACTTACCAGATACTTACAAGAGAATCTCAACACACAGCACTGCAAATAAATGTCTTATACTTTTTCATTTACGTTGTTTTATGGTCTACTGCTTCATTTTGAATACATCTATTTATAAACAAGAGTGATGTGTGTAGGCAATGTTTGCCATTTTATCCAAGGTGTGAAAATTATTGAGATAAAACACAGTACAGCATTTATGTTGACAGTGTCAATATGTATAATAACAAAGAGTAAACACAAAGTGTACTAAAAGTATTTGAAAAAATCAGTACAAGCAGGTTAGGTTCCAGGCTACTGCTGTAAAGCAAAAATTGCCATTAACTGAAGCATAGCCTTTTTTTTACTTTCAAATTCATATAAAAGCCTGATAGCATATTCACAGTACCATACATTAAGCGAGCAATAGAGCTAGGCCTAAAAATGCATATTCAATACACACATTACTTATCTTAAAATATTTCTGTCCATAGCTTGTAGTGAGTGGTGAATATATTTATTGCAGCAAGTTCGAATAAATGAAAAATGTGAATAATTGAAAACCAATGTATTAGTGAAATGATGTAAAATGAAGAGCTGTAAAACGGGGCCCTCCTGTATAACCGTATTTAAGAAAAGCCGTCTATCACCGGAAAGACATAATGAGTAGATATAATATGGAATTAATTCATTAACAGAATCTTATTAAGAGTTTAACATTTCCAAAACAAGAACTGTATCTGAATAATTGCTTTAAATATATAAATATTCGAACAGGGATAACAATAGGTAACTCTGCTAATGTAACTAGAAAAAATTAATACCCTATACCATATACAATAATATTGCAATACCTATGAGTAAATTAAAAATGCTATAACATTACAGCACTTAGATGCTAAAAGTTCAATTCACTACATTTTCAAAATTGAATTATCTCTATGTTTTGATGTACAATGGGTTCTTATTTTGCATTACAAAAATACAAATAGATAAAAATATTGGAACAGATATAAACAAATCACTTTCGTAACATGGGATCATTAATGGCGTGTCTCTGGTCACAGGTGAAGGAAACAGTAATGGCATATCTTGTGCCATTTGTCACTCTCTCAACATAGTGCAAATTTTCTGATCCAGAGGTGAAGGCTGACACTCGTCCTGGTGAGATAAACAAAAGAATTATTTAATGTGCTGCATGTATAAATTAAATATCTAGAACACAAAGGTGCAATACCATGACTGGAACAATACACGAATAACTCACATACAGGAGTAAGAAACTTTATGACGATGTTTCAGTCTGACTTGGAACACTGATTAGTCATACAGTTCGACTAGTCAATGGTCCAAGTCGGACCAAAACGTCATCATAAAGTTTCTTTCTCCTATGTGTGGGTTATTTGTGTAAATTAAATATCTATTAATGGATCATCAACCCTGTGGCCCAGTTTCAGACCAAACCTAGACTGGAAAAGAAATAATACAGAACTAAGAGCTATTAACACTCATGAGAGTAATGGTACAGTATGACAAAGTTTGTATGGATTTATTTAACATCTGCTGTGCTCATGAGACAAGTTTCTCATCACTGACAATATGACTTCATGCAGAACCTTTCTCAGTAACATTACCAGTCACATACTGTATACCCAGCACATTCATGTGTTAAAATTTCTTGAAGTTAGTCATATAGAGAAAGAGGCCTTATCACAGACAGGGCCGTAGGGGTGTTGATCCCCGAAACCCTCTCCAGGTCATAAATGCAGGTAATTAACATGGTACTGGAGTGTAAAGTAACACCCTATGAAGGGATTAAGGGGAAACCAGTTAGAGTTAAGCTCTATAGGTAGAAAAAATAAGTGATGTCAGCTCACTTCTGGCAAGACAGACAGAGAATGAATGATGGTGAATGTGCTTCCATGTTTGGGGCTCACTCTGGCTTGGTGAAAAATGATCCATATAGTGTGCAAAAGCAAAAAGTAATGGAGAAGAAAGCTGTATGATGTACATAGCACTTGAAAAACAAGTAATGCAGTTAACGCTTGTCAACTTAGAGAAAAATGGGGTGAGTATGAGGGGTGACCTCAGAAAGCAGATACAAATGTGTTAAATATGAGGAACTGGCCTCAACAGTGAAGACATGACAATCTGAGATAGTAATATAAAAAAAAAAAGATATGAAAAAATGGCAATAAGCAGAACAAGAGGATACAGTTAAAAAACCATTTGAAATAGTACAGAAAAATCGCCTAGAAGCTCTTTATGAAGAAAAATAGTGGTTGACAGCTGGAAAATTGCAAGAGGAGGAATTTTGCAGCAATATCATGGAAAACTTTAAAAAATATCAATGATAAATTTGATAAAATAAAGGAATACATACATAGGTTTATGCCTGTAATTACAGATACTGTAATCATAACTACTGTAGTCATTTTATTTTATTTTTTTTTTTCAACAAGTCGGCCGTCTCCCACTGAGGCAGGGTGACCCAAAAAAGAAAGAAAATCCCCAAAAAGAAAATACTTTCATCATCATTCAACACTTTCACCACACTCACACATTATCACTGCTTTTGCAGAGGTGCTCAGAATACAAAAGTTTAGAAGCATATACGTATAAAGATACACAACATATCCCTCCAAACTGTAGTCATACAAACATATATCTTCATGTATACACTACTGCCAAAACACACATTTAGACAAATGAATAATAATATACAGCCCATACATAAAGAAGTATTCCATACAGCCTTTGGATATAATTATGAATGACAGTGAATTTATACATTTACATCCAAGTCCTACCTGCACGAGGCTCCACTGTTTTGTTCGAGTCTTTGTCAATGAAGATAAATCGACCACCATCAAAATGATACCTATAATCAGTTAGGTACAACAAAGAGGTGTAATGGAATGATTCATAGGTCTCCTGAAAACAAAAAAAATATTAAAAAGATGACAAATTTAATAAGTTTTCATGCCAACTGGTTAACAATCAAGGACAGTGTCCCAATCATTTTCTTGCAGATATACGTACAGCTGTTCAGACACAATTTAATGGAATAATTTTAAAATGTAATACTAAAATTTAAAATGACGTGAAATGCACTGCACTGCCTGAAATGCACTGCACTGCACTGCCCTGCCTGAAATGCACTGCACTTCCCTGCCTGAAATGCACTGCACTGCCTGAAATGCACTGCACTTCCCTGCCTGAAATGCACTGCACTTCCCTGCCTGAAATGTACTGCACTGCACTGCCTGAAATGCACTGCACTGCCCTGCCTGAAATGCACTGCACTTCCCTGCCTGAAATGCACTGCACTGCCTGAAATGCACTGCACTGCCTGAAATGCACTGTACTGCCCTGCCTGAAATACACTGTACTCCCTGCCTGAAATGCACTGTACTGCCTGAAATGCACTGCACTGCATTGCCTGAAATGCACTGCACTGCCCTGCCTGAAATGCACTGCACTTCCCTGCCTGAAATGCACTGTACTGCCCTACCTGAAATGCACTGCACTGCCTGAAATGCACTGCACTGCACTGCCTGAAATACACTGTACTGCCCTGCCTGAAATGCACTGCACTGCCTGAAATGCACTGCACTGCCTTGCCTGAAATGCACTGCACTGCCTTGCCTGAAATGCACTGCACTTCCTGAAATGCACTGCACTGCCTGAAATGCACTGCACTGCCTGAAATGCACTGCACTGCCTGAAATGCACTGCACTGCCTGAAATGCACTGCACTGCCTGAAATGCACTGCACTGCACTGCCTGAAATGCACTGCACCGGACTGCCTGAAATGCACTGCACCGGACTGCCTGAAATGCACTGCACTGCACTGACTGAAATGCACTGCACTGCACTGCCTGAAATGCACTACACTGCCTGAAATGCACTGCACCGGACTGCCTGAAATGCACTGCACTGCCTGAAATGCACTGCACTGCCTGAAATGCACTGCACTGCCTGAAATGCATTGCACTGCACTGCCTGAAATGCACTGCACTGCCTGAAATGCACTACACTGCCTGAAATGCACTGCACCAGACTGCCTGAAATGCACTGCACTGCACTGCCTGAAATGCACTGCTCTGCACTGCCTGAAATGCACTACACTGCCTGAAATGCACTGCACTGCCTGAAATGCACTACACTGCCTGAAAGGCACTACACTGCCTGAAATGCACTGCACTGCCTGAAATGCACTACATTGCCTGAAAGGCACTGCATGCTAGTGGTTTTCTTTTGTGCTTAACAATATTTTCATATATGTAAATTACATTGTGTATACTGCAGAAATGAAATAAAGTTTGTATATTTATATTTTTCTTGACACTGTTATCTCTTCTTAATCATTTGCTAGCAATGGTCTACTATAATATTAAGTTACGTCATACACAAAAAGTAAATAAATAAAAGTATTAGGTAAAAGAGCATAAATGCAACTAACGTGACATTTTATTGTGGCAACGTTTTGCTCTCCAGGAGCTTGACAAAACTCTTGGAGAGCAAAACGTTGCCACAATAAAATGTCACATTAGTTGCATCTCTATCCTTTTACCTAACATTTAGTTGGTAATTCTACCTTTATTAATAAATAAAAGTAGTCTCACAATCTACTTTCTTTAACTCTATCAAAGTTTAGCCTAGCACTCAAATTTTATAGTAAAGGCCAAAATAAACGAAAGCTGATCTCTAATGGTGTTTGTGTTGTGTTCAAGTCAGTGTAACAAAGTGGGATGCACAACAGTGCATCAGAGATACAGACTCATGGTAATATTCAATACAAAATGAACCCCAAGAAAAGCAATTCTCAAAAGTAGTCATCCATGTTCACAATGAAGAATGCATAGATGGATGATGTATGTATTCTAGATGATACTCATTAAAGCTTTAAGATTCAGCAAATGTAGTGTATTTTTGAGGACATGTGAAAGGAGAATTTAATGTGGAATTATTAATACAAGTTAGCCTGTGCAACATAGATAACCATGTTAAAGAAAAGTTTACCTTATCAACATGAGGATGCCAATACTCATCATGAATTGTTTGTGGAGGAGCAGGAGTGATTCTTGAAAAAAAAGTTGGATGTGTCAGATACAATTCATTTCTGTTAATACCAAAGTGATCAGCAATCGCATGGTGAATCTTATTCTTAACATAACTGAAAAGATAATGTAAGTATTGTTAATTCATGAGTGAAAAACTTAGGAAAATGCTATTAAATCTGACCACAAGTCAAGATGATTGTACTACTCAACTAGTCTACAAATTAGAGGTAAATCTCTAGATCACTTTTCCATCCAACTTCGGCCCTTAAGTGAAGACAAATAGAACCTCATCTAAATGATTCATCTCTGAAAGACAGACAACACTGGCAGGTTGAACTGGACTTGATTACATTCCATAACAGAAGGGAGGCCCTTCACTCAAGTTTTTTTTTTTTAACACACTGGCCATCTCCCACTGAGGAAGGGAGGCCTAAAAAAAGAAGAAACACCTTCACCATCATTCACTCCATTACTGTCCTGCTAGAGGCATGCCAACATCACAGCTCTGATGCCTCTCCAAATTGCAATAATCTCACCTCTCCTTCAGAGTGTAGGCACTGTACTTCCCACCTCCAGGAAGCTGGCTAACTGGTTTCCCTGAATCCCCTCACGTTACTTTGCTTACACTGCAACATCACATCAGGCCATATTAACCACCTGCCTCTACTATCCAATATGCTCTCACACACTTGTTGGATGTCCAAGACCTTCATATACAAAACCTCCTTAACCCCCTCCCTCCAACCTTTCCTATTATTAGAAAAAAATATACACAGTGCTATCATCCTCATTTATGAGTCCATCATTCACAAGATTTAGTAACCTTGAATACAGGTTACAGAGATACATTGGAAATAAAAACAAATAAGACAAATTTAATTATAAACAAAAAATTCAAAACAACAAGTGTTTAACACACTAACATACCTATATATCTTGAAGTCTTGAATGGTGAAAAGGGTTTTTGCCTCTTCTAATTTATAGATATTGACAAAAGCATTGCCATGTGAAAGAGCTCCAGAATGTAAATCTAGAATGGATGCACCACCAGTAGAGCCTCCCATGGACAGTCCTCGCTCAGCAATGTTGAGAAGAGCTGCTACTTCCGAGGGTGACACCAAGGTGTCCAAAACAACACGTCCACACTTTCTGGGCGTACATCCTGAAATAAATTTCAATTTGTTTGAACTGTATTATTTTTAACATATAGACCAATTTGTGAGAAGGCATAAAATACATATTCACTATGATGGTCCCCAAAAATAAACATTGGAAATGTCTTTCATCACAAAGCAGTCCATGTAACATGTAAGTATACATACAAACACTTAAGACAGATTGGACAGTGTTTAGAGGAAGTTACTACTGTACTGTATTTGCACATTCCCTGAGTATGTGCAATAATTTGTCTGATCTGTCTAGTTTTTTGCAGGAATATTTACATTTTAACATGAAACATAGACAATCTTGTTCAGAAAGACATGCCAAATATAATTTTTTGGGCCACCCTTATACTGGAGTGTGAAAATGGTAATACAGTATAAATATCTGAGAGGAGTACTGTACTAAGTATAATGATGCATTTTTAAAAGTCAGGTGGGAATGTTGCATTTCAGCAGGTCATAACTGGATCATGGTTGTGCCTTTCTGAAAAGACAACTAGGGAGTAAGTGATGGTGAATGTTTTCTTCTCTAGAGTAAAAAATATCAGCAATAAGTTTATTGTGATTGGTAAAAGACTTATTTACCTGGGAAATGTTTGAGTTCTTCAGCATAATCTTTTGAGCAACCAATCTCAACTGATCGCTTACTAATCTCTTCTTTTTGTGTTGCAAATGGTACCTGTAACATTCATAATTATATTTAAAAGAAAATTAATGATGTGTACAAGAGGTTAGCAAAAATTTTTAAATACAATATATCACTCAACAGTCAAGTTAAAAAAAATCTGGCCCTTCTAACTTGACAGTATTCATTTATGTACCAAAGAAAAGGAATGATGAATACCTCAGCAAGCTTATACAAGAGACAACAGAAGGGAAGAAACATTGAGAAAGGAACATAACAACAGAGGTAAAGAAAGCAAAAGAATAGCAAAACATTGTGTACTGCACTGGCATATTAATTTTTAAATTAATGGAGTTGCCCCACGAAAATAAAACTTTAATGAGTCCAGTATAAGAAAGAAAAAAAAAGGTTGGAAGGGAAGAGGCTTTCATTTCAATGCCTCCGTGTCAGAGCTTTCTACAACGATGGAAGCTAAGTGGTCTATTGCTATCTGTGTCTGAAATAATGTAGTAATGCAAAAATCTTTGAAAGATATTACGAGACAGTGGTATACTTCCTTGTGTATGAAATGATTATTGGTTATAATGTACAGATGTGTTTTGTTATACAGTATGAATATGGATTTGAGTGGTAAAATTTGATTCACTTTATAGCAACTGTGCACTCTTCATTATATACATACTTTAAAAAGGCCAAGTAACTATAGCAAAAAATTTATGCTAACCATTTTATTTGCTTTACTGAAGTACACAACAATCATTATCCCAATTATCATCAGCAGACGAGTAAAGATACGCCGCCAATCAATTCGGGGTCCAAGTTGAATGGTTTCCCTTTCAGAACTGCAAAAACATGAAAAAAGTGTAAAAAGAAAATTTGTATATTTTTTGACTTATTGCCTTATACTTATATGTGAGCTAGGAAAACTTTTCATAATATACCTTACTCTTAATTTACAGAAATATAACAGTAACCAACCCATTTTGCTGAAATTTTCCTAGGTGCATCAATATTACTGGATTATTAATAAACATATAAACTTTCTTGGAATTTGATTTTTTCAAAATCAGATGTCATAAAAAAAATGCATGACACCACTCTGTGAGGACTGTCAGATTGCACTGTCTGTTCACCATATGTTGATAGATAATCCTGTCTATCAGTAGGCATGCAGAATTCACTTTTGCCGTCTGCACTGTATCAACACACTCAAACTGACCTTCCTGCTAAAAGATTTACTTTTGGCACAAAATTTGTCACATCTCACCAACGGCACTGGATAACTGATGATATACTTATATGAATGTATGTATTTATGTATGTGTGTGTATAATGTATGTATGTTTATGCAAAGGACCATAAGATTGAAGGAACATTACAGTAGTCCCATGGTGCATCAAGGGAGGTCCAACTCACACCCATTCGTATGCCCATCTAACCTATATACAAAGTTACCCAAAGTTCTCACCCCAGTGATGCTATTAACACTTACTTGGGCTGACTATCTGCTTTCAATGTTTGTTTAGTAATTCCGGGGGATTTCCTTGAGCTTCTCTGCTTAGCTGCCATTTTCAAGACAAATGAATAATCTTCCTCAGTATATGATGTGCATTAAGTGGATGCTGTTGAGTTCCTCTTTTGTAACATCAATTAATGCGATCACTGAAAACAACATAATGATTAATACAAAAAAGCAAAATTATAGCTCAATTACATTATATATACCTTCTGCCATACCGTACATATGTCAGTGCCCCAATTTTTATTGTTATGTTTATGGGAAAGCATTAAACCTGTAGAGGCTGGGTCATACAGCTTGTAAAGAATGGGAGGTAATCAGGTTTAATCTGACTGGGGAGGTTAGTTCCGGTTCACGAGATCAGAGTCCAGTCAATATGGGGAACAATTGCTAGGTATAGCTCCATTATTTACTTCCATCTTAACATACAAGCAAGGTATCCAAACCCAGGCAAGAGTAGTTATTTGTTTTGCAAATTGCTAATTTAGAAGATATTAGCCACTGAAATACTTTTGTTAAAAGAAGGATTTACATGGTAACATTTGCTCCATATCCATAAAGTGGCAAGGCATTATTCCTTGGCATTCCCGTTAATATTCTCTCCTCAAAACACATCAGTGGCCGCCACTTAATTGTTCACCACTTAGGAATATCAGGCGGGATTTTCACAGCACATATGAGTAGCATTGTAGAATTTTTTAACAGGTGTCAGATCAACCAGGCTGTGATATGTGGATCAGTGGACCACCACCAGCAACAGCCTGGTTGACCAGACTAGCACCAGACGAGCCTGGTCCATGGCCAGAAGTAAGAAAAACTCTCACAACTCATCAAAGGTAGGTAACGCTGGGTTGGGTACACCTTGAGGGGTATTTTGAGGGTCAACGCCTCCGTGGCCTGGTACATGACCAAACATGGTGGATCAGGGCCTGATTAACCAGACTGTTACTGCTAGTCACATGTAAACCGACATATGAACCACAGCCCGGCTGGTCAGGTACTGACTTTAGGTGTCTGTCCAGTACCTGCTTGAAGACAGCCAGGGGTCTATTGGTAATCCCCCTTATATATGCTGGGAGACAGTTGAACAGTCTTGGGCCCCTAACACTTACTGTGGCCCGGTGGTCTGGTGGCTAAAGCTCCCGCTTCACACACGGAGGGCCCGGGTTCGATTCCCGGCAGGTGGAAATTCCGACACGTTTCCTTACACCTATTGTCCTGTTCACCTAGCAGCAAATAGGTACCTGGGTGTTAGTCGACTGGTGTGGGTCGCATCCTGGGGGACAAGATTAAGGACCCCAATGGAAATAAGTTAGACAGTCCTCGATGATGCACTGACTTTCTTGGGTTATCCTGGGTGGCTAACCCTCCGGGGTTAAAAATCCGAACAAAATCTTATCTTATCTTATCTGTCTCTTAGTGTACTCATGGCGCCACTGCTTTTCACTGGGGATATGTTGCCCTGAAATTATCACTCCCAGGTCCAGGGTTGGGTTGAGTTGGGTTGGATTTAGTTTGGTTGCAATGGGTTTCATTAGTTTATGTCGAGTTATGTAGTATTACTTAATGTAACCAAACCTAACCTAAACTAATAATAATAATAATAATAATAATAATAATAATAATAATAATAATTATTTCTACACATACATGATACAACTTATACAGACCATAGCTGACATCAATGATATACTATACAGAAATCCTCTTGTTATGCAGAACATTTCCTGCAACTTACGTTAATCTTGTCCCCAGGATGCGACCCACACCAGTCCACTAACACACAGGTACCTGCTTACTGCTAGATGAACTGGGACAGTTGGTGTAAGAAAACACGCCCAATGTTTCCACCTGTGCCGGGGATCGAACCACGGACACTGTGTGAGGCGAGTGTTACCTACCAGGCCACGGGTCATATAAATATCTCTACTCTGGTCTACGGTGATATAATTCTTCATTTTTTGATGTTATTTATGCCGCTTAAACCTTCAACTAAGACCAAAAAGTGTCAATTTATAAAAAAATTAGCAATAAAACGCAACAGATTTTGTTGATTAATTATTTATTAAATATTCGCCGGTATTCTCCCGGCCCGGGCCTTTTCCAAGTGGTGGCCCGGCATTGGCTCCCTCTTTAGGGAGTGTCTGAGACCTAAGTCTCCCATGGGAGGAGGCACAAGTACCTCCTCATCTTTGGGACCAACTGTCCCCAGGCCTAGCCACAAGCTAGGCCTCTCTGGTCTGCCATCCCCGCCCCAAGGGGGCTAATGGGAATGACAGTCTTATGAGCTAAAGGCTCGGACTCAGGCACCTACCCTACCCTAGAAGGGTTAGGCATGGTGGCGATGTTGTTGATTAAAAGTAAAAGTCACTTTTGTTTTTTTTAGGGCGTTTATCCTGTTGGATAATTTATACTTATGTTACAATGATAATTTGAAACACCTGAATTTGCATAACTGTATATGAGTGTACATATATCTAAATAAACTTACTTATCTTATCTTATTTTCTTACCTCCAAACTTTTGTTGTATAGTTGTTGTTGTTGTTGGGGTTGTTAAGGGCCGCTAAAGTTTCCATTTTATTGAGTCCAGCTTCAAATTCAAATTCAAATTCAAAGTTTATTCTCTATGAAGATTACAATGTTGAATTTACAGAATTTGGTTGTTGTGTGGTTTACATGTATTTAAATAATGATTACAGAGTGTACCACTAGAACGCCTAGCATGGCTAGGCATTTCGGGCAGACTTAGTTTAATTCTTTATTTTAAAATATTACAAATTATGAGGTAAGTTGGTATTATGGCTAAGTAACTAAATACTAGTTTGTGAGTTTAGCAATGTGAATGCTTTTGTTTTGGCACAGTACATAGTTTCAGTATTGGAGTATCAAGACAAGATTTATTACCCGAATCTGAATATGAATTAAAAAGGAAACTGTTTCCTCAGGAAGGAGAAACTGGAACAATGGGTTTCCAAATAGGTCAAGTGGACCCCAATGGAAATAAGTCACTCTGTCACATCTGGTCTTGTCTAACTAATTTATTAACTTTCTTCAGTAAAGCTTTTGAGGCTGTTGACCACGATAATGAATTTGATATTATTTACTTAGATTTTAGTAAGGCTTTTGATAGTTCCGCACCATAGACTGTTAAAGAAAGTAGCAGCTCATGGCATTGGGGGAAGGGTGCTCTCGTGGATCGAATCATGGCTCACAGACAGGAAGCAGAGAGTGTCCATAAATGGGGTTAAATCCGAGTGGGGATCAGTAACAAGTGGCGTTCCACAGGGATCAGTCTTGGGCCCGTTGTTGTTTATAATATATATCAATGATCTTGATGAAGGAATTACTAGTGATATGAGCAAATTCGCCGATGACACGAAGATAGGTAGGATAATTGATTCAAACGTAGATGTTAGGGAACTTCAGGAGGATTTAGACAAACTCTACTCTTGGTCAGAAAAGTGGCAGATGCAGTTCAATGTAGATAAATGCAAGGTTCTGAAGCTCGGGAGTGTCCATAACCCTAGTACTTATAAGTTAAATAATGTAGAACTTAGCCATACAGATTGCGAAAAGGACTTGGGGGTTATGGTAAGCAGCAACCTTAAACCAAGACAGCAATGATAAATTAGACACATGTGCAACTCTTGGGTATCTTTATTGAGGAAACGTTTCGCCACACAGTGCCACTGTGTGGCGAAACGTTTCCTCAATAAAGATACCCAAGAGTTGCACATGTGTCTAATTTATCAACATGTCGGTTCTAAGAACATAAGAACATAAGAACGAAGGAACACTGCAGAAGGCCTACTGGCCCATGCGAGGCAGGTCCAAGTCTCCTACCGGCTTAAGCCAATGCACCCAACCTAGTCAGGTCAGGTCACATTGACTTAAGGGAGGAACACGGCAACCGACCTGGTAGCACAAGCTATCAGGTCCAACTCACACCCACCCACATCCACTCATGTATTTATCCAACCTATTTTTAAAGCTACACAACGTTCTGGCCTCTATAACGGTACTTGGGAGTTTGTTCCACTCATCCACAACTCTATTACCAAACCAGTACTTTCCTATATCCTTCCTGAATCTGAATTTTTCCAACTTAAAACCATTGCTGCGAGTCCTGTCTAGGCTAGATATTTTCAGCACACTATTTACATCCCCTTTATTTATTCCTGTCTTCCATTTATACACCTCAATCATATCCCCCCTAATTCTACGTCTTTCTAGAGAGTGCAGATTCAGGGCCCTTAGTCTATCCTCATAGGGAAGGTTTCTGATACATGGGATCAACTTTGTCATCCTCCTTTGTACATTTTCCAGAGAATTTATATCCATTCTGTAATAAGGTGACCAAAACTGTGCAGCATAATCTAAATGAGGCCTAACCAACGATGTATAGAGTTGAAGAACAACCTGAGGACTCCTATTATTTATGCTTCTTGATATGAAGCCAAGGATTCTATTAGCTTTATTGCGAACACTTATGCACTGTTGTCTTGGTTTCAGATTACTGCTAACCAGAACTCCTAAATCTTTTTCGCAATCCGTAATATTAAGATCTACATTATTTAGTTTATATGTGGCATGGTTATTGTCCTGTCCAACATTTAGAACTTTGCATTTGTCTATATTAAACTGCATCTGCCACTTCTCCGACCACTGCATCAGTCTATTCAAATCTTCCTGGAGTGCTCGAATGTCCTCGTCAGAATGAATTCGACGGCCTATTTTGGTGTCATCGGCAAACTTGCCGATGTCGCTCTTTATGCCCTCATCTATGTCGTTTATGTAGATTGTGAACAGCAGGGGGCCCAACACTGACCCCTGTGGAACACCGCTCTGAACCATTCATCTACAAGACAGCAATGCCTAAGCGTACGTAATAAGGCAAATAGATTACTGGGATTTATATCAAGAAGTGTAAGCAACAGAAGTCCAGAGGTCATACTGCAGCTTTATACATCATTAGTAAGGCCTCACCTAGATTATGCAGCTCAGTTCTGGTCTCCATATTACAGAATGGACATAAATTCGTTAGAAAACATTCAGTGTAGGATGACTAAATTAATACATAGCATTAGAAATCTTTCTTATGAAGAAAGATTGAAGACTCTTAAGTTACATTCACTTGTTAGACGAAGAATGAGGGGAGACCTGATCGAAGTGTATAAGTGGAAGATAGGTATTAATAAAGGGGATATTAATAAGGTCTTGAGGATGTCTCTCCAAGAGAGAACCCTCAGTAATGGATTTAAATTAGATAAGTTTAGATTTAGAAAGGACATAGGAAAGTATTGGTTTGGAAATAGGGTAGTTGATGAGTGGAACAGTCTACCTAGTTGGGGGGGGGGGGGAAATGGTATGGTGATACCGACAAGATGTGGAAAAAGACACTTATGTACAGTTCAGGACATTTATTAAAGGAAACGTTTCGCCACGAGTGGCTTCTTCAGTCCTAATACAGAGAAAACTAAGAAAACACACATATATATGAGAGTAAGACACAAGTGCAACATCTGGGTATCTTTATTGTAGACGTTTCGCCATCCAGTGGCTTTATCAATACAAATTCTAGGACATAACTTGAAGACAGTAGAACTATGTACAGAAGATGAGGTAATCAGTCCCTCAACCTAGGAGTAGGTGCGAACAGCACCATAGTCGTGGAGATTCTGAAGCAGAAGAAAGAATCCTGGCGCTTATATAGTAACGTCAGGTGTAGCAGACGAGGGCATATTCACTGGTAGGCGGGATTCCCCAGTGGAAGTAGGTCCTTCCCAAAGAGATGGGTTAGTTGTAGAAGTAGTTGTCGTAGTCGTGAAGGTTATGTACATGTCCTCAGAATTAAGATTCCATGATGTTGCAGTGTCTGACAAGTTGTGTACGAAATGGTATATAATACCGACAAGATGAGAGTAAGACACAAGTGCAACATCTGGGTATCTTTATTGTAGACGTTTCGCCATCCAGTGGCTTTATCAATACAAATTCTAGGACATAACTTGAAGACAGTAGAACTATGTACAGAAGATGAGGTAATCAGTCCCTCAACCTAGGAGTAGGTGCGAACAGCACCATAGTCGTGGAGATTCTGAAGCAGAAGAAAGGAGCCTGGCGCTTATATAGTAACGTCAGGTGTAGCAGACGAGGGCATATTGTGTCTTACTCTCATCTTGTCGGTATTATATACCATTTCGTACACAACTTGTCAGACACTGCAACATCATGGAATCTTAATTCTGAGGACATGTACATAACCTTCACGACTACGACAACTACTTCTACAACTAACCCATCTCTTTGGGAAGGACCTACTTCCACTGGGGAATCCCGCCTACCAGTGAATATGCCCTCGTCTGCTACACCTGACGTTACTATATAAGCGCCAGGATTCTTTCTTCTGCTTCAGAATCTCCACGACTATGGTGCTGTTCGCACCTACTCCTAGGTTGAGGGACTGATTACCTCATCTTCTGTACATAGTTCTACTGTCTTCAAGTTATGTCCTAGAATTTGTATTGATAAAGCCACTGGATGGCGAAACGTCTACAATAAAGATACCCAGATGTTGCACTTGTGTCTTACTCTCATCTTGTCGGTATTATATACCATTTCGTACACACACATATATATAGTGGCGGGAGTCAGGTGAGGTGATGCGTGGGTAGAGGTGGTAGTAGTAGTAGTAGTAGTAGTAGTAATGGAACTAAGGAGGTGACGCAAGAGAGGGACCTGCTGGCATCAAGTAACACCAGTTCCCAGGATGGGTAATATCCTCTTGCTTAGTAATTTTGAAATACTGTAACTACCGGATTTTTGCTTTATAAAGCAAAAATCCAGTGGCTTTATCAATACAAATTCCAGGACATAACTTGAAGACAGTAGAACTATGTACAGAAGATGAGGTAATCAGTCCCTCAACCTAGGAGTAGGTGCGAACAGCACCATAGTCGTGGAGATTCTGAAGCAGAAGAACGAACGAACGAACGAATGTTCAGGTAAGATCCCAAATGGGATGAGCGGGGAAGACGGGACAGACGAAGAACAGTGCTGGAGAGGAGTGTTCTTAGTCGTAGAAATAGAGCCAGGGCTTAACCCAGCAGCGAGGCGATCGTGGGACAGATATTGAGAAGAGAAATTCAGGCTCTTCTGTTGGGACTCCGGTGGGGTGAGCGGGAAGGAAGGGACATGCGACGTTTAGAGCTAGAGAGGAGTGTAGAACTGGGCCATGTCTTAACCCAAAGGGTAAGGCGAACGTGGATCAGAGAATGGTACCTGTCATAGAAGGTACCTCTCGGATAATCCAAGGTTATTTGTAAATAGGGTTAGGAGCAGGATCATGCAAGGAGTAGAAAAGGTTGTGTTGGTTTGTGGGTCTGCGAATGTCTTCGTCAAGGAGAGAGGTCCAGTAGTCATGTCGTGTCACGAGTTTGTCAATCTGTCTGTCACTGAGCGTCTTCCAGTACAGATTCAGCGCAGGGATGTCTAACTGGGCATGTAGAGACTCGCATGTGGCGAAGTCCTCCCATCTGACATCAAGCACCCAGCGCAGCGCCTTGTTCTGGACACGCTGCAGTTTAAGTAAGTTAGTTTTTGCTGCAAGAGAAAGGGCTAGAGGAGAGTAAGTTATCAGAGGACGTATAAGGGATTTGTAGAGGTGTAGTTTGGTGCGTTGAGAGGCATGTTTCAGCTTGTAGAGGCCCGCAAGGGCCTTACTAGCTATTGCATGCCTTGAGTGAATGTGTCCGTGTAAGCGTAGAAGGTAGTCAAGATTAACGCCAAGGACAGTGACAGATTGTGTGATGGGGATGTAAGTGCGGGTGTCAGCTGTTCTGAGCTCGACAGGTAATGGAGGATCACGTTTTCTGTAGTTAAAATATGTAATGCTAGATTTAGCTGCATTGGTTTTGATCCTCCATTTTTGTTCCCAGATGGCTATCCTGTCGACCTCATTTTGTGTTTTGTGTGTGAGTGTATCTATATTGGCATGGGTGATAAGTTGTGTAATGTCGTCTGCATAGGCTAGTGTGATGGAGTTTTGGTATACAGGTGTTGGAATGTCGTTAGTGTATAAAATGTAGAGGGTAGGGGAGAGGACAGATCCCTGGGGTACTCCAGCATTTAGTGTGAAGTAGTCAGAGTAACAGCCTTGGAATTTGATTCTCATGGTACGGCCGTCTAGGAAGTTGCAGAGGAGTTTACGAGTAGTGAGAGGCAGGTTAAAGTTAGTGCAGAGTTTGTACTTGAGCCCTTGGTGCCAGACAGTGTCAAAAGCTTTTTCAACGTCTTTTGCAACCAGGGCTGTCCTGTTTCTTTGTTCTGTGTTTATGTGGATGTAGTTGAGAATGATGTTAATGGCATCTTGTGTGGATCTGTGTGTTCTGAAGCCAAACTGACCATCAGAAAGTAGAGAGTTGTGTTCCAGGTATCTGCGAAGGCGATGGTTGATGAGTTTTTCAAAGAGTTTGCCTAAAGTTTCGAGGAGGCTGATAGGGCGATAATTTCTAGGATCAGAGTGGTCTTTTTTGGGTTTAGGAAGGAGGATAGCAGTAGCAGCTTTGAAGAGGGAAGGGAAGTATCCAGAGGCAAGGGAGGCATTGAGGAGGTTTGTGTAGGCAGTAATGATAGAGTCAGGAAGGTGTTTTAGGATAATATGGTTTAGGCCAGAGGCGCCAGGAGCCTTGGGAGGAAGGTGTCTGAGGAGAGTTTTAATGTCTGTGTTGGTGAAAGGAGTGTCGAGTTCTTGGGAGGAGGTAAGAGAGTCTAGATGAATGTGGCTATCTGGTGTTGTATCTTGTGTGTGTGCAGTGTTCCAATGTTCTATGTTCTGAATGTGTTGAATAACGTTAGGGTGAGGTCGGTGAGGGTGGAAGATGTTCTCCCAGATGTGTTTGAAGATGTTGGTAGCAGCCTGCGGGTCCGAGATGTGTGTGTTGTTGTGGGTGATGTGTTTGAATTTGTTGGTGGGAGTAGTGCCTCTTATTTTTTTGATAAAGTTCCAGAAGGCTTTAGTGTTTTTAATACGCTGTTTGTCAGCTTGCTGTATGAGTTGTGACCAGTGATTGTTGTGGTCTTGGTCTAGACTGTGTATAATGTTGTTTCTAAGGTAAGTGAGATCTAAGCGAACTTGATTAAATCTGTGTGTGTTGTAGAGGAAGCGGTTGTGGTAGCAGATAATTAGTCTTCTTGTTCTGAGTGACGGTTTGAAGGAATAACGAGTGGTGTGAGTTTTCTTTGGTATCGCGTTGTTGGCTGCTTGTGTAATGGTGTCCTGGATGATATCAAGTTGAGTATCGATGTCAGAGATAGGTTTGTTGTTATAGTCATAGGTGAGGTTAATATTGTCTATGTGTTGTTTGAAAGCATCCCAGTCAGCGTTCTTGTAGGAGAAGGAAGGTGTGGTTGGAATGAGGATAGGGTTGGAGGAGATGTGCAAGATGACTGGGATGTGATCAGAGCCTGTAATAGGGCCAGGTGAGATGTAGTGTTGAAATAGAGAACTGGCACGGTTTGCCAGAATGATGTCTGGTTTGCCTTGGCCCGTGTGATTGAAGAAGGTATTGAAGTCTGGGCCGAGATGAATTAGGTGTTTATGGTTAGTGAAGTTGAGTAATTGGTGACCAAGTTGGTTGTTACTGGTGTGATGAAAGGCGGTGTGTTTGGCATTCATGTCAGCTAGTAGGTATGTTGGTGTGTTGGTGTAGTTGAAGACTAAGGAAAGGTCGTGTATGTTGAGAATAGTGTTTGGGCGAGCATAGGTGGTGAAAAAGATAAAGGGGCCAAGGTGGGTGTGTATTCTGACTGCAAGACAGTGTTGGTGAATAAAAGGGATTGGGAGAGATTCGTGTTTTATGTTGGATTTGACAAGGATGGCAACCCCATCGTGGGGATCATAGGGGGACTGTAGTGCAGTATAACCATAATGGCGGATACGTTGAGGGGCTTTGAGGCAGGTACTGTTTAGCAAAACAATATCTGGTCTCTCTGCTTCAAGGAGCTCGGCCAGTAGGTGTCTAATAGTAAAGTAAGAACGTACGTTGAACTGAATCACTTTAAACATGATTTAATGGTTTCGTCAAAGCAAAGTTAATGTCGGAGGAGTTTGGATTAAAACCCGTGATAGTGGTGCCATCAGTGGATGCGAGTTTGTAGGTGTTACGGACCCGTTTCCTGGAGGGGGAGGAAGAGATGGATCTGTTTTTATGTTCTTTTGTATGTCTGTCAGAAGTTGGGGCAGGTTTGGGTTTGAGTGGATTTTGTCTGGAGGAGGTGGAGTTGGACCTGGATGAAGTTTTGGTTGTGGTGGAGGAGTGGGCAAAGGTAGATGCAGAGGAAGTGGAAGCTTTGGTAGGGGATGAGGAAGTGGAAGCTATGGTACTGGGTAAGGAAGCGGAAGCTTTGGATGGGGATGAGGAAGTGGGTAAGGAGGTCGGGGGAGGGGTGGTCGTAGCTGCAGCAGTAGGGGTGTTGGTGGGAGGGGTGGAAGTAGTGGAGAGGGGTAGGGGGGGAGGAGAGCTGGTGGGTGTAGGAAGTGGGGGGGTGGGAGAGAGGGAGGGGGTAGAGGTTGTAGGGGGCTTAGAAGAGAAGCAGGAAGGAGGGATAATTAAAGAGGGAAGATTGTTAGCGGACAAGATTAGGTTAAGGACATGTGAGTAGTCTGATTGGAAGGCTTGAGAGATTACCATCGCAGAGTGGGCAGCAGTGGCGAGTTGGCAGTTAGTTTTGTAGTCTAGTGTGGGTGTAGGTGTAGGAGAGGTGATTGTAGTCTGTGTGTTGGTGTTTGAAGTGTGTAGAGTAGGAGGGGTAACCCAGGCATTGGGGGTAGGGGTGGAAGGTATTGTAGGAGGGGGAGGTGCAGGGAAGGGGTTGGGGAGGGAGGGAGGTTGACTTTCTCTGAGGGTGGAGAGAATGTCTTTTCTAGTAGGGCAGGAATTTGCAACTGCAGTGTGTGACCCACCGCAGTTAGAACATTTTAGGGGGAGGTTGCAAGTGTTCCAGAAGTGGCCAGTTGCTGAACATCTGGAGCAGGTTTGTGTGGAAGTGCATGAGATTTTGTCGTGGCCGAATTTGTAGCATTTCAGACATTGAGTGATGGGGTGAAAGTTTGGAGTGAAGAGGGAGTTTGGAGGAATGCGGATGGTCTTAGCAAGGATTCCTTGATTGAAGAGTGTAGAGGCGTCAGAAGGAGTTGAACAGCGTATTTTGAGGATGGTAGAGTTTTCAGGTCTATAAATATCGTCAACAGAGACTTTGTTCTTAGTACTAATGTCTTTGATTAAGTCTTCTTTGTCTGTGTCATAAGCAGTCAGGAGAGAATAGTCTACATGTTTTGCGATCACTGTGCATTTGGCGCGGTGCTCAGGAGTCCAAATAATAGTGAAGCCTGCATTGAGAAGTTTTTGTCTGGTCTCGGTTGAGGTGTACGTTTCGTAAGATCGTCTGTCAAGAAGTAGTTTGAATCCAGAGTTGGTTTTAAAGACTTTATACTGAGGAGCGCCAGTGATCTGGTACAGTAAATTTCCAGGACAGATAGTGGCGTGATCAGATTTAGAGTATTTGAGGTTAAGCGAGAAAGAATTGGGCTTGGAAGAGGTGGGGGCAGGGTAGGCCTTAGAAGCAGGAGTAGACAGAGTAGAGGCAGGTGTTGGCAGTAGAGGAGCGGTAAGGGAAAAGGAGGTGGAAGGCATTGCAGGCATCGTAAATTAGATGTGGGGGCCAATCCTGTGAGAAAAATTGGCTAGGCAAGTACGTGTGAAGTAGACACACGTACTTGCCTTGTTATAACTTTAAAGTTTCTTGTGGAGTCCGTCTCTGGAGGCACAGGACACTGAGGAGGTGAGCTGTAGCTTGATGGAGCACTGTGTGCCCTGAACTGGCTGTAAGGCGTGCAGACCACACGAACAGGCTTCAGACAGTAACAGGAGTGCAGAGGGAAGCTTCCTGCCCTTGGGTAGGCAGCCACCGACGCACCAATCCTGATGGTGAAGACGAAGGTCCAGTAACCACCACTCGGTGAAGAGAGCAACTCTGGCTGTGACCGATGAGGAGAGCCAGCACTAGCTGAATGGCGAGCAGACTTCACATACAGGCTGAGGCGTGGAGACTTCAGACAGCAACAGGAGTGCAGAGGGAGGCCTCCTGCCCTTGGGTAGGCAACCACTGACGCACCAATCCTGATGGTGAAGACGAAGGTCCAGTAACCACCACTCGGTGAGGAGATCAACTCTGGTTGTGAGCGAAGGAGAGCCAACACTAGCTGAATGGCGAGCAGACTTCACATACAGGCTGAGGCGTGGAGACTTCAGACAACGGCGATGAGAGGCAACACTGGCTGTATAGTGTGTAGACTACACGTAGTCTGGAGCGTGGAGGCTACAGATAGCAACAGGAGTGCAGAGGGAGGCTTCCTGCCCTTGGGTAGGCAACCACCGACGCACCAATCCTGAAGGTGAAGACGAAGGTTTAGTAACCACCACTCTGAGGATAGTCACACTCAACACGGGGTAATTAGAGAGCCGAGATCGTTCGTCGATGGAGCTGTGTGTCCAATGTGTGTGAGCGAAGCAGAAGAAAGAATCCTGGCGCTTATATAGTAACGTCAGGTGTAGCAGACGAGGGCATATTCACTGGTGGGCGGGATTCCCCAGTGGAAGTAGGTCCTTCCCAAAGAGATGGGTTAGTTGTTGTAGAGGTAGTTGTCCCTAGGTTGAGGGACTGATTACCTCATCTTCTGTACATAGTTCTACTGTCTTCAAGTTATGTCCTGGAATTTGTATTGATAAAGCCACTGGATGGCGAAACGTCTACAATAAAGATACCCAGATGTTGCACATGTGTCTTACTCTCATCTTGTCGGTATTATATACCATTCGTACACAACTTGTCAGACACTGCAACATCATGGAATCTTAATTCTGAGGACATGTACATAACCTTCACAACTACGACAACTACCTCTACAACAACTAACCCATCTCTTTGGGAAGGACCTACTTCCACTGGGGAATCCCGCCCACCAGTGAATTTGCCCTCGTCTGCTACACCTGACGTTACTATATAAGCGCCAGGATTCTTTCTTCTGCTTCAGAATCTCCACGACTATGGTGCTGTTCGCACTTACTCCTAGGTTGAGGGACTGATTACCTCATCTTCTGTACATAGTTCTACTGTCTTCAAGTTATGTCCTGGAATTTGTATTGATAAAGCCACTGGATGGCGATTATTATTATTATAATCAAGGGGGAAGCACTAAACCCGTAGGATTATACAGCGCCTATGGGGGGATGGAAGGCATTCAGGCTTAATTCAGGGAACTGGAGCACAGATCCAATTCCCTAGATCAAGAGCCCCTCACCAGCGTCAAGGAGCCTTCCTTGAGGGGACTGGATGGCGAAACGTCTACAATAAAGATACCCAGATGTTGCACATGTGTCTTACTCTCATCTTGTCGGTATTATATACCATTCGTACACAGCAAATGTTTTGTTGAACATCAAAATGGTATACAATACCGACAGGTTGTTAGGTAAGACACATATGCAACAGTTAGACAACTTTATTCCGAAACGTTTCGCCTACACAGTAGGCTTCTTCAGTCGAATACAGAAAGTAGGCAGGAACAGTAGAGATGTGAAGACGATGTAATCAGTCCATGATGGACTGAAGAAGCCTACTGTGTAGGCGAAACGTTTCGGAATAAAGTTGTCTAACTGTTGCATATGTGTCTTACCTAACAAATGTTTTGTTGAACATTAAAATGGTATAAAATACCGACAGATTGTTAGGTAAGACACATATGCAACAGTTAGGTATCTTTATTTTGAAACGTTTCGCCTACACAGTAGGCTTCTTCAGTCGAGTACAGAAAAGTTGATAGAAGCAGAAGATACTTGAAGACGATGTAATCAGTCCATCACCCTTAAAGTTTTGAGGTGGTCAGTCCCTCAGTCTGGAGAAGAGCATTGTTCCATTGTTCAGACAACGGAACAATGCTCTTCTCCAGACTGAGGGACTGACCACCTCAAAACTTTAAGGGTGATGGACTGATTACATCGTCTTCAAGTATCTTCTGCTTCTATCAACTTTTCTGTACTCGACTGAAGAAGCCTACTGTGTAGGCGAAACGTTTCAAAATAAAGATACCTAACTGTTGCATATGTGTCTTACCTAACAAATGTTTTGTTAGTGGGATGAATTGTAAAGGACCTGTGGAAAAATTAGGACTGAAGAAGCCACTCGTGGCGAAACGTTTCCTTTAATAAATGTCCTGAACTGTACATAAGTGTCTTTTTCCACATCTTGTCGGTATCACCATACCATTTCCTCACTGTAAAGGACCTGCCTAGTATGGGCCAACAGGCCTCCTGCAGTGGTCCTCCTTTATGTTCTTATGTCTGACTTTTTTTGGGTTATCCTGGGTTCTCTACACATATGCTGCTATGTATGATAATTCTATGTAACTGTGTTTGTGTATACCTGAATAAACTTACTTGTCTGAACCCCGGCAGAGTAACACACCTGCAACACACACCTGAGTCCACAATAACAGGCTTTATGTAGCCATAGGACTTTTTTTTGGTTATCCTGGAGGATAATTCAGTTGAAAATGAAATAATTATTACTATTGATAATTATCAAAACTAAGCACTAAACCCATAAGGGTCATACAGCGCTAGCAAGATAATTATACTTATGTGTGAGAAAGCATTATTATAATAAAAAAGAAGCGCTAAACTAGTAAGCTTATTTAGGCACATGTACATATACAATTATCATAGTGTATTATTATAATCAAAGCGCTAAACCGACAAGGGCCATGCAGCTATCATAGTGTAACTTACCTAGGATAACCCAAAAAAGTCAAAACAAGTGACTTATTTCCATTGGGATCTTGTGTATCTGTGCCTAAATAAACCTATGGTGCCTCGACCATCCGGGTTGCAGCAGGCAGGGTATGATGGCAGGGTATGTGGGGCAGATGTCTCAGGAAGAGAAACCTGAGGAGTGTACACAAATAACCTGCACATACGAAAATAAAACTAATGTTGTTCCAGTCCGACTTGGACCATTAACTATTATTATAATCATAAGGGGAGTGCTAAACCTGTAGGATTATACAGCACGTGGGGGTGGAAGGTATTCAGGCTCAATTCAGGGAACCGGAGCACAGATCCAATTCCCTAGATCAAGAGCCCCTCACCAACATCAAGGAGTCTTCCTTTATGGTACTGTGCCTCTCTTTATTGTTTACAAACCAGACGCTGTGTAGCCCTTGTGGCTTAGCGCTTCTTTTTGATTATAATAATAATACAAACCAGAGAAGATTCAACACAGATATTTAAGGCAGGGGTATGATTATTTTTACTACTACTATCAAAAGTAAGAGCTAACCCCCCAGTGGTCCTAGACAGGTGTAGGAAGACGTAGACCCCACAGCCATACTGTAGGTGCCAGTATTCTATTTGCATGGCTGACTTTTTTTTTTTACTTCTTTCAACAAACCGGCTATATCCCACTGAGGAGGGGTGGTCCAAAAAGAAAAACAAGTTTCTCTTAACTATAGTATTGTATACAAAAGGGGTTACTAGCCCCTTGCTCCCGGCATTTCTGTTCCACTTCAAATTAAGCATTAAAGCCAAAAAGGTCATAAAGCTTTATTTTTTTTTTCAACATGTCACCTGTCTCCCACCAAGGCAGGGTGACCCAAAAAGAAAGAAAAAACTTTTATCATTCAACACTTTCACCATCACTCAATCACTGTCTTTGCAGAGACACTTTATTTTTATAGTTTTTCTGTTGTGACCCAAATGAAAAAGTAACACGGATGTTAGGGTTCTTTTTTAAGATAGTCCAATTTGATCAAAATTTCAAAAAATCAAAATGTAAAAAATATTCATTGCATTGATAAATTTGCCGACACGAAATAAACCGGATGGGTACTATCCTGGCCATAAGATGCACCAGTAATTGAATTTCACTCTCTGCCTTTATCAAATTAAGAGCCATGTTACTGAGAGTTCGGGAAGTTATTTGAGCCATTCTAGGATGGTGGGAATGGGTTAAATAACTTTGGTTAGAGGACACCTGCACATGTGATTGTTTCTAGAATCTAGTGCTTGTTACCTCATACTGGGACTGAACATTAGAATTAGACTGTATGAGAGTTTTTTTGAGTTATAAGCACAATAAAAACAAAGTAGAAAGAAAAAAATTCAGGCAACCACTTAAAGGTTCCCAAATAAGCAATTGTCTTGCAAAATCAGGAAAAAAACAAAGTTTCATTGATGGATATAATGTACCTAAAAATGTACACATTTCACTGTGTGTCTGCATAGTGCAGTATTATATAACAGCTACACACCAAGATGTCAATAAAACTAGTCATGTATACAAAAATTTTATTGAATTATTCTTAAACTAGGAATGCTAACAAGCTACGACACATTGCATGATATCAATGCATAGCCCTGACAAAATAGCTAGCAGCATCATTCAAGTAGGGTAGACACTTGTACAAGCAGGTTGTGCATTCCTGCTTGTGAGATATGTGATTCTATTGTTGTGATCAATGAAAACTTTTAAACAAATTGAACCTAATGTGGTGAACATAAAACATAAGTTTGTGATTAACAGCATTTTCTTGTACCATGTGCATACAAGTATTTTTCAAACTGAATATGTCCATTTGATACAATATGTGAACATGTGTTAGTGTGTATGCGAGTGTATGTAATTACCTACTGAGTTTGTGGGGGCAAGCCACAGCTCTTGTCCCACTTGTTAACTTCTGACAGACCAATGTGAATTAGGTTTGTCCTATTTACTGTATTTTTGAGCCCCAGTATTTACTTCCACTGTCATTCCACTTCTTTACTACTCAAATGTTGATAAAGTGCTTTCCAATGTGGCTGTTGGGTGTAATATCCACAAATGTCCTTTCTCCTAATTCTTCCTCTGGTATCATATCTATACTTTATTAGATACACACCATGTATGTTTAAATCTGTTAATGTGTACCTGATTACTTCTGCACTAATATACTGTACAAGTTACTCGGAATAATATTTTCTACATATTATTCCTATGAATATTAAAAAAATTGAATTCCTGAAAATAATTTGTATAACACTAAAATTACCAGATATAATAAAGTACAGCATTCTGTCAGGCAAAAAAATTAACAAGCACTTTAAAGACTAAACTCACTAACAATGATTACAAAAATTATGGACTTTCTTAAATTCAGTAATGAATAGCGTTATGATTTTTGTGCACATAACCTTGGGTAAAATTACCTGAGAGGTAGCCACTGTTTGGGGGAAGCTTAAATTTTCATCAGAATATCTTTAACAAAATTATGACCTGAAAAAATCAACTTTATACGCTATATTTTCCAAACATAACACAGACTTATTGTATGATTAAAATATTCCTAGACTGAATATACATATTATGCAAGACAATAATTTGATTTGTTAACCTGGTGTCTTAAGACCAGCTCCCAAAGGGCACTGTACTGAATATTCAGTACCATGTAGTAGAGGGAGTACAGGTTGGCCATCATTAATCCAGCATCATTCAGACATGTAGTGTGCTGGATCAGTGAGTTTGTCGGATTACAGAGTAGTTAGGTTAGAATACACTTAATTAACCTATCAATAGAGACACCTTGTACTACATCTTCCTCATTTTCATCCCTGCTTTCTCCTCCACTGGTGTTCTGCTATGGATTTACAACCATCTGCACAATATCTGAGTCAGTATAATGATGGAATTTGAGTAAGTATAATGATGAAATTTGAAATTATGCTAGCCAAAATTAGTGCCGGACCGATGGAACCAGATAACTGATTGCCGGATTACTGATGACCAACCTGTACCATTACTGCTATGACACATTTCACAAGAAGGGACTGGTGTACATACCATGAATTTGTTCCCCAAAAGGTAAGACAGTCAAGCTAGGTTTTCTAGAACTGCTATTCAGGTGTTGCAAAAAGAATTGTGTAGAAACCCTGTTTGAAAGTTATGAGATGAGTTTTGAGTCTTCACTATTGCTTCCAATATTGTTCATAAAAAAAATTCTGCCCAAAAAAGAAATTATATATAAAAAATGTGAAACCTTGTAAGTGGGGTGCTTATATTAGGGGGTAGACACATGGAGGCTCAGCATTTGTGCAAAAGAATGACAGTTGTTGTAATAAGTCAATTTCAGCTAAAAGTTCATAGTACATTTGCATTAAAGAGCAGACTGAGTGTGTCAAGAAGCTGAAGATTTCAAAAATGATGTCTGGCATACTCTCTGATATAAGTCAACTGTTTGACTGTCAGCAATACTTGACAGTCTTCATTAAAAAAAAAAAAAAAAGTACTAGGCGTGTCTACACGAGATGTTGTGTTAGTTTCACGGGTCTAATACGTAACTATAAGAGTACTGTTTTAAAAGAGGAAATAAGGAAAGCGGAAAGGTACAACAGTAACTAATGAAAAGTCTGTTCAAAAAGTACTGGATAATTACTATCATAAATCATTAACATTCATGGAAAAATAAGGACTATGTTTATAAATGACTTAAGAAATCCCAAAAAGGCTTAGAATTTGAAAATTATAAAGAGGTAGTTTATTCATGGAGTGGCAAGAACCATAGATTTTATATTATTATTATTTTTCTTATTATTATAATCAAGTTAAGCACTTAACTTAGAAGGGTCATATAGTGCTTTAGTAAAGGGATACGAAAAAGTAGGAATCTGTGAAGGACAAGAGCGAGTGAGCGGTAGGGACGTGGAAGGAGAGGGATTAGTGGTGGTAGAGAAAAGTGCAAAAATAAAATTTAAATCAAAGTTGGTGCAGCAGGTTAGTTACTGTTAAAAAGACAGAAAGAGAGAGCATCAAAGGTGGGACTTTCAGTGAGGATGACAAGGTGAGTGAGTTTGGGAAGCAGAGACATCGAAAGTGAATCCTACAAACCCGCTGATAAACAAGACAATCTGTTAAGATATGGTGAACTGACTCATAGATTTCGTAATTTTCAAGGGGTAATTCAACGACTGGCTTTTTATAGAATAAGTTGGAACAAACACAAATTGACAACTCATTATTACCTAGCTTACAGGAAAAGAAAAACATCAGCTACACTATTGTCAAAAATGTTATGCATTTTTATCAAAAGCAATTTATGAGGTAAGAGATTAAGTCTTCAGATGACTTTTGAGAAAGCAACATTAGAAGTGGAATGAAAGGAAAACTGCCTAATGAGCTTTTAGACAATATTTCCGAATGTGATAACAATCACAACACAGCAAAAAAATTTTCAATGTGGGCACCTGTTGGTATATGTGTTGTACTCAACCTAAGTGTAGGAAGACATTATTAAAATCAGTGACTGGGCAAAAGGGAGGGAAGGGAAAGGAAGGGAGGACAATGACTCACCCACGTGTTAATAATTCGGGGAAGTAATGAATATGAAAATATAAGAAATGAGACATTGAAAGTTTACAGAAGACAATGAAAGATACTGACTAGATCATGAGCAGTGGGAGTGTTTTAAATGATGTAAGAGTGAATAAAAATACTGTATAGCGTTAAAAAAGAAGAAAAGGAAACAAGAAATTTGCTTAGTGTGCATGTGTATTCCCTTTGATTCCCTGTACTTTGTGTAAATTGTGAATATACAGAGATAAGAAAGACTACTGAACTTGATTAACCCCATTTTTTAGTGAAAACAAAATACCATCTATATTGTATCCACTATACTGTATATAATAGATAATTGAACTACAAATGGAAGGCCATGTTGATTTTGTGCTATGCATAAGCTGCATTATATTACATGCTGATACATTAGGAATTAGGTCCATCAGAAAATGTAAATAGTAAATGGATTGCCTTTTAATACATCTTCTGAATAGAGGCTTTAGGAACCCAAAACTTAACAAATCATACGGCTCTTGAATACCCTGACTTCTGATGTTTTGGTATAGTTAATTTGCTACAATTCTAGCACAATACATTAAATACGATTTGGTATGAATTCGCTATACTTAACCAGGGAAGGTGGATGATCTGCATAAGCATACCTAAAATTCAACTACAACCTGCATATACAGCACTTTCTAATTTTAACCTTACACAAAATACAAAATTCAACTTAATTTCTACAAAAATAGCTGTCCAAGAGTAATACAAAATAAACTTACACACAAAAATCCTGAAAAAAAAGCTTAAAATATTAAAGTTACAGTTCTCAGAGTCTATTTAAAGTTAGGAATGATGAGATTCAGCAGTGATAACTAAGAATCACCTTACATCATTCTACCTGAGCACAAATTAACCATGTCTGAAATCAGATGGAAAGTTTATTACACACCTGATAAGATTAAAATTTGCATAACCATTTACTGTTACCAATTCTTCTTATCCACTTCAATGTAGGACTGTGGACAGCTCAGATAAAATGCTATGTTTAGTTACTGTCAGATCACCGAGTATCTCGAGACAAATACTACATCGGTTTACTGTAATAAAAAACGATACCTAAATGAAAACTTTAGCTACCTTTGTGGTTTGGCTGAAAGAAAGCTTTGTATATGTCATTACCCAAATTTTTTTTATTAGTTCTATGCTAATAAAACCTTATGAGTGGGTAGGTTTGGTTATTATCAAGTTGCCACTATTTGTATGTGCTATTTTGCTTCATTAAAAAACATGGACAGTCTTTCTGGATTAATTTTGCAATAAACAGGCCATCTGATCAAGAATAGATTACACTCACTCTTGAGATATTAACTAAAAATAATCAAATAAAATTATGAATACAACCAAACCAAAAGAGTACAAAGTTTGTGATAATGACATATTCCATATACTGTACACAAAGAGACAAATGAAGGGTGCCTATTGTATGCCTCATTGTAATCCTCAAGCTTAGAGAGTCTGAATAAGATATAGTACAAAATCATGGCATTAGAGGGTAATCATATGACTAACTGCAATCTTCAGGGCTGCCATGTCATGGCTGAGGTAGAATAATGGCAAGCACTGTGGGAAAGAGAAATGGATCACTATTTTCACTGAAATTTTAAGTAATAATGTAAGATTTCTTTAACTATATAAACAGTTATGTAAAAAAAATATTACTATGTAAAACAGTTTCCTCTTATATTTATTTATTTTATAGTTTTAAGAGTAATACACTACAACAACATAATCCAGATTATGAAACAGTACATGCAAATAGTTGATAATCCACTTCAATTTCCCGACCCAGACAGGTACTGACAGTAGGACATAATTTCTATGTGAAGACCAAGTTGATTAATATACAGTTTATGCCCTGATATATAGTTGCATGTATGAAAGTGAAGGAGATGCAATCTTCACTTTTTTAAAAACTATGTGAAATGCATGACAATACCAAAAAATGCAATCATTAATTAGTAAATATTTTATGCCATGTCCATACAGAACATCAAAAGATTGTAACCCTAGGAGACCCTGACTTCCGTGTAAGCTGTGTACGAGACAATACATATTACCTTTTCCTCTAAAAAAAAAAAAATCACAGTTCGGGGTTAGAGATTCATAAGGGCAATGTGCTAATGTTCATAAATAATGCATTTGTAAATTCAGTTATAAAATATGGAGAGACAATTAAGCCATAAAACTGTCATTCAGCAAAAAGCAATTATATTTATATAATACAATTCATTAGTTTGTTAGGTTTAAAGCTTAAAGACTGTAAGAGGGCTGTTGAAGCCAAATTTCACCTGTACACTAACATCAGATATAATTTAATTCCTGAAATAGGGATTAAATAAACTCTCAGGGAATATACAGCGAAAGATACAAACATACCTGTGTGTGTGTGTGTATATATATACCCTGTATATATAATTAGGGAATATATTTTTTATATTTTTAGTACTGTAATTATCCACCTGATCTGTGTGTGTGAATGTGGGATGTATGGCATCTCTAGCTCTTGGTTCCACAAATTAACCTTTGCCTGGTTAACATGAAATAGCCTGATCATGTTAGCTTTTAAATGCCTGTACAGAGTCTGCTTCCAGTTACTGTCCAGGTCAGTGTATTTATTTACCACTCTTATGTTGAAAAAGTATTTTCTATATCCTTGTGATCTATTATGTAGCTTTCATCCAGGCCTTACTAGTCAAGCTTACTCTGATACAGTGTCAATCTTTGTCTACTCTGTTTGATTCTTAGAATATGCACGTAGTCACGAATGGCTCTATTTTTATTCTTCAGAATTATCGTAATTTTATTTTTTGACCTAATTGTGTCTCCCTCTAACACAGGTTTTTAATTTCTGTAATGCAAACATTCTACTGAATTTCAACTTTTTACTACTCTTATGATGTAATACCTCAAAATTTCTTATCTACTACAGTAAAAATATTATTGAGAAAAAAAAATTACCAAGTATTCTTAAACTTCTATAACACAAATTTTTTTTGTGATTAAAGTTTTCATCATTTATGAACACCGCCTATAAAAAGGTCGAGATCCTGAAACATTGCTTGAGAACATACACATTTCTAAGGATAGTAAGGAAAGAGCAAGAAAATTATAAATCATAAAGTACTTGGAACAACAAAACCTGTCTACTAATTAGCGACTAGTTACAGAGTTTAATGCCGAGGACTCAAATATCATTCAAGTATTGCTTCATAATATCGACCAAAGAAAATAACCTATTAGAAGCAATGGGTATAATGTTATAAAAGAGTGTATTTTTTATATATATCTACAGGATGCTGCTGCTGTAGGAACAGAACCGGACACAATGTTTGCAGTTAACTGCTGTTTAGTTATCAGGATAAACTTATCCTATTTTGTCTTAGCCAGCTCATATTTTGATTTTCTCAAATGCACCAAATTGAAAATTTCCAGTACAGGAACACTGTTTTTTACCTGTGGTTATTACAGTATTTACCTAAATACAGTATCTACTAATAAATGACAATGAAGAACTATCATTAACTTAATAGTGGGGAAATACAGCATAGTGCTCGGTAATGCATAGTACTAGGTACATACGTAGTTGTGTACGCATTTATGTCATGTTTATATAAAAGTTAGTAATGTACCTGGGTAACATCTGCAGCTTCGCAGACAAACTAGCACTAGTTTACCTAGAGAACTGATATCCTCTTATCTTGTTTGGCATTCATTTTAAATGAGATGATGATGATGAGCATCTGTTTACCTGTACTTAGGATAAATCTGTGGATGAATTTTTAAGGCATGACAGAGGATTACATATATCCTGAATATGACATTCATAACATATATATACCTGTATGTATGTATGCATGTATGTATGTATGTGTGCATGTATTTTTTTTTTTTTAACACACCGGTCATCTCCCACTGAGGTAGTGTGACCTATAACAGTAGAAACACTTTCATCACTCATTCCACCTTTTTTTTTGTGTCAGAGACACACTGATACTACAGTTCAATACTACATATATTCCCACCCCCTCCTTCGGAGTGCAGGCACTGTACTTCCCACCTTCAGGACTTCAGTCCAGCTAACTGATTTCCCTGAATCTCTTCATAAATGTTACCTTGCTCATACTCCAACAACTCGTCAAGTCCCAAAGACCATTTGCCTCTCCTCTCTCCTAGCATGTGTGCGTGAGAATGTTAGACAGGAGTGAGCAGAGGCAAATGACTTTTGGGACTTGAAGAGCTGTTGGAGTGTGAGCAAGGTAACACTTGTGAAGGAATTCAGGGAAACCAGCTAGCCAGACTGGAGTCCTGGAGGTGGGAAGTACAGTGCCTGCACTCTGAAGGACAGGTGGGGACATTTGAAGTTTTGGGGGGCACCTGAACTATGGTATCGGTACACCTCTGACAATGAGGTGTGAATGAGGAGTGAATGATAATGAAAGTGTTTCTTTTTTGGGTCACTCTGCCATGGTGGGATACAGCTGGTTTGTTGAAAAAGAGGGTATTAATGTGTATGTATGACTGTATGTATGAATGTATATAAGTATATGTATGTATATATGTATATATATATAATGTATTCTTCAGTCAAATCTTGATTAAATGTAGTTTTTGTGGTTGGCACATCAGTGACTCTGCATGGTAAAAAAATATGTCCTGTTAAAGAAATATCTGTTATTAATACAAACAAGCAATGCATATATGTAATGAAATTCTGGAAGAGCCATTGCTGTTGGTACGGTATACAAATATTTTTACATGTGGCCTGAAGCCAATAGTGGCAGAGGATGAAGGTGATTGCTGAAAGATACACAGACAATCTTTGCAGGTCTTAGTAGTAAAGGGCACCAAGACTTTTATAATCAAGAACAGCTAATGGGACACTGCATTACCCATGATGCCTTGATAATGTTCTTATGGAATAGCTCCAAATTAACGTAAAATGTGGTATGAGCATAAGCCTCAATATCTGATACCATGGACACTACTTTTGACTAACTGGATCAAGAAAATTAGAGGCATTGACAAAGCCACAATTCCAAAGAAATTCTTAATAGCAACAAATACATCAGTAACACAAGTTCTCCAATATAGCTTAAAATATTGTATTTGTGCCTTAAGTATCACACTAAATATTTTGTTTCCTATTTACTAAAGATCTGTCAAACAATGGTCCTTTATATAGATATACATATACTGTAGAATCTAATAACAGCATATGAGCTAAAACCGAAGTCTGAGTTTCAATTGTAACTTTATATTTCACAAAAGGTAAAAAATACTTATGGAATATGATTATGTATTCAAGCATTCCCAATGAAAGTAATGGATGAATATTTTCAATTCAAGCTTTTTTTTTTTTTTTGGCTACAGGTGATAATCTATACTTCATGTTGTCAACTTTAAGATCACATTAAGAAACTTTAGGAACACTTTAACCCTGGAAAACCTTCAAATGGGACAAGGTTGAAGGATGATAACACCCTGCTTATCCTGTATTGGTCACTAAATCTGAAGGCAAGAGTCTTCATGTACATTTCATCAAAACATGCAATAAAAAACTAATTCTAATTACAGTATTAAAGATGACATACTATCCAAACTAATCAGTCAATGTCCAGAAGAGGGATTTTCAGTGCATATAACTGGTTGACTGTATGTTTGTTAGTAATACTTGGTGGGTTCTGAAGTTACCACATTTATTAGTAAACTCAACTGTAACTACTTCTACCAGTTACTTACTATAGCTGCCAGTCTTGATAACATGAACCAATTACTAAGTTAATATCGCTGTAGATCTTGATAAAATAAACCAATTGAAGCAAACAATGACAAAATTTTTTGCACAAAATGTAGATGAAGCTGTTCATTGTTAACCTAGAATTTGGAAAGGAACCTTCAGATGCTATCTCAGTCTGCACTGTACCACTGTCAAGCCATGACTTGACAATGGTCCATGATGGATCAAAAGATCGCATAAAGTTTCCATTCCAAACTGAGGTGGAACGAATTGTTTTGCCTATCGTTTTGTTACTTTTATTCTTCAGCTGAACACAAATAGTGACCATCATAATGTGCGTAAATAAACGCTGTCAGTACTTTACTCATTGAATGACCTTGAGATTGTGTAGTAATTTTATTACTATGGCTGATTTTTTCAAATCTGGATGGACTTATTTAGCATATTTATTTCTTAAAATGTATCAGAAAGGAATAATACTGAATATACTTTACACAAATGAGCTGTAATTCTAGTAACTAGAGAATATACATGTAAAAAGTAACTGCTTTGGTGTTTGTTAATTATACTAACACACAGAGAGCTCTAGCATATATCTGGGGTACTGCAGTCGTTTCTTCAAAACACAAATGGCTAGAGTTGTAGTGATGCCACAAAAGTTCTCTTCAGGCAATATTTAAAAGAGCAAATAGTTTATCAAGATACATATAAGAATTTTTATGTACATTAACCTGCAAACTCTTTAATGGACCAACAATTAACATGTAATTGAAAAATAATTCAAAATAAAAATAATGGTACACGAACAGATCTGTGTTACATCAAATACCTGTCCGTACCTGCAAGTTATATGCTTTATTACAAAATGACTTCTAGTTTAAATAGTAGGCACAGTTTAAAGTTGCCTCCTGAACCTATTACTTTCTTATGTAATTTGTGCAACAATGCATTTGTGAAAAAACATGTTGAACAATGCATTAAGATGCCATTTTCATTTATATTCTACTGGCACAATGATTCTTTTGTTGCTTACATATGATCTTAATTCTAAATTACCATCTAAACCAGTGATCAGTTTGGATACAATAAACCATTCTATTTATATGCTAAACAGATCATAAAGTTATTATCTGTTAAATAAACCCCAAGTAAAAAAATTACAACTAAGGTATTTACAATCTTATGGGATAAGATAATTGTATTAAATATTGTTACCAATATTCCCACACTCCCTGAGGAAATGACAACTAAGCATGACCCACAACCATTCTTTGTTTGTTACGCAAGTACCTACTGTATATGCATCATAAATTGCTATAAATTGTATCATTTCCCTGGGATATAAATATGATGCAAACTTTTTCTTATTTCAACTCCATATAAATATTTTGCAGAATGAAAACAAAAATAAATAATATTGAGAAATTTAAATTTTACTGTAGTGCTTTATACTTGGTTTCTTCTGAAAGAAAACATCCTAAGTCTTATATACACTACTGAGAGCTTACCCATTGTACAGGAAAAATGCAATCTACTGCTGCATTTAATTTTCACATAATCACATGATTCTGTGATTTGTATTTTAAGTTAAACATTCTGTTGCTGTGATGACAGAATTCTCCCCAATTTTATTTAGCATGGAACTCTTGCAAGCACAAGCAACATGACCATTCCCCTTCAGGTGGCTCTGACAGAGGTGGCTCAAGGCAGTATAAGTGGTATCCCCGGTCGCAGTCATCACAAAACAGCAGCTGATCCTGTGGGAAGGTGATATTTTCAGTTATACTACTGAATAACATACAAACTGAAAAAAATGACAAATAGGTAAAGTAAAAATACATAGCAAAGCTATGTGCGGATTTCATAAAACTCACACTCGTGCAAAATGAAAAAAACAAGGTTGACTTCGTATCCAGAGCTTAATGACGTAGCTTAGCTTCATCCCAATGCTAATCATTGATAATGGAGTTTTCCATGCTGTGTTTGATCACTGGCATGTTATAAGCCATTATGGCACTTTAATACAAAAAGTATAAACACAGTAGCAATAGGATGTTCCTACTATGGCAATTAGATTTCTATAGACTGGGCTGATTTTGCAACTGTGAAAAAAGGTTGCATTTTTCTTGAAACTAAAAGTTATTGGAACCTATGACATCGTCAAGGACTGATGTATATCATTTATTCCTATCATGTACAAAGGTCACAATTATCATATTGACATTTTTTATGAACTCCAGATACACAAAATGAATAACAGTGTGAACATAACACAACCTTGATATACTACATATACAGACATTGCATGACACTGACATTGACACAACGTTTACTTTGCGGAAGCTCTTTACAGCGTAACAAAATTCCTTCCACTATTTATATGTTTAATATAATCCAGTCTCTCCCAGTTTACCATATGTCATCTTAGTAGGATGACAGAATGCAGCGGTACCAGTTTTCTCTAATGCTATTGTGGAAACTAGCAATTACCTATCTTTTCACACAATCTTTGCCATCATTCCAGTACATGTATTCTAGAAAGTTTTATAAAAAATTTCCAAATTTATTTTCAAGTTTATAATAGTTTCATGAATATAGAAAAGATGAAAAAACATCAGCCCTCCTCTAACCATGTACAGTAGACGGCACAATAAGTGTAACAGCGTATTGTAAAGTATATTAACACTTACGTCATTCTCTGATGTACCACAAAGAGTGCAGGTCTTACACTCTATACACTGCCAACGATATTTCACAACACTTTTCATCATATTAGATGTAAATTGTAGACATGTTGGATGACCTGTGAAGAAAATATCAATCATTGTAGGTTACAGTACAACTCTTCGGGCAATAAATTTTAAAGTACTTTTCTATTTGCATTTCATAAAAGTGAGTCCTTTTGAAACTTTTGGTTCTGAAAGAGTAATGCATTCATAAGTAATCCAGAGTCAACAGATTAATAATATTACTTATCAGTATTAGTGAAGACTTAAAATGGCAGTAATAATGATATCTTAACATTTTCCAGGAAGGCAAAGCAACTTAAAGAAAGATTTTCACTATCACTAGTTTTCTGTGTCTTTTCAGAGATGCATAGACATCACAAATCCAATGATGCTCCAAACCAACATACCAGTCCATCTTCCAGAGTGCAGGTACTGTATTTCCCATCTCTATTATTCAAGTTCAGTGAACTGGTTTCCTTGAGTCCTTTCAAAGATGTAATTTTGCTCACACTCCAACAACACATTAAATGCCAAAAAATTGCTGATTACACTTTTTTTTTAACACATCGATCGTTTCCCACCGAGGCAGGGTGACCCAAAAAAGAAACACTTTCACCATCATTCACACATAATCAGTATCTTTGCAGAGGCGCTCATATACAACAGTTTAGATGTAATTAGACTTCTGTTACACCCTCCTCCTAACCATTTCGGGGACATTCCCTACAACATGTTCTCTTCGTCAGCCTGTCATGTTCAATCATTTATGAATGATAAAGCAATATTAACACTTCTCTTCCCCCTCTCCACTCTCTCAATTATACCTTTCATACCAACATGCTATCTTATTTCTTCACTCATTCTCTGCATAATTTTCATACAACTCATTTATACTTAACCCTTTCAGGGTTTCCGACGTACTAGTACGGCTTACGCACAAGGGTTATTGACGTACTAGAACACCTAAATTCTAGTGCCTTCAAATCTAGCAAGAGAAAGCTGGTAGGCCTACATATGAAAGAATGGGTCCACGTGGTCAGTGTGCGCAGTATAAAAAAAATCCTGCAGAACACAGTATGTAATGGGGAAAAAAAAACTTTGACCGTTTTTTTGGATTAAAACAGCGACTTTGCACTGTATTTTTGTATGGTATTTATTGTTGTATTCTAGCTTTCCTGGTCTCATTTTATAGAATGGAAGACATATTACATAAATTGAGATGATTTTGATTGGTTTCACAATGAAAAGTACCTTGAAATTGAGCTCAAAGTAGCAGAAATGTTCAATTTTTACCAAAGTTCAAAAGTAAACAAATCATGCCAAGCGTCCAATACACGTCAACTGGCGAGTCCAATATTCTTTCACAAGTGCGCTGATATTATTTATACCATTTCTACACTGATGCAGTAGTCTGCATAGCAGGAAATCTTCCATTTTTTGTGAGAATAAAAATTCAAAGTGGAAAGCAAAAGAAATGTAAGAGGGGCCTGGGGACCTGACTAACGAACAGAGAACTTGTTATTTTAGTGCCAGGAATGTCTGTCTTGTTTATTCTGAACCCTATTTGGAAATTGGCATCTTCTGAAATTTGTGTAAAATTGGCAAAATTGCCAATTTCTAACCACTTTATTGGATAGTTGAAATTGGTAAATGGGTGGTTTCTTGTACTCATTCGATAGAAAAAATGGAGTTCTAGCGAAATAAATATGATTTTTGTCGACTAGTACACAGGATTTTTTTTTTATTTATTATCACACCGGCCGATTCCCACCAAGGCAGGGTGGCCCGAAAAAGAAAAACTTTCACCATCATTCACTCCATCACTGTCTTGCCAGAAGGGTGCTTTACACTACAGTTTTTAAACTGCAACATTAACACCCCTCCTTCAGAGTGCAGGCACTGTACTTCCCATCTCCAGGACTCAAGTCCGGCCTGCCGGTTTCCCTGAATCCCTTCATAAATGTTACTTTGCTCACACTCCAACAGCACGTCAAGTATTAAAAACCATTTGTCTCCATTCACTCCTATCAAACACGCTCACGCATGCCTGCTGGAAGTCCAAGCCCCTCGCACACAAAACCTCCTTTACCCCCTCCCTCCAACCCTTCCTAGGCCGACCCCTACCCCGCCTTCCTTCCACTACAGACTGATACACTCTTGAAGTCATTCTGTTTCGCTCCATTCTCTCTACATGTCCGAACCACCTCAACAACCCTTCCTCAGCCCTCTGGACAACAGTTTTGGTAATCCCGCACCTCCTCCTAACTTCCAAACTACGAATTCTCTGCATTATATTCACACCACACATTGCCCTCAGACATGACATCTCCACTGCCTCCAGCCTTCTCCTCGCTGCAACATTCATCACCCACGCTTCACACCCATACAAGAGCGTTGGTAAAACTATACTCTCATACATTCCCCTCTTTGCCTCCAAGGACAAAGTTCCTTGTCTCCACAGACTCCTAAGTGCACCACTCACTCTTTTTCCCTCATCAATTCTATGATTCACCTCATCTTTCATAGACCCATCCGCTGACACGTCCACTCCCAAATATCTGAATACGTTCACCTCCTCCATACTCTCTCCCTCCAATCTGATATTCAATCTTTCATCACCTAATCTTTTTGTTATCCTCATAACCTTACTCTTTCCTGTATTCACCTTTAATTTTCTTCTTTTGCACACCCTACCAAATTCATCCACCAATCTCTGCAACTTCTCTTCAGAATCTCCCAAGAGCACAGTGTCATCACCAAAGAGCAGCTGTGACAACTCCCACTTTGTGTGTGATTCTTTATCTTTTAACTCCACGCCTCTTGCCAAGACCCTCGCATTTACTTCTCTTACAACCCCATCTATAAATATATTAAACAACCACGGTGACATCACACATCCCTGTCTAAGGCCTACTTTTACTGGGAAAAAATTTCCCTCTTTCCTACATACTCTAACTTGAGCCTCACTATCCTTGTAAAAACTCTTCACTGCTTTCAGTAACCTACCTCCTACACCATACACTTGTAACATCTGCCACATTGCCCCCCTATCCACCCTGTCATACGCCTTTTCCAAATCCATAAATGCCACAAAGACCTCTTTAGCCTTATCTAAATACTGTTCACTTATATGTTTCACTGTAAACACCTGGTCCACACACCCCCTACCTTTCCTAAAGCCTCCTTGTTCATCTGCTATCCTATTCTCCGTCTTACTCTTAATTCTTTCAATTATAACTCTACCATACACTTTACCAGGTACACTCAACAGACTTATCCCCCTATAATTTTTGCACTCTCTTTTATCCCCTTTGCCTTTATACAAAGGAACTATGCATGCTCTCTGCCAATCCCTAGGTACCTTACCCTCTTCCATACATTTATTAAATAATTGCACCAACCACTCCAAAATTATATCCCCACCTGCTTTTAACATTTCTATCTTTATCCCATCAATCCCGGCTGCCTTACCCCCTTTCATTTTACCTACTGCCTCACGAACTTCCCCCACACTCACAACTGGCTCTTCCTCACTCCTACAAGATGTTATTCCTCCTTGCCCTATACACGAAATCACAGCTTCCCTTTCTTCATCAACATTTAACAATTCCTCAAAATATTCCCTCCATCTTCCCAATACCTCTAACTCTCCATTTAATAACTCTCCTCTCCTATTTTTAACTGACAAATCCATTTGTTCTCTAGGCTTTCTTAACTTGTTAATCTCACTCCAAAACTTTTTCTTATTTTCAACAAAATTTGTTGATAACATCTCACCCACTCTCTCATTTGCTCTCTTTTTACATTGCTTCACCACTCTCTTAACTTCTCTCTTTTTCTCCATATACTCTTCCCTCCTTGCATCACTTCTACTTTGTAAAAACTTCTCATATGCTAACTTTTTCTCCCTTACTACTCTCTTTACATCATCATTCCACCAATCGCTCCTCTTCCCTCCTGCACCCACTTTCCTGTAACCACAAACTTCTGCTGAACACTCTAACACTACATTTTTAAACCTACCCCATACCTCTTCGACCCCATTGCCTATGCTCTCATTAGCCCATCTATCCTCCAATTGCTGTTTATATCTTACCCTAACTGCCTCCTCTTTTAGTTTATAAACCTTCACCTCTCTCTTCCCTGATGCTTCTATTCTCCTTGTATCCCATCTACCTTTTACTCTCAGTGTAGCTACAACTAGAAAGTGATCTGATATATCTGTGGCCCCTCTATAAACATGTACATCCTGAAGTCTACTCAACAGTCTTTTATCTACCAATACATAATCCAACAAACTACTGTCATTTCGCCCTACATCATTGGTTGAAAATAGCGCTCAAAGTGGGCAAAATTGCCGATGCGTAAACATCGTAGAGACTGCTAACTTTGCGAGAGCATAATTCCATAACTTTTCCATCAAATTTCATACTTTTGGTGTCATTATGATCGGAAAATGATTCTCTATCATTTCATAAGAAAAAATAATTTTTTTTTTCCGAAAAATTTTTGACCCTGAGAACGAGTTTAGGAAAGGGTCTCTCGACCCTGAAAGGGTTAATATGACATCTCAGCTGTTTACAACTTCACTATACTCTGGTACATTCACCTATTTTTGCATCCACTGAAACATCTTTTTTTCCATAGATGCCTTAACCCTTCATCTATTGTTTCCTCATCTATTGTACAATTCACATCTTTCATATACTCATCTGCCATGACATCCACTCCCAAATACCATACCTAAATATATTCACTTCCATACTTCTTCCCTCCAATTTGACATCCAATTTTTCATGCCTAGACTTTCTTGCTCTTTTCTGAGTTTATTTCTCACTTCCTTCTTACACATACTCTCAAAAATACTGACACCAACCTTTGCAACTAATTTATAATCAAGAATTACAATTTAAAAAAATTACAGCCTATGTGTTTAAAAAAAAAAATCCCCTGGTCATCACTTATTCAACATCTGGCAGTCTTCTTTTGTACAGAAACACCTAAACAAATAATGCAGATACAGAACATGCAAACAAAAGAGACCATAAAACATGCCGTTATTCAATGTTTTTAAAAATTCAGTACAACCTCCCTCTGACTGCTTGATAATTGGTAATATTTTGTGCTACCTCTGATTAAAGAAATCACTTAGCTGTTCTTTTTGTTATTTTAGAATTAAAACTTTTAAAACACTAAAACCTATATAACAACAAAATCAAGAGGTTTCCACTATTTCGTACCTGATCGCCCACAATCAGCGCACGACACGAGGTTCTCCGGTGTGCCAGTTTTCTTGTTCTCGGAAGAATCTCCTAAGCAGAAGTCACAGTAAGGAGAGGCAGATACTTTCTTCTTTCCTAGGTTTTTATCAGATGGAGTGTCAGTAGGGGAGGCAATAGCTTGGGGCATCGTAGGGACTGCATTGGATTGGCCTGTAGAGCCAGAACGGCGTCCTGAGAGACAACTTACAACGATTAGTTTGAATGTATTCAGAGAATAATGCAATATTAACACTGTGAGACTGAGTGAACAAAAGTGAATAAATGAATCAGTATGTGATTTATTAAATGTGCTGAGTGCCTGTAGATGTATACAAGTGAATATATATGAACAATTATATATATTACATATGAATGGAAAGTGTTTACATTGAAGCATATATGTGAACAGAATTTAGATAAAGGTAGGGAAGTTTTTATTGCATTTATGGATTTAGAAAAGGCATATGATAGAGTGGATAGGGGAGCAATGTGGCAGATGTTGCAAGTATATGGAATAGGTGGTAAGTTACTAAATGCTGTAAAGAGTTTTTATGAGGATAGTGAGGCTCAGGTTAGGGTGTGTAGAAGAGAGGGAGACTACTTCCCGGTAAAAGTAGGTCTTAGACAGGGATGTGTAATGTCACCATGGTTGTTTAATATATTTATAGATGGGGTTGTAAAAGAAGTAAATGCTAGGGTGTTCGGGAGAGGGGTGGGATTAAATTGTGGGGAATCAAATACAAAATGGGAATTGACACAGTTGCTTTTTGCTGATGATACTGTGCTTATGGGAAATTCTAAAGAAAAATTGCAAAGGTTAGTAGAAGAGTCTGGGAGTGTATGTAAAAGTTGAAAGTGAACATAGAAAAGAGTAAGGTGATGAGGGTATCAAATGATTTAGATAAAGAAAAATTGGATATCAAATTGGGGAGGAGGAGTATGGAAGAAGTGAATGTTTTCAGATACTTGGGAGTTGACGTGTTAGTGGATCTATTTATGAAGGATGAGGTTAATCATAGAATTGATTAGGGAAAAAAGGTGAGAGGTGCATTGAGGTATATGTGGAGACAAAAAACGTTATCTATGGAGGCAAAGAAGGGAATGTATGAAAGTATAGTAGTACCAGCACTCTTATATGGGTGTGAAGCTTGGGTTGTGAATGCAGCAGCGAGGAGGCAGTTGAAGGCAGTGGAGATGTCCTGTCTAAGGGCAATGTGTCGTGTAAATATTATGCAGAAAATTTGGAGTGTGGAAATTAGGAGATGTGGAGTTAATAAAAGTATTAGTCACAGGGCTGAAGAGGGGTTGTTGAGGTGGTTTGGTCATTTAGAGAGAATGGATCAAAGTAGAATGACATGAAGAGCATTTAAATCTGTAGGGGAAGGAAGGCGGGGTAGGGGTCGTCCTCGAAAAGGTTGGAAGGAAGGGGTAAGGGAGGTTTTGTGGGCGAGGGGCTTGGACTTCCAGCAGGCGTGCGTGAGCGTGTTCGATAGGAGTGAATGGAGACGAATGGTATTTGGGACCTGACGATCTGTTGGAGTGTGAGCAGGGTAATATTTAGTGAAGGGATTCAGGGAAACCGGTTATTTTTATATAGCCGGACTTGAGTCCTGGAAATGGTAAGTATAATGCCTGCACTCTAAAGGAGGGGTTTCCAGATATTAGCAGTTTGGAGGGATATGTTGTGTATCTTTATACGTATATGCTTTTAAACTGTTGTGTTCTGAGCACCTCTGCAAAAACAGTGATTATGTGTGAGGGAGGTGAAAGTGTTGAATGATGAAAGTATTTTTTGGGGGGATTTTCTTTCTTTTTGGGTCACCCTGCCTTGGTGGGAGACGACCGACTTGTTAAAAAAAAAAATGAATGGAAACATGTGTTTGTGTGTGTGTGGGTAAACACTAATGTATACTGCACCAAATTATATAAGTATACAAAATTTATGATACAAATTTATTAAGAATGTTTTACATAATACTATATAAAATATTTACTTTTAATATTTACTGTATCTAACTTTAAATCAAGCAGAATGTGAACATAAAACCTTGAGATGTCATATAATCAATTGTATTAATAAATATTCAATATTTCTTAAACAAAGTTGCTCAAATATAAATACTGTTGTTTTGAATAATACACTGGTTTAAAAATTTTAATGTATTTATAAAATTGTACATACTGTATACACAAAGTAGACATAATAAAGTGATGAACAGCAAGGCAAAAGAAGAAAAACTGCAAAATAAATCAGAACACAGACTACTTAAGAAAGGAAAATTTGATGTTAGAATAAACAAAATACAGTACAGTAAGACCCACTACTTGCTGAAGCCCTCATCATGGGCTGTCTTTTTCGCCATAAAGGAAATCTGTGAGGACCCTACATTCTTGAGTAAGCTGAAGCCAGGGCCAACAGCCCAAAATGCTCACATACACAGGTACACACACATGAGCATAGCTCTGCTCTTGTAGCTACAAGTAATTGCATACAGGAGATCCCCAAATTATGTTACAATTAGAAACTATCTGGGAAAAAAATATTCCTTAATGATTTCACATACCGTGATAATATTAAAAACAATGTATTTGCCTGAAATGGGTACCTCTTTCTTCCTTTCCTTTCCTCTATCACAATGTATCTGATACAATGCACTTTACAAATGCTCTCCACCCACTCCCCTTACCACTGTAGTAAGGGTGAAGAGTGCCTGAGCATGTGGTATGGACGGAAGTGTTGGAGTGAGGGGTGACAGGTGTTCAGGCATGTGGGACAGGGTTGTAGTGAGAGTAAGCTCCTGCTTAAACTGCAGCAATGTCAACTTTAAGCATCTACAGGCCATGAATGCTACTACTCACCCTCACTGCTCGGTATAATTTTTAATTCTAGCTTTGACTAATTTCTATCAAATAAATCAGAGGCACCTATATGTTAAAACACAAAATATCAATGCATTAAGGCAAAATAGAAAGACAAAAATAATATCTAGAACTCCCCTTAAAAAACTGTAATTACAGCACTAACCTACAGTTCTTGGCAAACATCTACCAAAAATTATGAGTCCACCATACATGAAAAAATTACAAAAACAAAATTTTTGCTTGTTAGAATGTTTGCAGTTACCTATCTGAATTTGTGGGGGTAAGCCTCAGCTGTTGCTCTTGCCTCTTAATTTTAAACTGATGCAATTGAACTTAGCCATATCTGTTGAACACTTGTATTTTGGGGGTCAGTGTTTTTAAGAAATTTATAAGTTAGTAAGCATAGAAAGACTGTAATGTGGATGCTCATAACTTCAGTGAATGGGGAGGAAGGGGGTTATGTATGTATGTATACATATTTGTGTGAATACCTTGTGCAGCCAAACCCCTAAATTTGTGAGCTTTGTAATTCATATTAGATCACAATTTGGTTTTTGAATGGCATCTAACAAACTAAACTATTCATGTTTTTGGTGCTTAAAATTGTGAAGGAAACTTGACTTTTATTTTGCTTTTTGTCTAATAAATTACAGTATAATATTTTAAAAGTCCATCTCAACTAATATTTTGCATTATAGGAGAGGTGTAATCAAAATAAAGGACAAGTTGTAAAGAAAATGATACACAGACAGTAGTGCATAGTATTTGGGTAGGAGGGCAGCTACTTACCACCTTCCCTTCCACATCCACTCGCCTTGCATACGAATGTATGTGCAAGCAATCAGGTGCAGCCTTATATTTTGCTTTAAGTCTTTATGCACTGCCTACATATGGTGTGCTCTATGTACATATATACGTACTTAAAAATCAGGATAATTTCAAGAACTGCGTAAGAAAATGAGGGCTATATAACTGCCATGTGTTGCGGCCTCCTCCTCTGTGAACACAGTATGTTTGTTTTGGTATTCATAGCCCGAAGACTGTAGTAGTCATTCTAGTGTCAAATTCTTTAACTGGTTTGAGCCCAACTGGGTTCTAGTGAACCTCTTTAGATCAAGACATCAAGATGACTCACGAAATTGTAATGACACGATTGCAAACAAACCATACCACAGGCGGGGATAGAACCTTGAGTGGTTCTATCCTGCCCGTGGTATGGTTTGTTTGCAACCGTGTCATTACGATTTTGTGAGTGTCTGGAGTTTTATGACTCTCAGATCATGGGTTCTATCCCCACCCATGGTATGGTTTATCAAGAGATCAAGGAAAACAGCTGTGTATTCCACTCCCTTGGAGGATCTGGAGCAAATTGGTGAGCAAGCTATAAGATAATGCAGTTCACTTGGACACACATGACAAAGGTGTGAGAGGCAGCCCACCTAGAAGTACAATCAATTGCACATTTTACGATGTAGTCACTAATTGACTGTTCATGTCAGAACAAGCAAGAGCAAAATCCGTAACATATATGGAAACCCAAATTCTTTGATGTAGCACTAAAGAAAGACCATTAATTAATGCCTATTGTAAACAAAGTGGTGTTAAGTAGTCACATTATGGTACACTTGGAACTTAAATTCAGATGAAGGAAATGCTGTTATTGACTTAGATGCAAAAGTGACCCACCAAAGCAAGGTGACCTAAACAAGGAAGCATGTAGTATACAGTACCTTCATTAATTACCCTAGCTATCTTTTCATAAGTGCACAGACATCACAGTTTATATGACATACCAAACTGCAACATCTCTACCCAACCTTCAGAGTGGAGGCACTATACTACTTTCCATTTCTAGAACTAAATTCTGTCCAAAAAAAGTTTTCTTGAATCTCTTTATGGATGCACACTTGCTCACACTCCAGCAGTATACAGTAGACTGTCATTTAACATGGTAGTTACATTTCTGAAAAATGCCATGTTAGGTAAAACTGTTGTTAGATGAACTGAACAACTTATGGAAAAAATAGGGTTATGTTCCTGGGAGTCCCCAAAAAGCCAAACAACTTTTTTTTAGACCAACAGATCTTACAAAAATGAAAGTGAATATGTAATTGTAATTCATTGTCATGATGTATTATGTTGTTTTCACTGCTTAAGATTACAAATGCAACAGAAATAGTAGTATTTCTTACTTTAAATTGTGGGTGCTGGTGTTTGTCGATGGCTGTGGAGAGTGGAGAGTTATGCTGTGGCCCTGCTGGGCTGAGGTGGATGGCAGAGGTTCTGGTACTAAAGTTGATGGTTGTACTTGAGTGTGCATAAATTCTGTAATGGATTTCTGTTCTAGTTTACCCAGCAGTACATTATACAACTGATGGTAAGGCATCAGCTGCTCTAGACACTGTTTCAGGGTTCTCTTCAGTGAAAAAGGATAACTTAAGTCAGTCAGTAAACCAATCAAGTCAGTAAGTCAGTCAGTCAAGTCAGTCAAGTCAGTCAGTCAAGTCAGTCAAGTCAGTCAAGTCAGTAAGTCAGTAAGTCAGTAAGTCAGTCAAGTCAGTAAGTCAGTCAGTCAAGTCGGTAAGTCAGTCTGTCGGTAAGTCAATCAATAAGTGAGTCAGTCAGTTATCACACAAACTCATATTTACCTCATTCTTATGGGCTAACCCACAAGGTGGCAGCTTGAGCTGGGGAAATTTTTTCCACGTCCACAAACGGAACCATGTAAAGTTAATTTTACGAAGTGTTGTATATAACTATGCCGCAATTTTTCAATTGTGCTATAACCAAATCATGCAAAATAAACTCGAGTTAAATGATGGTCTACTGTATAAAAAAAAAATCACAAAATCAATTGTCTACACTCAACAATCTAATAAATTCACATATGCTCATTGGATACTCAAGCCCCTGCCACTTAAAATCTACTTCATACCTTCCTGCAGACTCTTCCTGGTAGCAATTTACTCATCAGGAGACAGGAAAATGTCTCCTGATTGGGGAGGAAGGGTCTATGTCAGATGATTATTCCTCAGTGATTAATCAACCACTGTTGTACTGGTGCTGATAATAACAATATAATCAAATTAAGTGCTAAACCTGACATACCAGTACTGAGAATCATTGATTAAGCAATCACTGTCCTACTGGTGCTACATACCTATGTTTAATCATCTGCTGACATACTAGAACTAAGATTTCCACCCCATCACTGGCAAGACAGTGATGGAATGAATGAATAATGATGATGATGATGATGATGATGAACGTGTTTCTTCTTTTTCAGGTCACCCTGCCATGGTGGGAAACAGCCTATGTGTTAATAATAATAATAATAATAATAAAAAAAAGATCAAAAAATAGCCTTGGGATACTCTTCCTGGGACAAGTACACCTCCACGGAGACTTTACGGAATCTGACAAGTTAGCAGTTTTTTTTTTTTATGATCTTATTTCACCTTAGTGCTTTTTATTTTAGCTGTGTTGTGCAACTAGTGGTTCCAAGAACCAAGCTTTGGACTGTGTAGCGTGACAAATACTAGCAGAGGCATAATTCCACTATTTACCTTCTCTTTTCTGAACTGGCTAATTAGATTATTAAAATGTGTTTCAGCTGAATTAAAGAAAGTTTTGGTAACTGTTCACTTAGTGATTATTATGGATGACTGGAATTAAACCGAAGATAATCTCATTCTCACCTATTTTCTTTTTGTTACTCCTAGTATGAATAAAAAAACTAAATTGCAGCAATCTTTTGCTTATCATCACACTGTCTATAAGATTATCTTAGTGCATCTATGAAATTTGATGATTTAAATTAGCAGTTCACTGATGATGTCTTGCACATCATATTTGATGAATTTTGTCCTAAATACTTCTGAGATTGATTTTTATTCTGATTTTATGTAGCCAAAATATATCCATAATTTTAGTATTCAGCTAAAATTCTTCAGTAAGTTAATAATAAACAATAAATATTCTTCCACAGCGAAAGATTCTTCAACCTGAAGCAAACCTGTTTCAATGTTTCTGGCACTGACAATAATTCCATAAGTTATGCATCTCAGCACAAACAATGCATATGAACTAAAAACTGAATCTTTTTGAAAAATGTACTCTAGGCAGGGATATATTCTCTTGTGAATTAAATATGCTATAGTACATACAATTTATGTTTTGTACCAACCCTAACTTGGTGACCTAACTTAACCTCATCTTGTTAAAATTCACTTATTTATTTAGTTTAATCCAACCCAATCCATCTTAGGGAAACCCAAATTTAGTCTGAATTACTGCACTTAACATAAATGTAATATATATTAATTTTTTGATGGTCAGAATGATTTCCACAGTAACAATGAGTTTACACTTGGCTTGCTTGGCAAATTGACCTCTGCTTTATAAGCGATGGCAAAAAAGCACAGTACGTATACATATATAAACATGCAAGGAACCAATTACTATACTAGAAACATAGAAAAACAAAAGCAAGTTACAATGGGTTATTTGTATTAGTTTATCTGAATACTCAACAACAACAGGAAACTAAACTGAAACAAGGTTAAGAAAGAATTAATATACATAAGGCTAATATCAACTTAAAACACAATAAAAAAACACAAAGCAAATGAGAAACTACTTCCTGCATAGTTTGTTACAGCTGCAGCATTTGCTGTGAGAGATAATCTAAGCCTATGTTATTTTTCTACTAAGATAGACAGTTCGGTATTTATGAAGAGGAAAGCAAAGGTAAATTAATATATATTTATCTAGCAGAAAAGAGTTACATATTGTGGCTGCAAGAATGTGCCACTAACCCACAATTAAGAGAGGCAACTTTAGATGACACTTGAGCCCACTGTAATCATTATCTAGTCAATAATGGTCCAGGTCAGGTTGAAATATCACCTAAAATTTACTCTCCAAATTGTGGGTTAATTGTGAATATATTGATCTATTAAGAGACAGCAGTAATGAAAGTTTAGTCATTTAATAGTAAAACAGCAAGTGGGAAATCCTGTAAAACACACTATCCTACTCCAACCTGAATTAAAACTGTTCTGACCCCACTGTGGGGTAGCAGAGGCCTGAGCCTGGACTGGTAAGTAGTCTGGGGTGGGGTCGTTAGCCTGGATTTGCTCGTTAGGTCTAGCAGGTGCTTTAGCCTCCTCCTCCTTCTCCTCCTTATGCGAGTGTGCATAGTGGTAAGTAAGGCCAGGCCGCGTCTTGTACCGGATCCCACACACTGCAACACACCAGCAAACATGCCGCACACACTCCACACTTTCAGGTGAGCTTCAATAACGTAAATTAATAGAAATAAAACTTACCATACAGCATCCCCCAAAAGCATTATACATGACACTAAATAAATTATGAATAATTTAAAAGTGAATAACTTGAATTTCAAATCATACAGAATTTTAAGAGTTCTACTAAAGAATAGAATGCAGAATTGCCCAAAAGCCTTGACATTTTGAAAATTTTTCACCATCTATTCATGGACTTTCAAATGAAGTAAAATATAAACAATGTTCAAAATAAATCTGATGGCACTCAAAAATGAAAACCTATTTAATATTCTATTCTTTGTATAAATAACATACAAACATTTCTATATATTGAAAAAAAATCATAATTACATATTCAATAAATCTATACAGTATAGTTTGTATATTTTCATGTCATTCTCCTGCTTAAAGCTCAAAGCTATATAAATGAAGGTGAAAAGTATGATTCAAGTCTAGTAATGGTTATTATTATAATTATTCGCAGCTACAGGGTCAGTTACGTGGCAGAAATGATATACAAAGTCGAAGTAAAAAACTACACTAATTAATCAAGGACATGGATGACAACCACCACACTAAGTGTAACAAGCTACAATAAAATCACTAATTACAAAGGATTTATCAATTACAAAAGGTACAACAGCAACAGCAACAACTAAGAGGTGCAGCCCTCACAAAAGGCACAAGTTACTGAGAGGTACAAGTTACAATATGTACAACAGTAACAGCAGCTACTAAGAAATACGACAGTTACAAAAGCTATATACAACAGTAACAGCAGCTAATTAGAGGTACTGTACAACAATTACATAAGTTACAACAATGGCTCTAGCTACTGAGATGTTACAAAAAGTACAACAGTAACAGCAGCTACTGAAAAGTTACAAAAGGTACAACAGTAACAGCAGCTACTGAAAAGTTACAAAAGGTACAACAACTTTAACAGCTATACAGGCACAGCAACTTCAAAAGATACAACTACTCATGTACAGCAGCTACAAAAGATACAGCAAATATTTAAGAGAACAAGTTACATATTAATACAAAAGTAAAGGGAAGACACTACTTTTAAAGATGTATATTGCTGAAAGTGAATTATTTACAGGAAAATTTTCAACCAATATTTTACACAATTTACACAAATTAAACAATACAAAAGCAGAGTAAACAATTTTGAATGCTGTATAGAATTAAATTAAACAATCAGTACAGTACAACCAATAGCAAAAAAAACTGCAACAATCACAGCACATAAAAAAAACTATTCATATATCAGGAATATGATTCCATTAATAAAACTAAACAATATGGCAACAGATGAAAAAACACAACAACTCTGGCAATAGTAGCTGCAACAACTGTGGCAACAATAGTTCCAACAACTATGGCAACAGTAGCTGCAACAACTGTGGCAACAATAGTTCCAACAACTATGGCAACAGTAGCTGCAACAACTGTGGCAACAATAGTTCCAACAACTATGGCAACAGTAGCTGCAACAACTGTGGCAACAATAGTTCCAACAACTATGGCAACAGTAGCTGCAACAACTGTGGCAACAATAGTTCTAACAACTATGGCAACAGTAGCTGCAACAACTGTGGCAACAATAGTTCCAACAACTATGGCAACAGTAGCTGCAACAACTGTGGCAACAATAGTTCCAACAACTATGGCAACAGTAGCTGCAACAACCATGGCAACAGTAGCTGCAACAACTGTAGCAATAGTAGATGCAACAACCATGACAACACTAGCTGCAACAACTGTGGCAACAGTAGCTACATACACAACTAGAACAGAAATTGAAGCAAGAACTGCAGCAGTATCAGCTGCAGCTTAATTTAGACAATAACAGCAGCTGAAGAAGCAGCATTAGCTGCAGAAATAGCAACTGTAGTAGCTAGAGCAAAAGCCATAACATTGTTGCACCTACAGAAATGAACTATTATGAATAGCAACTGTTGTAGGTGCTACTGCTTGAATTATATTCATATTACATAAACTCTTCAACCAGCAACAACTACAGCATCTATCCCAAGAGCACAATTGCTACAATTGCACTATAAATTGATAAAAGGTAGGCCCCATTCCACAGCACTTCACTTTACGGAATTTAGCCAATACAGCAATTTTCAATTATACCCATTCTTCATTTATTCAGACTTCCTACAATAAATATATTCACCTCACTAAAAGCTATGGATGAAAATATTTTAAGTAATGTGTGTACTGTATATGCATTTTTTAGACCTAGCTATATTGCTCACTTAATAAATAATAGTGTAAACATGTTATCAGACTTTTTAAAAAAAAATGCCTATTATTCACTTTAGAGCGATTTTTGCTTTACAGCAGTAGCCCAGAACCTAACCTGCTGTATAAGCGGGGCTCTCCTACATAGTAGTTACAGCAAGAACTCCTATATCAGTTTCAACACCTTTTATAACAGTAGAAACTATAAGATCATCAAAAACATAGACAAAGCTATTTTTTTAACATGTAGGCTGTCTCCCACCGAGGTAGGGTGACCCGAAAAAGAAACACTTTCACTATCATTTACACTATCACATGATGAATTAATTACAGATGATGGGACATCATGTGCATAAATCTGTTCCTGTAGCTAAATAGGTACAGTAAACCATAGGTTATCTGGCATATGATTATGCAACATCCATTATCTGGTCTCATCTGATCTGGTGAAATGTTGCATAATCCAACGATTGCTAAAAAACTGCTAAGTCAGTTCTGGGATTGATCACCATCTGAGCCACAAGCAGTTAAGCAAAGAACCCAGTGTTCAGTATAATGAATTAATCAGTATCCTTGAATAACAGAATTAAACCTCTCACCCCTAAAGCCCCCCCATTTTTTTTCCCTGGCTAGCCCTTTTTACGAGAATAAACCTGAATGATACTACTTAAAGAAACAGTTCAAATCCTCACAAGGGCTGGGTTTACAGCAACACTATTTTGTCAGCTATTTTTAGCACTGTTTATTAAATGCATTCATTTTTTGTATATGGTGTTTTAGTACGTGTGATGTGCTCTTTTATTTGTGGTGCAAATAGAATACAAAATACAATTTTTTTTTTTATGGTTGCTAGTTTCTTTCTTTGGCACCAGACCCGTAAAGTGAAAAATAACCCAAGTATTGCATTCAAAATGTGGCAATTGGTAGGGTGACCCAAAAAAGAGGAAACATTCATCATCATTCTTTCAATAGATGACTCACGAAATCGCAATGACACGATTGCAAACAAACCATACCCTGGCCGGGATTGAAACCGCAGTCAGAGAGTCTCAAAACTCCAGTGGCTAACGCGACGGTCTGGAGTTTTGAGACTCTCTGAACGCGGGTTCAATCCCGGCTGGGTTATGGTTTGTTTGCAATCGTGTCATTACGATTTCGTGAGTCATGTTGACGGCCGTGAGGGAACTTGAGCTAGAGTTCGTCATGGCCATGCTAGCTGGAGATTCGTCTGTAAAAACTTGCATTTGTGGTCACAGTGGTGCCTGTGCTAACCTTCCTACGGTGTAGAAATATACCTAGTTGGACGAATCTTATTGTGGCTAGCTGGTGTAGTGGCTAACGCGATGGTCTGGAGTTTTGAGACTCTCTGACCGCGGGTTCAATCCCGGCCAGGGTATGGTTTCAATAGATGTTTTGCCAGAAACGTATAAACATCAAGAGTTTAGCTGGCCCTCTGAACTGAATTTGATGGCAATTAAAATATTGAAAGAGATACAGTATGTCCAAAATATTGTAAAAGAACGTCACCAAAAGGCATATTCAATGATCTACTGTAATTACAAAACAGGTAGTTACCACAAATACTAATTTCATTAGCTACCATACAAACAACAACAATATTGATATCAACAACTGTGGCAAAAACAAGCTTAAACACCTCAAGTTACAACAATGGCAGTATTAAGAGTAAGAAAACATAGAAGGGAAATCAGATCAGTGCAGAAACAAATAAATGAATCAATAGAGGTTATACAGATATGAGAGCCATACTTCAACATATAATACAGCAACAATCATTATTACAAAGATCAGAATAAGGTATAGAATTACACATGACAACGTGGAGAGTAAGGTCTAACTCAGCATTTCAACTATGGTAAGGTATGCTCGAAAAAATACAGTATTTATGTACATTTATGTTCTTGTTTATTTCTTCTTACCTCCATGGGGAAGTGGAACAGAATTCTTCCTCCGTAAGCCATGCGTGTTGTAAGAGGCAACTAAAATGCCGGGAGCAAGGGGCTAGTAACCTCTTCTCCTGTATATATTACTAAATGTAAAAGGAGAAACTTTCGTTTTTCCTTTTGGGCCACCCCGCCTCGGTGGGATACGGCCGGTGTGTTGAAAGAAAGAAAGATGTAAATTTTTTTAAAACCCTAAATGAAAATAAAAATATTTTTATTAATTATTATTTTACTTTAACTCTGACTGTTTTGGCTGTATATATACATCCTACGAGCCAGTGTTTCAGACATATATATACTCAATAATTCTAGCGGCTTCAAATCAAGCAGGGGAAAGCTGGTAGGCCTACATGTGAAAGAATGGGTCTGTGTGGTCAGTGTGCACCATATAAAAAAAATCCTGCAGCACGCAGTGCATAATGAGAAAAAAAAATCCGTTTTTTTAATTAAAATCCCGACTTTGTGGTCTATTTTTGTATAGTATTTATGGTTGTATTCTCATTTTCTTGGTCTCATTTGATAGAATAGAAAACATATTATAGAAATAGAGGTGATTTTAATTGGTTTTACTATGAAAAGAACCTTGAAATGGAGTTCAAAGTGGGGGAAATGTTTGTTTTTTGCTATGTTCAAAAGTAAACAAATGATGTCATTTTCCAATAAATCTCCAAGTAGCCATTCTAATATGCAGTTATGAATGGGTTGACATTATTTATACAATTACAATATTACAATATTGCAGTTGTCTGCATAACAGTAAATCTTCTGTTTTTTGTTTGAATAAAAATTCAAAATAGAAAGCAAGAGTAATATCAGAGGGGCCTGGAGACATGACTGATGAACAAAGAAAATGTTATTTTAGAGCCAGGAATGTCTGCATTGTTCATTCTAGACCCTATTCTGAAACTGTCATATTTTTTAATTTTCGTGAAATTGGCCAAATTGTAAATTTCTGACCATGTTATTGGGTAGTTGAAATCAGTAAATGGGCAGTTTCCTGTACTCAATCGATAGAATAAATGAAGTTCTAAAGAAATAGCTATGAGTTTGGTCGACTGGAACAATGGAATTAGCCGAAAATAGGGCTCAATTTGGGTGAAATTGCCGATTCGTAAATATTGCCAAGGTTGCTAACTTCGTGACAGCGTAATTCCATCAGTTTTCCATCAAATTTTGTTCTTTTGGTGTCGTTACAATCAGAAAAAGATTCTCTATCATTTCATAAGAAATTGGGGTTGCGACAGTCAAGGGGTTAAGGCATTATTTACCAAAGTTCAGATGTTCAGAAAGTACAGTTCAGATAACCTTTTATCAATGAGGAGGGTCACAAAGGTTAAAGATACTACCCTCCAAATTTGCCATTTCATTCCTCTCTCCAAATGAGATTTGGACGACACTCCTGTTATCATATTCATATGTTAAGTTTGCCCTTACTACCCACAACACCTAATGTGGAGACCACAAACATACCAAATACATACACAAGTCCTATTATCACAACTGGCTTCAAGAAAATTTGATAATATGAAAGTAGAAAAAAAAAAATACAGAACAAAAAGCAATAAGAAAAAAGAAGTGGAGAAAAGTCCGTAATTCCACATTTTGTCTGAAGCAAGTGTCCAGCTGTCTTCTGAGGTATCAGGTCAAGTCCATCAACTCTGACATTTGTCCAAAAAGGGCCAGAGTGGCCATGTCCAATACCTGCTTGCTTTCATTGTTCCCTGAACCATAGACCACCCACTCCAGTTAGTTTGTTCTCAATCACACACACACTTGTCATTCAGTCTCTAATTTTCCGTGGATTTAGAGCATTCTGTGTGACTATTATCATACAAGTAAAGTGCAATTAACAATGGCTTCTAAAGCAAGTGGTGGTGCCAAGAGAAAAATGTATGGTTCTAAGCGTGGTTCTTAGAAATCTACGTCTTCTCAGTCCTTTACATTATTTTCACTAGTAAAGTTTTACAGATCCTCTAACTCTGAATAAGTTATTTTGAATCTTCATTGTTGATCATGGCAGTTTACACCTCATCTCTCCACCACAAAAAGGTAAATAAAATTACTGTAAATCATGTACAGTACTATAAAATTACTATACAGTACAGCACTGGACTGTAGTACTACATGTTACAATACAATACCTGTACTCTTCTGCATTAGACCAAGTCCACTTCAGAAGACAACCAGATGATCATGAAATATTAATTTCATAATTCAGGAGTTGTGGACAATCAGAATTATTGTACACTCCCCTTCCCACTGGTCTACTAATGAGATTTTACTGTACTATTGTACACTAACTGCCACACATAGCTAACCTGGAGAAAATGCATTAAACATTCTCTGCCTCCATTCATCCATTCAGATGATCAACTATCTGTTAATGGTCTGGTCTCAGAATGACCTTGTAAATCAGAAAGGAGATGTTTGAGAAATAAGAAATACAGTAAACCCTCGATATAATGGACTAATAAGGGATATTATCTGAGTATCTCTCAAATTAGAATGTTAAAAAATACAAAGGGTACTAAAGTACTCTGATGTATATCTAATATAGTACTATACACACAATTCATAGATATTTTGCAATAAACATCAAAAATAAAAGAGCTAAAAGTACAATTTAACCAGCAGATTTTGCCAATAATTTTAAAAGTATATACATTATACCAAGGGTTTACTGTGCTGCATTTAAAGAAACAAGAAAGTAAACTGTGTACTGAATGTAAGTGAAGTTTACAAGATTTACTTGTTATTTTGCATGTTCAGGAGATAAATTATTATTAGACTATTCATGGGGAAGCACTAAGCCCATATGGGTCATACAACACCTCATAAGAGACAGAACACCTGCAAACCTGCCATAGTGCAACAAGCTTCCATGTCATATGTTTTAGGCAAAATAATAGAACCTCCCAGGATTGTTGTTCTCTACCAACCTAGCACATTAAGTCCTCACTTAATGTCTTCAATGGGTTCTTGGAAACTGACTAAGCCCAACGACATGTAACGAAACTAATTTTACCATAGGCTAACTGATATAAACATCAGGGATGCACAGTGCACCTTTAGTACTCACTGCAACAGGGTTAAATCAAGGAATAAATGTTTGCAAAGTGAAAATTGTAAAGAGCACCTCCTACCACCACACAGTTCAAAAACAAAGGTGTAAACCCCACACAGACAGTGACCCCAGCTGGGAACTGATTTTTTTTTTTTTCATCAATGTTATAACAAAATGACACTGAACGAAACGATGTTAAGTGAGGACTTACTGTACAGAGCGTGCCTATGCAGCTGTACCCATTTCTGTCTCAATACTGCAAAGCCCTCCCACCAGTAGTGTAGATACTATGTCAAAAAACTATAAATACTATTTTAAATATATTAATTCTTTACTTTTTTTATAACTTCCTCATATAAATTTACCTTTTCAAGGCATCATGTATTATTTGGTTAGTTCAAAGTAAGTGTTGTTTCGCCAAGAAAAAGCTCATGTGAGCTTTGCCATTATTTTTTGTAATAAGAAACCATAAGGTTTCTGTATCTGGCAATTATTTTCCTTAAATATAAATGGAAAAATTGAGGATTTGTTTTTACATGCAAATATACTGAGCAAGGCATATTAAAAGCTCTTGCACAATTAGAGGATCATATTCCTTCATTTTAAATGTACATATAAAGAAACTCATCAATTAGAAAACTTTTCCAATTATTAATCTCAAGTAAACAACAAAACATACTCATGCAGTTTTCAAACTATCACATTCATCCTTGTCTCAATTATCTACAAAGAGCAAGAACAAATATATGAAAACCGAGAGGAAACAAAAGCAATGTTGAAAGGATATTACAAAAAGTCGTTCAGAAATATTAAGAAGGGGTGCCCTGATGCCAGCTAAAGGCTCTTGATCCTTCCTTGTCCTTGGATTAAAGCTATTAATCAGATACTGTACGAGTCAAACTTGTTTAACACTTAGGCATGAAAATAATTCACAAATAGAAGGAAAACTCCAGAATGGGATCCAAGAGGGCATGCAACTGATACAACCACTAAACAAACAAATTATGTAATAAAATGATCACTGAAGATGGGATACTTCAATCTCCTATACTGTAGAGAGGTAGTCAGAAATAAATAACCATCCCATATATACACATTAGCTGAATACCGAATGACAAACTGAAGAATGGCACAATGCACCAGTCAGTGCTCCAATCAGCAACCTCTTTTACATATTAGTATACATTTTACAGATATGCACTTCCAATGTTGTCTTCTATCCCATTCATCATGTATATACAACAGTATGTAGTATGTGTATAAGACTGGAAGAAGACAATTGCTACAGGCACTGGTGATTTTTGTTTGTACTATTTTATTTTTTTTTTATTAACACATCGGCCGTTTCCCACCAAGGCAGGGTGGCCCAAAAAAGAAAAACTTTCATCATTCACTCCATCACTGTCTTACCAGAGGCATGCTTACACTACAGTTATAAAACTGCAACATTAACAGCCCTTTTTCAGAGTGCCGGCACTGTACTTCCCATCTCCAGGAATCAAATCCGGCTTGTTGGTTTCCCTGAATCCCTCCATAAATGTTACCTTGCTTACACTCCAATAGCACATCAAGTCCTTAAAACCATTTGTCTCCATTCGCTATCTAACACACTCAAGCATGCTTGCTGGAAGTCCAAGCCCCTCATAAAACACACAAAAACTCCTTTACTCCCTCCTGCCAACCTTTCCTAGGTCAACCCCTAAATTTGGAAGTTCTACAAAGTTCCTAATCCTGACATGGTCCAGTTTAAGTTTAAAGGACTAGCCTTACAGTATATTTAATTTTTTTTTTTTCAACATGGTTGTTTCTTGTCAAGGCAGCGTGACCCAAAAAAGAAAGAAATACTTTCACCATCATTCACACATAATCACTGTCTTTGCAGAGGCACCCAGATATGACAGTTCAGGTGTCATTCCAAACATTCAATATCCCAAACCCCTCCTTTAAAGTGCAGGCTTTGTACTTCCCACCTCCAGTACGTATATTTAATATTCTCATTTATTTAATAAAACTTTTTCTCCCCATGTGATGTTTGAAGGTGAGATGTGTTTACATTTTGTGATCTGTATTGCTTTTGTTTACCGTTCCTAACAATGATTTCTAAATTAACTTTTTTGAAATTTTGGTTCTTGAGGCTTACACTATGTCTTTTATTAAAACTGCTAGTGCTCCACATTTTCCTAACACTATTAATAAAAAATTCTTGTCAAACTCTTAATTTATATGATGTAAATTCCTTTAATCTGTCCCTAGCAGGTCACATAATGTCTTGTTCCTTTTCATTAGTAAAACCTTTTAACCCTTTTTTTGTATAGATGTCCCCATTTATATTTGTCCAGTACAGTATTATATAAAATCTTTTTTTTTTTTTTACATATTTATGTCTAGCCTCTTTTCAGTATCATGAAAAACAATTTGGCTTGGTGGGCTGGACCTATTGCTCTGCAGCCTTCTCTTCAACATTTATTTCCACTTCATTTTTGGCATCTATGTTTTCCTTCGACATTATTCTTCTTTTTCTTCTTTTAACAAACTGGCCATATCCCTCTGAAGCAGGGTGCCCCAAAAAGAAAAACAAAAGTTTCTCTTTTTAACTTTAGTAATGTATACAGAAGAAGGGGTTACTAGCCCCTTGCTCCTGGTATTTTAGTCGCTCTTAAGACACATATGGCATATGGAGGAAGAATTCTGTTCCACTTCCCCATAAAGATAAGAGGAAATAAACAAGAACAAGAACTAGTAAGAAAATATAAGAAAAACCAGAGGGGTTGAACATGCATGTGTAGTGCGACCTAATATTTATGACTGAGCATGCTTTCTTCATTCTTCATTTTTCTGACTAGAGCAACTGGCAATTGTAGAAGCCAAAATTTGTTTCTCATATATGACGATTCTTTTGTATTTCATATTTTGTGACTGGACTGGTTGACTTTTCTTCTTCTTTGTTTATTTGACATACATTTTTTTTTTATCCCTGGCCTTAAGCTTGTCTCAATTCCTGGTCTCTGTACCCCAATCATATCTACACCTCAATCTGCAGAGGCGTCGTAAGGGGGGGGGGAGCCGCCCCGGGTGACACCATAAAACCTCTAAAGAAGGTGATACTAATGCACAAAACAGTGCTGCACCAAAATAAAAGAAGCCTTCGTTTCTATATAGCCTATTATATATTAACAAAGTACAAATAAGCCTATACAGTATAGGGAAAAATCATTGATTTTGATGATGTGATAGATGATTTTGCATAATTAAAGGCAAGGAAATGTAAGATCAGATTCACTGAGATGTTACCTGTACTCAAGGTCAAATCGGAACTAGTGTTTTTTCATTGTTGACGATGAATAAATGTAGGATCTGTTGCCTGTACTCAAAGTGGTATTATTTATTTTATCATTAATAAAGTTGAGAAGTATTCTCCTGTTCGGTTTATGGCCCTTAAACGTTCTCATTGCTAAACATTTGTCACTGACTGGGCATGCAGTAGTGACATAACTGGAGTTTACCCCCCCCATCCCCCCACCCTTGAATTTCATGAGGGTGAGACCAAAGATGCTGCCCTGGGTGACACCAACTCTAGCAACGCCTCTGGCAATCTGTATTTCATTGGTCTTCACTTCCTCAACTGTGTGTTCAAATATCTAGTAAGTTTATTATGATTTTCCCAATTTAGTACATTTGGAGGTCACATATTCCTTTGATGAGTTCCGAGAGTCATTCTACTCCCAAAGCCTGACCATGGGCCAGACGATACAAGAAAACATGATCTACTGTTTGTAAAATTTCAAGTAGTCAAAACTTTTGCCTCTTTAGTAATAATAATTAAATGTGGTGGCACTGAGCTGCAGGAACACTGACCTCTGGCAATATCTTTCAAGTATCTGAATACCTCTTTTTTTTTTTTTTTTTTTTTTAATATTGGCCATTCCCCACCTAGGTAGGGTGACCCAAAAAAGGAAACACATTCATCATCACTCTTTCCAGAAGTGCACAGACATTACAATTGAAATGACTCTTAAGAGTTTTTGTATAAATTCACTTCGCGTGTTCACTTTAAGCACACCTGCTATTACGGCATGCGATCCCATTTCTATTAGTAATTCTGTATGTGATATATGCTTGCCATATGCAGTCACTATTATTTGCAAATCATATTAAAGATTCTCATTATGTGGAATTAGTAGATGATGGCCTAGGTGAGCTTAGCAAAGTCACCATGAGCCTGAAACTCAACTATGTACTGTATTAAGCATGGAGCACCTATTAGCAAATGCATAATTCTTGAAGCTGCCACCAAATGCAAACAAGAATTAACATTGCTGTAGGGAACTAAGTCCCATACATTCAGCATTCAAAGATACTATGAAGGAATCTGTGAAATCTACCTTGGGAATTTCTGTGACTCTCAAGAGATACAATGGAATATCACATATAGTAAATCCACTGCATACACACTTACAGAATTATGGCAACTGTCTTCTGGATTAATTTTGAAGTTGTCACTTAGTAGCTCCATTATAAGAACTATTCCATAATGTTAACTTTTTTAAACAAGTTTGTGCAATATTTTAATATAGAGTATACAAATTTTTCACGAGACAAGCACACATAAATCATTGAAACTGGCAAAAGAACACCATCAAAATTCCAACTCTTGAAGTGTCGTATGCAACACAATGGCATAAAGCCCTCGTCTTACATTTACCTCATACACAGATATGTATCAGATAATATACCGAAAAAAACTAATAAAGAAGCAAAAAATTTAATATACAAACTAAGAAATAGCAAAATCTACTTCAAGCATGCAGTAAGGGTTTGAATATAATGCCATACTAAAAAGGGGATGAAACATAGTTTGCATACACTGAATACTGAATAGAAAATAAATAAAAAAGGCATAACTCATAGCATAATGTACTTGAATGATAAACTAAATTCTCTAAATTTAACCCTAAACACAATAGATAACTTAATAAACAGAGTAAATGGATAATAAAAAATTAACATATGCAGAAAAGCTTTGTAGGTTATACTACACACGCACGCACTGCATTAAGAATATGCATGACGGCCACTGAGGTAAAAAGAAAATACTATATATGGCCATCTCCCACTAAGGCAGGGAGACCCAAAAAAGAAAACACATTCATTCAATCATTGCCTTTCCAGAGGAGTGCTGACAGTGCAATCATATTACTCTCCGACTGTAACATCCCTATCCCTCCTTCAGAGCATAAGCACTGCCCTTCTCATTTCCAGGACTCAAGTCCAATGGACCATGAATCCCTTAATAAAAGTTCCCTTGCTCACATTCCAACAGGATGTCCATTAAAAAACCTATAGTCTTCATTCGTTCCTGTCTTACACACTCACACAAACCTGCTGGATGCTAAAGAACCTAAAACTCAAAACCTCCTTTACTTCCCTCCCTCCAACTATTCAAGGAACAGCCCCTACCACTAATACCTTCCATCCCATATTTATACACTCCTTTCGTCATCCTGTTCCTCTCCAACCACTTTACATGTCCAAACCACCTCAACAGCTCCTCCTGAGCCATCTGAATTATACCTACAGTACCCTTATACCATTCATTTATTTCTATGTACTTTAACACCCATCCTCCGTCCACCAAGGTAGGATGGTCTAAAGAAAACACATTCACCATCATTCATTCAACTGATGTCTTCCCAGAAGTATGATGACATCACAATTCAATTTACCCTCCAACTGCAACATCGCTACCCTTCCTTCAGCATGCAGACACTGTTCTTCCTACCTTCAGGACTCGTGTCCATCTGACCAGTTTTCCCATGAATCCCTTCATAAATGCTACCTTGCTCACACTCCAACAGTGTATACATTAAAAACCACTTACATATGTCCATTCACTATACAACATGCTCACACAGTACAGAGTGTATGTAGATAAATTCATTCTACTATGTGGTTACACTGATATGTATGCAATAAGATCACAGTAAACAGGTGATATCACAATATGCAGAACCACCACTGTGAAAATACAGTGAACTTCCATACACTTTTGTGATTTCTCACATTATCAAGGAACTGATGAAGTGAGAAAGCACAAAAGCACTTGAAAGTTTACTATTTTTTCACAGTGGTTGTTCTGCACATTGATGTGTATGTATGAAATGGCAACGGTAACGATATTATAATGAATAATGAGAACAAGTACTAGAGAGGGAAAAGTCTTACGTTCACACCCATATGGCTTGTTATTTGGGTCATCATCATCCTTTTTGGCATTCTTAGGGGTTTTACAGGGAGTCTTGGGAGCTGATTTCTTCTTGTTACTACGCTGTAAATATTTTGGAAAAGTTTATTATTTCAGAAAGTAAATTACTAAATTAAATTTTAAAAGAGTTAAGACTTAACACCATTTTTAATTCCATAACTATAATTAAAAATAAAAGCTTTTAAGGATCAATAATACACAAATAACCCGCACATAAAAGAGAGAAGCTTACGACGACGTTTCGGTCTGACTTGGACCATTGACAAAGTTACACAGTGTGACTTTGTCAATGGTCCAAGTCGGACCGAAACGTCATCGTAAGCTTCTCTCTTTTATGTGCGGGTTATTTGTGTATCGTTCCAGTCACGGTATTGTGCCTTTTTTGTTATTTATGATCAATAATATTTTTTAATACAGTACTGTGTATAAAGTATATATGATCTTTTTTCTAATGCACAGTAAAGACTTACAAAGAGGTCTAATATAAAAGGGGTAATGTAAGAGGCATCACTTTCAATAAGAGATGACAAGAGATGCACTGGATTTTTTCTAATGCATATTATGTACTTAAGAAAAGTGTTATGCTTAATGGTACGTATATAGCAGCTGATCTGAGGTAATTATACACGACTCGCACATGCCCTTTTCTTTAGTTGTAATACTGTTGGTTAAGCCTTTATTGTGCCAACACTAAGTATCTTGCATGGGTGTTAATGATTATCTCTTACTTCAATAATAATTAATATAAATTACTCTAATGTGTTACATTATATAGCAGGAGCTTTCTTTTCAACAAATATACAATATATGCATTGTATTTTTTCTAATGCACATTAAATATCTAAGAAGAGTGCTATTATTACAATAGGAGTGTTGTAAGGGTTGTCCTTTTAACAAGTATACAAGAGATACATCGTACGGTAAAACCTCTCATTAACAGATTTCGGCAATTTAGGATAAAATAAATAATTAGCTGGACAAACGCTGGAAGTACAGTATTCAACAAAACGTACAAAAATCTGTAATTCTGGATTTTGTCCATAGCAATTGTGTCCTGTTGTCTTCCGAAGTACTGAACTAAGCCCAAAGACACCAATGTTTGTCAGGTAGGGGCCAGAACAGCCTTGTACAAGACCTGTCCACTTTCAGTGTTCCCTGAGGTGTAGGTCACCTGCTCCAGTGTATTGTTCTCACTCAAGCACACACTCGTCATTCAGTCTCTAATTTTCCCTGGATTCAGAGCATTTAGTGGCTATTACATATTAAGTAAAGTGCAATTAACAATAGCTTCTAAAACAAGTGGTGGTGCCAAGAGAAAACATGTGGTTGTCAGTATTAAGAACAACCTTGAACTATTAAAGAAGATTGAGTCTGGCATCTCAGTAGCACAGGGATGTAAGGAATATGGTGTTAAGAAGCAAGAACAAACTTACAGACTATGCTCTTAAGTTTACTACAGTTCCTCTGACTCAATCACAGCAATTTACACCTCATCTCTCCACCATGAAAAGCTAAGTAAAATTACTGTAAATTACATACAGTACTATAAAATTACTATATAGTACAGTACTGTAAGACTGCAGGCTACAATACCTGCATTCTTAGTGTCCAGTTGTCTTCTGCATCAGCAGACCAAGTTTACACATTCAGAAAACAACCCGATGATCATGAAAATTAATTTTGTAATTCAGAACTTTTGGATAACTGGCAAAATTGTACATCCCCTGTCCCATTAGTCTGTTAATGAGAGGATTCACTGTACTAAAGTTAAGTGTCGGGGAATAAACGTCAAGCAGTGTTGTATGCTCAAGATGTAATAGAGCACTGGCCTTAGAGCTAGAGATGATGTTGATTAGTATTATGACCATCATGGGGAGGTGCTAAATTCAGTATGCAAAATAGTCCATATTATCTTAGGACTCATTTAGCTAGATTACAATACAGTACATTACTGTTTCCATTAATATTCTATTATTAACTAGTAACTTTTTATTTATTTTGCTAATTCCTTTATGTTTAATAAAAGAGTGCCCAACCACGGTGACATGGGTTCAAAGATGCCTACTACAAACTTTTACATCCCCCAAATGTTAAAACATCCAACATTAGTATACTGAAAAGTTTCTGTAAAGAAAGTTTTCTTCGCATCAATCACAAAATAAGTAATAAACTATAGGAATACGGAGAGCAGAAGGAAGGCCTGCAATGCCTGATCATACCTACTCTCGAAACCTCCATCACCTCTTGCCTAGTCTGTACTTACCACTTCTTGAACTAACACTGAAATTTCCTAGGCTATCTCTCCTAGTATCTCAAACAGCTCATCTTTATCCACTTCATCTAGTCTCCAGAGTATTTTGTCTATCATTCCTTTCCATTCTCCTCATCCTCTCTTCTAGTACTGCAAGGTTGACATCCTAGTAATTTATATCTTTCAAACCACTGGATTTTCTTTGTGTTCTTGATTAGATGCTAGTACCACATGCTACTCTAAGATGGGCCTAACTGGAGCAGTGTATGATATCCTAAATGAATGTTAGTTAATATTCCTGAAAGCAATTCATAGATAAGCTAGTTTTGTGTATGATGGGTGATACATACATCTGGTGATATGCTTGGTATAATGCTTTCTCACGAAGTTTTTGTATTGAAATTGTGTACAGCATCCCTCCTCCTAGGTCCCAGGTTGCATTCTGAGTCCACTCTCTCTTCCCCTTATATTTTCATTACTCTGTATTTATCCTGAATTCAGGCAGTAACCAGAATACTTTTGTAGTTTGTTCAAGTCATCATGAAGTCTTTCCATTCTCTCATCTTCCTCATTATTTCACCTCTTGCATGTAGTTTTCCAAGTTTTAAGCCTCCAACAGTTGTTGAACTTGCTAATCTTTTGTAACTCATTCCATTAATCTACTATCTCTTTCTACTTATCCTTTCGGTACCTCTTTCTTAAATTATTGTCACTGCTGCTTGTTCTCCCTGTTGGTGACATTAGGAAATCTTTCTTATCAATTCTATCATATCGAAAATAATCTTATACGGTACACATGTGGTAATCATAGCTCCTATTCCACTTCTATCAGCCAGTGAGGGCTTGTCTAAAGAATTCAGACTTTCTTTGTTGCCATTCTGAAATTCACCTTAAAATTTCTTCATCTTTTCCACATTTTTTTGTTTTTAGGTGCAGACACCATTCCACTATTACAAATTTCAAGATAAAGTTGAAATATGTTGTGAACAGTTTTTACCATTTCCCCATCCATACATCTGAAGGCTATTTTAAAATTTGCCAATTAAGTGTGTGGACAGTGTATCCCTTGCAGAATAAACAATTGCAGAACAAACTGTTTTCATTTGTACAATGATCTCCCAAGTCAGGTAAACCAGGAGACCATGCAATGGAATTAATAGCTATGGCTGAATTAAGATTGTTTAACATACCTTTCTAGGCCAAATATTTCTCTACTTTCAATCTAAATATTTTTTGCCTGGAACCATGATCTGTTTTAAAGTTGCCCCATTTGAAATGGTATTTTTTGTTTTCAGAACCATCCTACAAGGCTTGCCCGTACTGTACTCTACTGTTCTGCATGACATCTCTGACTCAACTGCACCCTCTTCTTCATCTATACAATGATGAATCCAGATTCTCATTTTAAACAGTCTCTCTCTCTGCCCTACTGAGTCATCCAAGTATCTTTTATACCATGATTATATCCCTTCTGCTCTTCCTTTAGTTATCTCCATCAGACAATGATTTTAGCTCTAGGACTAGTTTCATAGTGAAGCCTGGACTTCCTTTAGTTTCATGCTAGTATTAAATACAATGAAGTAGGTCTGATGTGCCATTTGCACGGTTTTTTGTTCCTCTAGCACAAAGACAAGACTCCCCTAAAAATCATTTTAAAAATGGTCACCATGAAGATATATTCCCCAGTTACAATACGACTCTAAAGTCTATTAAGATATGGAAATGTTTAAAAGTATTAAATCAATGCAAAGTGGAATTCTCAAGCTATAAACAGAAAAAAACATGAAGACTATATAAGGAAAAAGAATCTCAGAGGGGCACCTACTAAACTAAAAATAAATCAGATATACAATAAGATAAAAAGAATACGTACATTCATGAACTACCCCCCCATCCCTCATCTGAATGGAGATCTAAAATTAATTAGTACAAAACGTTTCAACCAGGGATACAGGATAATCTAATTAATATTGTTTTAGTATTGTATCCTCATTTTATTTTCAAACTCTTATTTTTTTTTTTTAACAAGTCAGTCATCTCCTACCGAGGCAGGGTGACCCAAAAAAAAAAGAAAATCCCCAAAAAGAAAATACTTTCATCATCATTCAACACTTTCACCTCACTCACACATAATCACTGTTTTGGCAGAGGTGCTCAGAACACAACAGTTTAGAAGCATATATGTATAAAGATACACAACATATCCCTCTAAACTGCTAATATCCCAAACCCCTCCTTTAGAGTGCAGGCATTGTACTTCCCATTTCCAGGACTCAAGTCCGGCTATACAAAAATAGCCGGTTTCCCTGAATCCATTCACTAAATATTACCCTGCTCACACTCCAACAGATCGTCAGGTCCCAAATACCATTCGTCTCCATTCACTCCTATCGAACATGCTCATGCATGCCTGCTGAAAGTCCAAGCCCCTCGCCCACAAAACCTCCCTTACCCCTTCCTTCCAACCTTTTCGAGGACGACCCCTACTCCGCCTTCCTTCCCCTACAGATTTATGCGCTCTCCATGTCATTCTACTTTGATCCATTCTAGTGACCAAACCACCTCAACAACCCCTCTTCAGCCCTCTGACTAATAATTTTATTAACTCCACACCTTTTCCTAATTTCCACACTCCAAATTTTCTGCATATTTACACCACACATTGCCCTTAGGCAGGACATCTCCACTGCCTCCAACCGCCTCCTCGCTGCTGCATTCACAACCCAAGCTTCACACCCATATAAGAGTGTTGGTACTACTATACTTTCATACATTCCCTTCTTTGCCCCATAGATAACGTTTTTTGTCTCCACATATACCTCAATGCACCACTCATCTTTTTTCCCCTCATCAATTCTATGATTAACCTCATCCTTCATAAATCCATCTGCTGACACATCAACTCCCAAGTATCTGAAAACATTCACTTCTTCCATACTCCTCCTCCCCAATTTAATATCCAATTTTTCTTTATCTAAATCATTTGATACCCTCATCACCTTACTCTTTTCTATGTTCACTTTCAACTTTCTACCTTTACACACACTCCCAAACTCATCCACTAACCTTTGCAATTTTTCTTTAGAATCTCCCATAAGCACAGTATCATCAGCAAAAAGCAGTCTGAGCTTGCTACCATCTGCAGCTCATAAGACTGCCATCCCCACGAGCCCCTTTGAGGCGGGGTAGATGGCAGACCAGAGGCCTAGCTTCTTCCTACGAGCCCCGTGAGGGCGGGGAATGTGGCTAGGCCTGGGGACACTTGGTCCCAAAGATGAGGAGGTACTTGTACCTCCTCCCATGGGAGACTTAAGTCTCGAGACACTCCCCAGATAGGGAGCCAAGGCCGGGTCACCACTACTTGGAAAAGACCCGGGCCGGGAGAATACCGGCGAATAAAAAAAAAAAAAAAAAAAAAAAGCAAAAAGCAAGTGTCAATTCCCATTTTGTATATAATTCCCCATAATTTAATCCCACCCCTCTCCTGAACACCCTAGCATTTACTTCTTTTACAACCCCCATCTATAAATATATTAAACAACCATGGTGACATTACACATCCCTGTCTAAGACCTACTTTTACTGGGAAGTAGTCTCCCTCTCTTCTACACACCCTAACCTGAACCTCACTATCCTCATAAAAACTCTTTACAGCATTTAGTAACTTACCACCTATTCCACATACATACTTGCAACATCTGCCACATTGCTCCCCTATCCATTCTATCATATGCCTTTTCAAAATCCATAAATGCAATTAAAAACTTCCCTACCTTTATCTAAATACTGTTCACATACATGCTTCAATGTAAACACTTGATCTACACATCCCCTACCCACTCTGAAACCTCCTTGCTCATCCGCAATCCTACATTCTGTCTTACCTCTAATTCTTTCAATTATAACCCTACCGTACACTTTTCCTGGTATACTCAGTAAACTTATTCCTCTATAATTTTTACAATCTCTTTTGTCCCCCTTCCCTTTATATAAAGGGACTATACATGCTCTCTGCCAATCCCTAGGTACCTTCCCCTCTTTCATACATTTATTAAACAAAAATGCCAACCACTCCAACACTATATCCCCCCCCTGCTTATAACATTTCTGTCATGATCCCGTCAGTTCCAGCTGCTTTACCCCCTTTCATTCTACGTAATGCCTCACGCACCTCCCACACACTCACATCCTGGTCTTCTTCACTCCTAAAAGATGGTATACCTCCCTGGTCAGTGCATGAAATTAGCGCTTCCCTTTCTTCGTCGACATTTAGAAGTTCCTCAAAATATTCCCACCATCTACCCAAAACCTCCATCTCCCCATCTACTAACTCCCCTACTCTGTTTTTAACTGGAAAATCCATTCGTTCTCTAGGCTTTCTTAACTTATTTAACTCACTCCAAAAATTTTTCTTATTTTCATTAAAATTCCTTGACAGTGCCTCTCCCACTATCATCTGCTCTCCTTTTGCACTCTCTCACCACTCTCTTCACCTTTCTTTTACTCTCCATATACTCTACTCTTCTTATAACACTTCTGCTTTGTAAAAACCTCTCATAAGCTAACTTTTTCTCTTTTATCACACCCTTTACTTCATCATTCCACCAATTACTCCACTTTCCTTCTGCACCCACCCTCCTATAACCACAAACTTCTGCCCCACATTCTAATACTGCATTTTTAAAACTTTTCCAACTCTCTTCAGCCCCCCCCCCCACTCCTCATATTTGCACCAGCCCACCTTTCTACCAATAGTTGCTTATATCTCACCCGAATTTCATCCTGCCTTAGTTTATACACTTTTATCTCCCATTTGCTTGTTTTTGCCATGTTCTTCTTTTCTCATCTACCTCTTACTCGTTCAGAAAATTGAGTGTCTGTAAGAAGCAATAATTATTCATAGCCTTGCATACCTGGACGGGGTCAACATCCCCCAGTGCCCGGTCCACGACCAGACCTCGTAACATAATGATAGTTGTTTAGCAACAGCTTCAAGACATTGAAATCAAAATCCTCACCACTTATGATATTCTTTTAATAGAGGTAAAAAAAACATTCTGTACAAGATAACTATTTCCCAATTAGACACAAGAGTAGATAGTGTATGTTTCAAAATGCACAGCATTTTGGGCAGTCTTATGTTTAGAGCTAATACTAACAATATAGAAATTAGAAAAATGTATATTAGATAACGCATATAAATGCAGCACAAGCTAAAATATTAAATTACATAATGTTGCAATGCTGATTTTAGTGAAATTTGAGCATTCAGTGAAAGACTATTAAATTAAATTATTTTTAATAATTAATGATGTAATAATGGTTGGGGAAATGATTAAGTAAAATTAAAAGGAATATGGTGAAATTAATAACTTGGTTACATTATAAATTGTTACAAGGAAATACATTAAGCACACAGTTATCTTTTCAGATTGTTTAAAATCACTGCTACAAATTTTTAAGTAATCTGGCAGGTTATTCCACATTTTTGGTCCCCTTTATTTGCATGGAGTTTCTAAAGATTCAGGCAAACACAGAGAATATCAAGAGGCATTTGTTACACGTGTGATGTCCGTGATATCTGTGTTACAGATATCCAGGAAGTGTCTTAGGTCAGCATTGTTGTTATAGTGTAGTGTTTTGAAGATGTAGCATGAACAGTAAAATGCATGGTTTAGGGAGCTAAATAAGGACATTAGCTGCCTAAAATTTGAGTTTGTGATGGTTCAGATAACTACCTTTACTTATGTGATAACTGGCTTGAGCTAGAACCCCAGATACAAATTCCATAGGTGAGGTATGGATCAACAATAGTAGTAGTTAGACAGAGTGGGAAACATAACATCTAATTTTGGAGATTTGGATCCTTTTTTGAAATTAGCTGGATATGAGCTGTGTGCTGGTATCTGTTAAGATTTCATGCAGCTATATGCAAGCCCTTAGAATTCATAGTGATAAAATTTTGTGAAGATTATCTTGTTCATGTCAACAGACCATAGCATATCAGCAGAAAACTGAACTGGTTACACGCTCCATGTGCTGCATCAACTGTGTTGGGCATTTTTATGACTGCATCATTAGTATTTTTTGGGGTCTTAATCTAAACTGGCAGAGTTGGCACATTATGCCTAGTTAAATATGGCTGTCTGTATATCACTTTCTCAAGTATTTTTGATAGCATTGGCAGGTTAAATACTGAGCAGTAATTGTTAATTAATGTAGGTATGATCACTATCTTTCTGGATGGGTGTTACCCTGGCTCTTCTGAGATAGTTTGGAAAGGTGTGTTCCTCACATGATTGGTTGAAAAATGCTGAAATAGGGAGAGATAATACTTGTGTAGCTTTCCTGTAGATAATGGTGGGTATTCTTTGCTATTTGCTGACTTTTTTATTAATTTTATGAGTGATGCTATTTCAGAGATTGTAGAATAAGCCAAGTGGGAGCAACTTGGGTAATTATCAGTCAGACAGCTGCCGTGGTGGCAAGGGCCTCTGGGACATTTATAAGATTAGAGAAGAAATTGTTAAACCTTATTTGAAGTAACAGTAGTTGAGAGGGAGTTGTCTTAATTGAACTTGCTGGTTATTAACATGTTTTCTAGGTTGTCACTGCAGCTTAAGTTGGAGCAAGGGATTCTATAAATTACCTCAATTGTTATTAGATTATTGGTATTGTTTTTGATGAACTAAGCAAATATACATAGTCAGTACACTCATTGCTGGTGTTGGTGATATTGATATTATTGAATTCATCAGCATAAAAAAAATAGCAGTGCCTCCACCTTTCTTGTATGTTGTACAGCTGCAGATAATCATATAACCAGGTATGGCGGATACACTAGTGAAGTTGTTTTTAATCACGTCTCTGATAACATAAAGGAAAATGGGTACTCAGTGATTTGAGCAATGCTACATTATCATGTCCGTTTAGGGGCATTGTACTATAACTGAACATACTTAAAAAAAATTTATTACCAAGGATTCTTTTGGCAGAGTTTGCTGTATGGCACTTGCAAGTATGGTGAGTAGGTTGTTCATTGCTTTATACGCTCTTTTAAAGAGGCTAAATTCAAAATCAATGTATGTGTGTGTGTGTGCATAAAAGAAAAGCTATGTAAACCTTTATACAATAGGGGAATATAAGAATGTGACAAGTGTGGATTTCAAAATAAAAAAATATAAGAATGCAATAGCTAGACACTGAGATTCTTAAATTATTTGAGCAACAGAAAGAATATTGATCTTGTACTGAGGTTATATAGTGGGAAATTATGGACAAGTGGTAAATGGTGCAATTAAATACTGAGAGGTACTGATGGCTTTTTGGCAAAGGAGTCTAATACATACATATAAAGATACCATAAAGTTAACAAATACCTTACACTACATAAATAACTATTCAAAAAAGCAAAACGATTACTTATATACACAAAAGATAATGCAGCTATTACATCATTATTAAAATATTCACTAAACAGTTAATTTTAATAACATTTAATCCAAGGAAGAGGAGGGTAGCTCAAATTCCTTGAAAACAGAGTCCTTCACCAACATCAAGGCACCCTCCTTTTTTAAAGGATATTACACAATAAAATTCCAGACATACCTGCACGTTATTCTCGGACGTCTTCTTTTTGGTGGTTTTCTTAGGAATTCCACCAGCAGCCTCATTGTGGGCATAAACAAAGGAGTTCACTATAGTGAGAAGGAAAGGTTGGCAAAGATTTTACAATATACCTGAAGATGGTGTGTACTTGACATACGTCCTACAGTAAAGTGAAGAGTACCATCAACCTCTGCTCTAAAGGAACACCCAGCCTCCTCCATACAAGTATTAATGTGTACGTGTAATTATGGCATGTTGCTAAATAAAAGTTGTGGTGTAAAATCTTTTAAGTGCCTTTAGGAGTATAGCAAGGAGTGCACGACAATTTTTTTTAGCACACTGGTCGTTTCCCACTGAGGTAGGGTGACCCAAATGAAGAAACACTTTTACCATCATTCACTATCACTGTCTTGCCAGAGGCATGCCTATACTACTACAGTTCAGATGTCCTGCCAAACTGCAAATATCCCCACTCTTCCTTCAGAGTGAATGCACTGTACTTCCCACCTCCAGGACTCAAGTCCAGCTAACCAGTTTCCCTGAATACCTTACCAAAATGTTACCTTGCTCACACTCCAACAGCCTACCAAGTACCATTTGCCTCCACTCACTCCTGTCTAATGCCAATTGCAATGTGTGCTCATGAATAACAATTTAATGGAGGAAACACTTCTAATAATCCTGTGCTTGATAATCCAAGCACATACAGTAACTCTGATTTCTTAATGTCTTGATAGCATTCATCGAGCAACAAGGCCTTATGCGAGGCAGTGTTTATAGAGTAAATTCAACATCCGAGTTCCTTAGAAACACAGATAATGCATGCAAGGAATCAATTATTTTCAGTCTTTCTTTTTTATAGTTTTTGTCTACATAGTGTTATGACATTTTAATATATTAAGGATGATGAGTCTACCTGTAACTTTCAGTAATGCCACATATACCCCAAGAACTTCCCAGCCAGGAAGCTCACACACTTAAGAACTGTATACTTAACACTTATTTCTTCTTATACTCTTAAGTGATATTAAGAATTGAAGATGCTGTCATCATTTTATAAGGCAATTTACACCCTCATAATAAGGCTTATATTCATGTTGTAGGAAACCCAATGAGAATGAAACATAATACTACACTACTGTAAGTTTTATAGAAGCATACTGCACAGGAGGTAGAAAAAGACCATTTCTTCTCAAAATATTCACTGTAGTGAATAATTACCATTAGTTTTGGGAAAATTTAATTGCTATCATCTTGTTCATTTAGAGATAAAATTTGGATGAGGGCAATTCAATTTTCACTGAAATACAGTATTGATAATTAAGCAATGTGATAAATATTTTAAGAAAAAGTGAATACCTCCTACCTTCTATGAAGACTATACTACATATGCAAAAAAACACTGATTGTGATTCCATGCAAGTATTTAACAATGGATGCAAAAAATACACATGAGGATGAAGAGATGCCTTAAGAAAATAAGGCAGACATGCAGCTCAATTCAATACCTTACTAAACTGAAAAAACAAGTGAAAATAAAACAAGACTACGGATGGAAACCGGGAGGTGGAAAAAGATAAATACATGTACAGTCAAACACAGTTATCATGTGCAGGCTAATTCTGGCTGCTTGGATATTGTTTCTGTTCTTGTTGTTGGGGATTTATAGAACCTGTGAGTGCTTTTGGTACATTAATCCATGCTTCCCAGTGTATCAGGAAGAAGTTTTACTCAAAGCTGGATGATGAAAGGAAAGGGAATGGTTCCTTTTGCAGATAGAAACAGGAACAAAAGCATTCCCAAATGGGTCAAGTAGACCCCTTTGCCTCAGCTCTGGCAGAGTGGGACACCTATACCCTCACAAAACAGTGAAATATTCACAGAACAGAAAAAATGGAGCTGCTGAATGGTGCACCTGCCTTTAATGTGCCCAGCAGCCAGGACAAGATGAGGGAAAACATACCCAAGAGAGTGGGAAAAGTTTGTCACTGATACACAGGTGAGAGTCAGACATATGCACTCTACCTAAACTGGCAAAAAAGTCTGTTTCTGTTGCCAGGATTAATACCGGAAGTTGGTTTCTGAAGATTTTGTACTCTGTACACTTTCTGTAATTTTTTATATATATATATATATTTTTTTTTTCAAATTATGACTGATGACACCACACTACACCAGGGTGTAACCATCTTGCCTTTAAAGCTAACAGAGGCTGACCGCAAATGCTCATCAGTCATTTTTGGCTGGGAAAACACTTACTGTTATCTTAAGTCAATGTGTACATTACAGATATTCTGCTCATCCATAAAGTATTACACTAGGTATATATCCTGGTAAAGCATTTAATAATGAAGGAGAAACCAATAACACCTTTTGTCCAATGTTTATGTCATTTTGTAAGTCTAACAGTGATTTTCTAATAATTGTAGTACTGTATTACACCTGGTGTACATGCTGGTTGTTGGCAAGACACTTGGTTATTCTCGAGGAATCAAATTGTGCTGAGCCTGACAGACATTGTGAACCTTGCATCAGGTGCATTATTATTACATATTATATTTAGGGGAAAGCATCACACCCATTTGAGTCATACGGTGCCTATATTATGGGAGGCAACATGGTTCAATCAAAGGAAGGAGAGAGGAGCCCAATTCCTGAGATCAAGAGCCCCTTACCAGCATCAAGTATCCTTCCTAGAGGGGTACACCAAGAGTAGATCATCCTGTGAATAGTGTGCTGTAATTACACATTTTAAACAAATGCTACTACCCCATATGACTTGTATAATGTTTAAGTGTATTCACTGTACTTGCAAGAAAATACCAAACATTTATTGTTAAATACCATATTTTGTTGTTCACCTTAAAAGTTTTTTATTGTTCTATACCAGACAGCAAGCTATTCCCAATTGCCTCTAGCCCTGATAAAGCCTGATTAGCAGAGTTAGGACTGTAATGTAATATTAAATTAATACAGTGTATTAATATAATACATTTATGGAAACATTAGGTAGTAGGTTGGTAGACAGCAACCGCCCAGGGAGGTACTACCGTTCTGCCAAGTGAGTGTAAAACGAAAGCCTGTAATTGTTTTACATAATGGTAGGATGCTGGTGTCTTCTGTCTGTCTCATAAACATGCAAGATTTCAGGTACGTCTTGCTACTTCTACTTACACTTAGGCCACACTACACATACATGTACAAGCATATATATACACACACACCCCTCAGGGTTTTCTGCTATTTTCTTTCTAGTTCTTGTTCTTGTTTATTTCCTCTTATCTCCATGGGGAAGTGGAACAGAATTCTTCCTCCGTAAGCCATGCGTGTCGTAGGAGGAGACTGAAATGCCGGGAGCAAGGGGCTAGTAATCCCTTCTCCTGTATATATTACTAAATTTGAAAGGAGAAACTTTCGTTTTTCCTTTTGGGCCACCCCACCTCGGTGGGATACGGCCGGTGTGTTGAAAGAAAGATTTATGGAAACAGGTGAAACACAAGAAAGAGAGAAGACAAGCTTTCTATGAATGCTAAGCAATGGCATGATACTAATCATAACAGATAACATTAGTGGGTAACAATACACTGCATACTATTGCATCAAAAATAAAAACAGAGCAATAAAATGTATTTAAATACAGTATAAAATAATTCTTAGAGTCCAGTATAATATAAAATTGGAAAATGAGGTAACTATGTACAGTATATATGCTCCTGATATAATTTTTTTTTTAAACAGTAGCTGCCTCCCACCAGTTAGGGTGACAAAAAATTTTTCACCATCATTCATTCAATCAATCAATCAATAATTGTCCTACCAGAATCATGCAGACACCACAGTTCAGATGGCCCTCCAAACGGCAACATTCCCAACTCTGTTTTGAGAACAGGTGCTACACTTTCCATCATCGATGCTCAAGTCCAGCTAACCGGTTTCTCTGAATCTCCTCATAAATGTACCTTGCTCATATTCCAGTAGCATGTCAAGTCTTGAAAATATCTTTTCTCCACTCATTCCTATCTAATGTGCTCGTACAAGATTGTTGGATATTTAACCTCCTAACGCTTGAAACCTCCTTTACTCCCTCCCTACAATCCTCCCTGGGGTGACCCCTACACCCTTTCCCTCCATCCCGGCTTTATGTACCCTCCTAGTCATCGTATTTTGCTCCATTTTCTCTAAATGCCAAAACCACCTGAACTACCACTCCTCAGCCCTCTAAATTATATATACTTCTGATAACCCCACAACTTTTCCTTATCTCTTCTAATACTAACTTAAATTTATTCTAGAAATGAGTAGAAGATTGCAGAGCTGCTTCAGGTATGATGAGATTTCAATATATTTTGATATTATTAATCAACAATTATTGGTGTACAATTTGTAAAGGCTTAACATTCTGAAGAATAAAAGTCATACTATCATAGCTGGAAAAATTCACAGCTAACTCACAATTTGGAAAGGAAACCTGAGAAAGGGTTTTGGTCCATCCTGGACCTGGATTTCATACTTGTCTTGGAAGGACCAAAAATACTGTCTAAAGTTGACTCTCCAAACTGTGGGTGGACTGTGACTTAAAGTACCATATATTGTTTCGTGACAAGCTATCAGAGGCATCCTCAATGGCAATTCCACATGCTTTTAGGATTGTTGAGTTTTTTATCGCAGCATCCACTTTCCACTAAGTTAGGGTGATCCAAAGAAGGAGACGCACTCACCATTGTTCAATCAACAGCTGCCTTGCTAGAAGTGTGTGTGGACATCACAATTCAATGACCCAACAAACTGCAACATTCCCACCCATCCTTCAAAGTGCAGGCACTATACTTTCCACCTCCAGAACTCAAGCCAGGTTAACTCGTTTCCCTGAATCATTTCATAGATATTACCTTACTTACATTAGCATGTTAAATCTTATAAACCACTTGTCTTCACTCATTTAAACTTAACAAGCTCACACATACATGTTGAATGCTCAAGTCCTATTCTTGCAAAACCACCTATAAGGAATGCTCCCTACACTTCTCTTAACCTACTCCAAATTTATACACCCCTCTTGATGATCTTTTCTTGCTCTTTCCTTTCTAAATGAAGAACAATCTTAACCTCCCTACTGCTCCCTGAATTATACCTTCCACACTACCACATAATCTCTTCATCCCTTATTCTCTGCATAACATTCTCACCACATTCACCTCAAACATGATACTGATACTGCCTCCAACCTCAGCCTCACTGCAATGCCACAATACTTTCCTTGGGGAGGAATTCAGCAGAATAGTTCTCCACAAGGAAGTGGAACAGAATTCTTCCTCCGTAAGCCATGCATTTTGTAAGAGGCGACTAAAATGCTGGGAGCAAGGGGCTAGTAACCCCTTCTGTATACATTACTAAAGTTATGAAGAGAAACTTTTGTTTTTCTTTTTGGGCCACCCTGCCTCGGTGGGATACAGTCGGTTTGTTAAAAGAAAGAAATTCCGTTAGTTCGTGGATGAGTTTGGAAAGAGTGCAGAAGAAAAAAGCTTAAACTAAACACTGTAGATGAATGGTTCAGAGAACTGACATGTTGATAAATTAGACACATGTGCAACTCTTGGGTATCAATAAAGATACCCAAGAGTTGCACATGTGTCTAATTTATCAAACTAAACACTATAGAAAAGAGGAAGATAATGAGAGTTAAAAGTAAGGCAATGAAATATTGGATATTAGACTGGAGAAAGGTAAGGAGAATGGAATAAATGAATATATAGAGATTTAGAAGAGAATGTGCTAGCAGTTGGGACTATGAAATATGACAGCAATCAGAAGAACAGTTGAAGGAAAGGACTATCAAGAGAAGAGTCCATCAATGGATGCAAAATAGAAGTAGGTATTAAAGTATAGTATAAGTGAAGCATGCTTATTAAATATTGCAGCAAGAAGTTTGGTGACTGGCAGTGATGATGCCATATCCAAGATCAATGTGAAATAACATTAGAGACTGAGGCATGGTCTTTCAATAAGGCAGTGAGAAGTCTGCTGACAGTGAAGATACTGTATCTGAGACCAGTGTGTGAGAACATATAGCTGAGAAATAGTCTTTGAATGTTGAAGAAAGAGAAAGCTGGTGGCAGTGCAGACGCCATATCCAAGACCATTGTGTAAGGAAAATATTAGAGGCCGAGGCATGGTTTTTAAATACCATGGAGAGCGAGCTGATAATAGTGCAGATGTCATGTTTGAGATCATTTGAAGAGAATATTACATCAGCCAATATCTCACTGGAAGATGAAATTAAATAGCTCAATTAAATTAGAGCTGAGAAAGAATTCTATTTTCACTGAATGTATCTGAAGTGAAAGTACCCATGAAATGTAAAATCTACCAGTTAATCAGAGAACATTAAACTATAAACAAGTCAAATGAAAACAGCCTGGGAAAAATACCAAGGTACAGTGTGTACTAAACTTAACTTTAATGAAAAAGTTAAAATATCCTTAAATACTTAAATCTAAAAAAAAATATAAAAATCCCAAAAATTTAAGTTCTTTACTTAAAATTAAATATTTAGATTTTGGACAATACAAGGCAAACGTGAAAAAAATTAAATACCCTTATAACTCTGATTATGGTCCACCATTGAGTTTTTGTTGCCGAGGGCAAAATTTATAATAAAACAGACACAAATTTATCTTTAAGCCTCATTTAACTTATTCATAATTTTCTCAAAATTTAACAAGAAAAATATTTTGTTTCCCACTGTTGTTATCACAACAACAAAAAGTACAGTACTACATAACTACTACAGTGCAGTCTTTAACAAGATAGTATTTATCACATGCATTACATAGCAAAACCTTACTACAGTACAGTATTACATACTATAGTTTTCAATGACATATTAGTATCCATCTGTTTGCAAATGTGAGTGAGTTAAAAATCTAAGAAGCTGAACTACTTAGATAAGGAAGGAGAATGCAAACAATCAGATGCATACCTTAGGTTTTCTTCCTACTGGAGCCTTCTTTCGTTTGCTGCCCTTGCGATTGTATGTTTCATCATCAAAATCCTCCTCGGACTCAAATTCATCTTCTAACTCTTCTTCAAAAGGAGGCTCCTCGTAGAAAGTTGCCCACTGCTCTGGCTAGATGATCAAAACATCATCATTTTATTAAATATCAAAGCAAGATCTTTGAAGAAGATTGACAACGGAATGAGGAATTGCAGTTTTATGATACAGCATGGAAAGCATTATAAATTAGGCTCTCGAGTCTCAATTATTGTTTTTCAATACCATTCCCTTTTAAAGTACTGAATTATGTGAGCAAAATGGTATAGACAATGGATGCCAATTAGGTAAGTAGTAATGTAATGACATTTTAGCATTATGTCATTACTTACAGCTCAAAATGGAAATAGCAGACAAGACGGGATGTACTAAGTCAAAGAACTGCTACTAGTTTACCCTTGTTCCTAAAGAATCCACATATATCATTCAGTTTAACATTGAGCTTTTTTCATTTCTGCCAAGTACTGGCACTCTCTATACCTTAAAGGGGTCTTAAACCTTTATTGAAAGTATGCACAAGGCAATGCCAAGAGGGAGAACTGAACATCTTAACCAGGCATTTTATGCTTTACTAAGGGTCAAACGCTGATTTCGCTCTTACTATTGGCAACACCTTATATGTATTTCAGTTTTTGAGAGATTTCTATTAAGAACAGTTTGGGCATTCTGACTGTTGACCTTTCCAAATCTCTGATCAAAATTACCTTTAAAAAATCTTGTATGAATAATGCATTTCACTCACACTCACACTCACTACAGTGAAACTTGTTAGATCTGATCTTCAAATGACCAACTTTGACAGATAGCTTGACTGAAACTGATTCAAAATTTAAAAATGTTAATTGGGATGGGAGGGTGGCCATGAGCAGACAATGTGAAAATCAGTGGGTTTTTGAGACTCTAAATACATATTGTTTTTACCACCTCAGCTGTGTTCTACCAAGGAAGGATGACTCAAAGGAAACATTCCCCATCATTAATTCAATAGCTGTCTTGCTAAAATTGCACAGATCTCATGATTTAAATAACCACAACATCCCTACTTGTAATATTTTCCTGTACCTTAAAAAACACTAAACTTGTATGGGTCATTAAGAACTGTTTTCTTGTACCTAATGCACAATATCAGTCTTCATACAACTCACTAAACCACATGTTAAAGTAAGTAAATATGAAAAGTTACTGTGTATAGTACATAATAAATATGAAGTGTTTTAAAAACATCCATGGCAGTGCTTAACAAACTCCATGCATGGGATTCAGAGAGAGAGATGACAGGGCTCAATCACATAAGTCAGTGGAATCACAAGATGGGACCAAGAGCTAGAACTCTTCTCCTCAAGCTCAGGCAGGTCTCAGTCTCAACTTGGCTAGATCTAACAAGTTTTACTGTAAGCAATTCTTTGCTTAACAAGTTGTAATTTGTATTATTATTATATTATGCACACAACTTGGTTTATCCCTGGCTAATAAAATGCCACTTTTTAAAAATAATAATTAATGGATGTCAACATCACAAAAAATCTTATTTATAATTTATTTATAATACTAATTTATAACAGAAAACACAGACATGCATTTATAAAAGGTCTTAAAATACCTTGCTTTTATGGTTTCTTTTATTTGTCCTGCACTGTTACAACAAATACCACAAGCAGTCTTACCAATATCACTTTTTCTGGTTGAAGAACAGGTTCTTCAACAACAGCAGCAACAATTGCTGCAGGATTTTCCACTGTTGTAATTGTATGCTCATCTGGGTCTGCTTTAGCTGCCTGAAAAATTGAGAAAAAATTGGTAGTACACAATTGTCATGTACAGCTGTTGATCTTGAAGATTAAAGAATATGCTGACACACAAAGGAAAACTCCTATAATCAGGTTATTAATAAACACCAGGAACAATATGGCACCCTAACACTGATCCTTAAGAACTCCGCTAGCCACTGACTGTTTAACACTGTTCCATAGTTTCTACTTAACATTAACATAGTGCTGATAGTCGATATTCTCTAGAAATCAGTATGACCAGCCCCAAGAATGTTGACTTTTAAAGTTAACTCTACTATTATCAGGCATAAAATTGCAGAGTGAAAAACTAAAATTACACAAACATTGATCTATGTAAATATGATCTATACAAAAAAAGTTCCACACAAGTATCTCTAAAGTGCACTCTGCCTCACCCCATGTACTTTATATAATTATCTACCCTACATTCATTCTTTTCAAAAAAGTTCCATAAACAGCACAAGGAAAATGCAAAACACTATATAAAATTTTTTCTCTGTACATAAAAATTGCTCCCTGAAGTGATGGATGCCTGTACATTATGTACAATGAATTTTTTTTTTTTATATCATTTACAGGCTATGTGCCATTATCCTATCTATCATCCTGTAAACGTTTAAAGTCATTTTTATTATTTTACAGAAGATTCTGCATCACTTGAAAACACATTCATATAGTTTACCTATCCTTTTTGGTAAGTTTTTCACATAAATTAACCCTTTCAGGGTCCAGAGGCCAAATTTCAAAGTGCGCACCAAGGTCCAAGAATTTAAAAAAAAAAATTTTTTTCTTTTAAAATGGTAGAGAATCTTTTTCTGTAGGTAATAAAACAAAAAGTACGAAATTTGATGGAAAACTGACGAAATTATGCTCTTGCGAATTTTGATGTGTCGGCGATATTTACGAATCGGCGATTTTGCCGACTTTGACTCCCATTTTACGCCAATTACATTATTCCAGTTGACCAAATTCTTAGCTATTTCACTAGTATTACTTCTATTCTATCGATTGAGCACAAGAAATTGCCAAGTCAACTGTTTCAACTACAAAATAAGTGATTGGAAATTGGTAATTTAGCCAATTTAACATAAAGTTCAAAATACTCCAATTTCAAAACAGGGTCGAGAATAAACAATGTAGGTATTCCTGGCACTAAACTAACATTTCCTCTGTACATTAGTTATGTTTTGAGGCTTTACAAATGAATTCCATTTTGATTTTTTATTCACACAATGAATTTTTATTCAAACCCAAAAAATAGAAGATTTACTGTTATGCAATATTGTAATAATTGTATAAATATCATCACCACATTTGTGAATGTGTATTAGACCCACCAGCTGGAGTGTATTAGACGTGTGAGGTCGTTTGTATACTCCTGAACATCGGCAAAAATTTAACATTTCCGCTACTTTGAGCTCAGTTTCAAGCCATTTCCAGTGCTAAAACCAATCAAAATCATCTCTATTTCTGTAATATGTCTTCCATTCTATCAAATGAGACCAAGAAATCGCAAATACAACTATAAAAAGCATACGAAAAAACACTGCAAAGTCGCTGTTTTAATAAAAAAATCACGGTCTCAGTTTTTTTCCTCTCATTATACACTGTGCGCTGCAGGATTTGTTTTATGTGGTGCACACATACCAAACAGATGTATTCTCTCACATCTAGGCCCAAATTTACCACTCACAGCCTATCAGAGTGAGCTGAGCTCACGGTGTAGATCTACGGTTTGGGCCCTGAACGTAAAGCCGTAGATCTACAGCACGGACCCTGAAAGGGTTAAAAACAAAGAGGTAAGTAAGACCCTTGTGGCACCCCACGGGTAGCATTTCCCCAAGAGGAAATTTCTCCTCTTATCACTGCTTGCATTTTTCTTTTAAAGTTTCTTATCCGTTTTAATAGTTTCATTCCTCCTATGTTTTGAAATTTCTAAATTTAGTTTCTCATGGGAAACTATCAAAAACCTTCCAAAAATCTAGATAAATATGATCTGCCTATTTAATTTTCCTCAAATAATTTTGGTGACTGTCATAATGCCTTAATAGATCTGATATATAAGAATTCCCAGACTGAAACCTTGACTGTTTACCAGTCAATAGGTAATGTCTTTTTTCAATATTTTTTACAAAAACGCTTTTCAGCAAAACCGACTTATAAGAACATAAGAAAGGAGGAACACTGTAGCAGGCCTGTTGGCCCATACTAGGCAGGTCCTTCACAATTTATCCCACTAACAAACATTTGACCAACCCAATCTTCAATGCCAGGATCTTACCTGGCTTAAACACACTATTGGCATAATGTGTGCTATCTTCTATTGGTATATAAATTTACTCTCTTGTAGAGAAATGCTGAAAAAAATCTAAATTGGACAGCTCAGTTCTTAAGATTCTTTAAAAACCCATTTTTCTATCTTGTCTGTTTCTATTTTATTTAATATCCAGTGCAGCAAATTTCCAAAACAGCTACCATGTGTTACAATGTCAATTACAATAGGATATATTTTGAATACACCATACACAGCTTTCTTAATGAAAAAGTAAAGCCACAGACCATATAAATTCAATCAAGCACCTAAATTACTGAAAACACTTTCAAGTTCCTTGAACAGTAAATTTTTTTTTTTTAACAAACCGGCCATATCCCACCAAGGCAGGGTGGCCTAAAAAGAAAAACAAAAGTTTCTCTTTTTAAATTTAGTAATTTATGCAGGAGAAGGGGTTACTAGCCCCTTGCTCCCGGCATTTTAGTCACCTCTTACAACACGCATGGCCTACGGAGGAAGAATTCTGTTCCACTTCCCCATGGAGATAAGAGGAAATAAACAAGAATAAGAACTAGAAAGAAAATAGAAGATAACTCAGAGGGGTGTGTGTATATATATGCTTGTATATGTATATAGTATATATGTATATATGTATATATGTATATATGTATATATGTATATATGTATATATGTATATATGTATATATTGTATATAGATTATGTATTGGTGGATAAAAGGTTGATGGGTAGGCTCCAGGATGTACATGTTTATAGAGGGGCAACTGATATATCGGATCATTATTTAGTTGTAGCTACAGTTAGAGTAAGAGGTAGATGGGAAAAGAGGAAGGTGGCAACAACAAGTAAGAGGGAAGTGAAAGTGTATAAACTAAGGGAGGAGGAAGTTCGGGTGAGATATAAGCGACTATTGGCAGAAAGGTGGGCTAGTGCAAAGATGAGTAGTGGGGGGGTTGAAGAGGGTTGGAATAGTTTTAAAAATGCAGTATTAGAATGTGGGGCAGAAGTTTGTGGTTATAGGAGGGTGGGGGCAGGAGGAAAGAGGAGTGATTGGTGGAATGATGAAGTAAAGGGTGTGATAAAAGAGAAAAAGGTAGCTTATGAGAGGTTTTTACAAAGCAGAAGTGTTATAAGAAGAGCAGAGTATATGGAGAGTAAAAGAAAGGTAAAGAGAGTGGTGAGAGAGTGCAAAAGGAGAGCAGATGATAGAGTGGGAGAGGCACTGTCAAGAAATTTTAATGAAAATAAGAAAAAATTTTGGAGTGAGTTAAACAAGTTAAGAAAGCCTAGGGAAAATATGGATTTGTCAGTTAAAAACAGAGTAGGGGAGTTAGTAGATGGGGAGATGGAGGTATTGGGTAGATGGCGAGAATATTTTGAGGAACTTTTAAATGTTAAGGAAGAAACAGAGGCAGTAATTTCATGCACTGGTCAGGGAGGTATACCATCTTTTAGGAGTGAAGAAGAGCAGAATGTAAGTGTGGGGGAGGTACGTGAGGCATTACGTAAAATGAAAGGGGGTAAAGCAGCTGGAACTGATGGGATCATGACAGAAATGTTAAAAGCAGGGGGGGATATAGTGTTGGAGTGGTTGGTACTTTTGTTTAATAAATGTATGAAAGAGGGGAAGGTACCTAGGGATTGGCAGAGAGCATGTATAGTCCCTTTATATAAAGGGAAAGGGGACAAAAGAGACTGTAAAAATTATAGAGGAATAAGCTTACTGAGTATACCAGGAAAAGTGTACGGTAGGGTTATAATTGAAAGAATTAGAGGTAAGACAGAATGTAGGATTGCGGATGAGCAAGGAGGTTTTAGAGTGGGTAGGGGATGTGTAGATCAGGTGTTTACATTGAAGCATATATGTGAACAGTATTTAGATAAAGATAGGGAAGTTTTTATTGCATTTATGGATTTAGAAAAGGCATATGATAGAGTGGATAGAGGAGCAATGTGGCAGATGTTGCAAGTATATGGAATAGGTGGTAAGTTATTAAATGCTGTAAAGAGTTTTTATGAGGATAGTGAGGCTCAGGTTAGGGTGTGTAGAAGAGAGGGAGACTACTTCCCGGTAAAAGTAGGTCTTAGACAGGGATGTGTAATGTCACCATGGTTGTTTAATATATTTATAGATGGGGTTGTAAAGGAAGTAAATGCTAGGGTGTTTGGGAGAGGGGTGGGATTAAATTATGGGGAATCAAATTCAAAATGGGAATTGACACAGTTACTTTTTGCTGATGATACTGTGCTTATGGGAGATTCTAAAGAAAAATTGCAAAGGTTAGTGGATGAGTTTGGGAATGTGTGTAAAGGTAGAAAGTTGAAAGTGAACATAGAAAAGAGTAAGGTGATGAGGGTGTCAAATGATTTAGATAAAGAAAAATTGGATATCAAATTGGGGAGGAGGAGTATGGAAGAAGTGAATGTTTTCAGATACTTGGGAGTTGACGTGTCGGCGGATGGATTTATGAAGGATGAGGTTAATCATAGAATTGATGAGGGAAAAAAGGTGAGTGGTGCGTTGAGGTATATGTGGAGTCAAAAAAACGTTATCTATGGAGGCAAAGAAGGGAATGTATGAAAGTATAGTAGTACCAACACTCTTATATGGGTGTGAAGCTTGGGTGGTAAATGCAGCAGCGAGGAGACGGTTGGAGGCAGCGGAGATGTCCTGTTTAAGGGCAATGTGTGGTGTAAATATTATGCAGAAAATTCGGAGTGTGGAAATTAGGAGAAGGTGTGGAGTTAATAAAAGTATTAGTCAGAGGGCAGAAGAGGGGTTGTTGAGGTGGTTTGGTCATTTAGAGAGAATGGATCACAGTAGAATGACATGGAAAGCATATAAATCTATAGGGGAAGGAAGGCGGGGTAGGGGTCGTCCTCGAAAGGGTTGGAGAGAGGGGGTAAAGGAGGTTTTGTGGGTAAGGGGCTTGGACTTCCAGCAAGCGTGCGTGAGCGTGTTAGATAGGAGTGAATGGAGACGAATGGTACTTGGGACCTGACGATCTGTTGGAGTGTGAGCAGGGTAATATTTAGTGAAGGGATTCAGGGAAACCGGTTATTTTCATATAGTCGGACTTGAGTCCTGGAAATGGGAAGTACAATGCCTGCACTTTAAAGGAGGGGTTTGGGATATTGGCAGTTTGGAGGGATATGTTGTGTATCTTTATATGTTTATGCTTCTAGACTGTTGTATTCTGAGCACCTCTGCAAAAACAGTGATAATGTGCGAGTGTGGTGAAAGTGTTGAATGATGATGAAAGTATTTTCTTTTTGGGGATTTTCTTTCTTTTTTGGGTCACCCTGCCTCGGTGGGAGACGGCCGACTTGTTGAAAAAAAAAAAAAAAAAAAAAAAAAAAAATGTATGTGTAGTATGACCTAAGTGTAAGTAGCAAGATGTACCTGAAATCTTGCATGTTTATGAGAGACAAAAGACACCAGCAATCCTACCATCTTGTAAAACAATTACAGGTTTTCATTTTACACTCACTTGGCAGGATGGTAGTACCTCCCTGGGTGGTTGCTGTCTACCAACCTACTACCTACTTGAACAGTAATACGTAGAGGATAAACAAGAAAAATACATCATAATTTACCTCCTGAAAAATTCTTGAGGGATTGGTCCCAAATCTGAACACCAAAATTACTACCTGCAAGAGCAAGATGCTCTGCAGATGAAGCAGGGGTGCAACGAGTACACAAAAAATTCAATGGATGCAGAGGGACAGACTTTTCAACATCCTTCCTTCATATGTAAGGGGAATTACCAATTGACCCTTAGCTGTACTTCAAGAGGGAACTGGATAAATACCCCTAGTTATTTCCTGATCAGCCAGGCTGTGGTGCCTATGCTGGGCTGCTTGCAGCTAGCACCAAAAGTCTAGATGATCAGGCCATCAATCAGGAGACCTGGTCTGGGATCAGGCTAAGGGAAGGTAACACCATGAATTGTCTTCAGGTAACTTTCAGTTAACAGTAAAAAAAAAAAAAAAGGAAAAGAAAGGTAAAAGTCTTAAAGGGTGCTTAACCCTTTCAGGGTCCGTCCCGTAGATCTACGGCTTTACGTTCAGGGTCCAAACCGTAGATCTACGTCATGAGCTCAGCTCACTCTGATAAACTGTGAGTGGTACATTTGGGCCTAGATATGAGAGAATACGTGGTATGTGTGCACCACATAAAACAGATCCTGCAGCACACTGTGTATAATGAGAGAAAAAAACTGAAATCATGATTTTTCGATTAAAACAGCGACTTTGCAGTGTTTTTTCGTATGTTTTTTATAGTTGTATTTGCGATTTCTTGGTCTCATTTGATAGAATGGAAGACATATTACAGAAATAGAGATGATTTTGATTGGTTTTAGCACTGGAAATGGCTTGAAACTGAGCTCAAAGTAGCGGAAATGTTAAATTTTTGCCGATATTCAAGAGTAAACAAACGACCTCACACATCTAATACACGTCAGCTGGTGGGTCTAATATACATTCACAAATATGGTGATGATATTTATACAATTATTACAGTATTGCATAACAGTAAATCTTCTATTTTTTGGTGTGAATAAAAATTCATTATGTGAATAAAAAATCAAAATGAAATTTATTTGTAAAGCCTCAAAATGTAACTAATGAACAGAGGAAATGTTAGTTTAGTTCCAGGAATACCTACATTGTTTATTCTGGAACCTATTTTGAAATTGGAATATTTTGAACTTTGTGTTAAATTGGCCAAATTAACAATTTCCGATCACTTTATTTTGTAGTTGAAACAGTTGACTTGGCGATTTCTTGTGCTCAATCGATAGAATAGAAGTAATACTAGTGAAATAGCTAAGAATTTGGTTGATTGGACTAATGTAATTGGCCTAAAATGGGAGTCAAAGTCGGCAAAATCGCCGATTCGTAAATATCGCTGACACATCAAAATTCGCGAGAGCATAATTTCGTCAATTTTCCACCAAATTTCGTACTTTTTGTTTTATTACCTTCACAAAAAGATTCTCTACGATTTCATAAGAAAAAAGAACAAATTTTTTTTTTGAAAATTCTTGGACACTGGGGCACAACTTCAGATTTGGGCCTTGGACCCTGAAAGGGTTAATTCTGTTACCTAAATCAGTTGATCACTGATGTGAAGTCACTTACTTGCATAAGAGAACCTAAGTAAGATCGTCTTTGTGTTTTCCATCTTCGTGCGGGATATGTGTAGACCTGTCCTTGGAGTATTCCTGGCATCCGATGCTTGTCACTAACAAAGAGGTGGCAGTGCCGCTGTGCCACACCTGACATGGTTAAAACAACTCAGTGTTATAACTTATTTAAAACTGCAAGCAAGCAGTCAGGAAAATCCTCAAACTGTAAAATATTAGTTTTTTTAAAAATCAAATTTTAGCCAATTTATAGTAATGTGACAGGGCTTGAAACAGAAAAATTTAGAACACAGAATGCAAGTTTTAAAAATTATTCTGCGGCAACTTCACCTTAAAATAATAAGGAGCTGACTCTTCACTAGCAGCCAAGAAAAAAAGCAGAAGAGAATACCCTGTCCATTCCGACCATGGGTACCCAGTAATATTACTTTCTGCCTTAAGTGCAGAGAACACTTAAGTTAATCTGTAGGCTAACTCCAAATGGATAATTTATTGTTTTACATCCTTTGATTCAAAAGAAACCATTATTGGTCTTAGTGAGGTGCAAGGAAAAATAAAGGTGGCCTCTCCCATGGGAGATGCCTAAATCTGGTTTTATTTCCAAAATAATTACCTACTAGCTTTGGTAGTAGTTTACCTGTAGTTGGTTATGAGGTCACCACCTCCACCACCACTCCAGTCCAATAGCTTACTGTGTCAAAGAAGCAGATGGTATTTGGGCTGAGCAGCCTGCATATGCATTGGTACAAATGGTATGGAAACAAATGTACATGTATTTATTTTAGTTGGGCTTATGGTATGACTGGTTTAATTCTCCATTTTTTTTTTTTACGTTGGGTTAGGTTTCCATATACGTACAGTACAGTACTTCTTTGTTTTGTTTGATACAGCTATGCCATGCAGGATTATTATGAAGATTCATGGAAAGTTCTAAACCTGAAAGGATCATGTGGCACTACATGAAACAGGTGGTAGGACCATGATTGGTTATGTTTGGGTAAGGCCTGGAGACAGTAAAAATTTTATAACATGCATGCCATGCATTCCAACTACCTGTACAGGATGACCCCACACATACACCACCTATTTTCGGTGTTCCACATTTTTCTTGGTTTTCAACTGGGCCACTGTTCCACCTGCCAGTGGGTTTAATATAATGAATATTATATTACATTTAATATAAATATTCATTATATTAAACCCACCTGTTGGCTCAATTTGAAGCCAACGATAATAAGCACACCAAAAAGGTATGGAGACCTCCTGTACCTTCTCTTCTCTGTGTTGACTAAAAATCTTTATGCCTGCTTACCACTGTTACATTGGTAAAATATAAACAGTGAATAAAAATTCCTGAAGGTTTAGTAAATAATATTTTTTGGTTCTCAGTATTTCAGTAAGTGACATACCTGTTTGTCCATCAATATAAGGTTGTCGATATATCCTATCTTTACGGATCCTTACATTATATCTTGCAGAATTTTGCATGAGTTCCTTGTATCCAGTGTCATTTACAAAACTGAAAGATAGATTAAAACAAAATCAGGTAAATGAAAAAGTATATTTTAAGAACAGAAAAAGACAAATGATTATGGAAGGACAGTTGTGAAAGGTATGCACATTCTCTACAACAAAATATCTTACCCTACAGTATCTCCAAAGATACAAGTCTGTCACCTTGAAAACCAAATATCTGTCTCTCCCACTATCCCCACAAAAAAGCGAGAACAAAGCACTACAAAAGTTCTAAAAACAGAATATAACTGGTTTCCATGGCTCCTAAGTTCTATATTAAAGAATGGAGGCCCAACATTAAGATATTAAGCAGAAACAATTCTTGCTGTTTCTCTTTAACTGCCCATTATACTCTTTCCCCATTCCACACAGTGAGTCCTACCACTTTTGCTCCTCAAGCTCACCTAGTAGTATATTTTATTTCCTTGGGCCTGCTGCTCCCTTAACTATTTCTCCCTTACTCTTGCACTTGGCTAATCCCCAGGGATGACCTCAAAATCCCAGGTCTCTTTGACTCCTCAACAGCTCCTCTTTGCCTCCATACTCTGCACTAGAGCATCTCTTCTCCAACGAGTTCTGTCGTGCACTGACATTTGGAGAAACGAGATTGCACACTGAGTATCCACTGTTGCCCACTCCCTCCTGTTTGTTTCCCTGTGCTTGAGCCAGCAACTTTATTTGGCACAGGAAACCAAACTGACAGGACAGCCTGGCAGTTTTCCTTTGCTCCTTGGCACTGGACTCCATTTGATCCTTTACAGGGCCCTACCAATGAGCATGACACTCCTCCCAGGCAATGGATGTGACATTTACATGGCTTCACATAGATCACTCTTGGGTCACCTCCACCTCCTTCTGATGGTTAACTTTCTTGCCTACCAATGGTACTCTGATCAGCCTGAAATAATTAAGCAATGCCTCCTTTTGTGAAGAGTTTATCTGAATTATTTCCCGCCTACTGTGTAGTAGAAACTTTTTGAAATAAAGATACCTAACTGTTGCATGTGTGTCTTACCTAACAACCTGTCGGTATTTTATACCAATTTAATGTTCACCCAGGTACCTACTTAACCACTAGGTGAACAGGGATAATAGGTGTAAGGAAACATGTTAGATCCTGGTTCCTCAGTTAAGAAGAGGCCAATTAAGCCATGAGCACCCCCAGGTTCTAATTACCTTGAATCCTCCTCTGAAGGTTCTTGCTTCTTTTCAGCTGCAGAGCCTTGAATCAAGAACCCTTCACCAATGTCAAGACACTCATCTTGAAAGGCAAAATTCAGAAAATTCTCATCTGAATCATATTACCAATGTTTACACGACTTTTAATTGACCGACTTCATTACGTTTCCTTTAAAAGTCTGTATCAACATGGAAAAGGTATATTATTTGAGCATAACATGACTGTAATGTTAAATAATAATCTATGATACTGTCATGTATATTCTAGTGTTATTTTTAGTTTAAACCTGCCAAAAATGCTTTGCATTACTTACTGCTTATGGGTTTATCTATGTAAGAAATCAAACGTAGTTCATTGGAGGAACAACGATTATTTTTATGAAGATAATCATTAGATTTAAGAAGTGGCAAACCCATTAATTACACAGAACCTGAGGGAATGGAAGGCAGTCAGGTTTGATCCAAAAAAGGAGATGTCTTAATTCCTTGCATCAAAAGCCCCTCACTGTCCTGAGGGGTAAGTAGGTTAGTTTATTAAGACACAGGTACACATAAGTACAAATTATCATAGTGTAAATTACCTACGATAACCCAAAAAAAAGTCAATATGACCTTTTCAATGGCGTAAGGTTAATGGTTGGTTTTAAGCCTAAGTAAGTTTATTTAGACACAAGTACACACAAGCACAATTATCATACATACTATAAATTATGTAGGACAACCAAAATAAAAAATAAAAGTGATTAATATCCACTGAGGTCTAACTAATTCTTCTTTGATTATTAAGACAGCACTTAACCTTATTACCAGACAATAAACCATACCCCCGGCCGGGATTGAACCCGCGGTCATAGAGTCTCAAAACTCCAGCCCGTCATTACGATTTCTTAAGTCATGTTGACGGCAGTGAAGGGACTTGAGCTAGAGTTCGTCACGGCCACGCTAGCTGGAGATTCGTCTGTAAAAACTTGCATTTGTGGTCACAGAGGTGCCTGTGCTAACTTTCCTATGGTGTAGAAATATACCTAGTTGGATGAATCTTATTGTGGCTAGCTGGTCTAGTGGTTAGCGCGACGGGCTGGAGTTTTGATACCAGACAATACTTTAACTCCTTAACTAGGGATTAAAGTAATCTCATAGCATATATACGATGAGAGATATACACCTCTCTGTGTATATATCTTGTCCAGAGGGGGTTAAATACCTCAGGAAAAGTCTGGTGTAAAAAAAAAAAAAAAAAATCCCACTGCGGTACTGGAGTACAGTCTCGTGTACTCTCGAAATACTCAAATTTACTGACAAATCCGACTCACCTTAATATCTTCTCTAGTGCCGAGTTCTCGACTGTTGCCAGTGCCATCATCAGCGCACTCTTCCAGTGACTAGTTAAAGTAATAGTGAGTAAATAAGGGAGTAAATAAGAGTCACATCATCTTTTGTTTACGCTGCAGCCGCTGACGCTCTCTCGCGTTCATCACTCAACTAAATTTTCACCTCATTACCCACATTTACACTTATTTGCCATATGTAACACCAAAATTATTATTTAAAAAATAAATTAATGAATATTTCCGTGTTGAGTTATGATATTGAGTGTATATGAGGTATAAATTAATTTAAAAAAATGGCATTCTCGCTGCTCCACAATGTTTTAAGTTATTTTTTTAAATCTTGTGGTTTATTAAACTTATTAGGTTATATGATGTCTTTTTATGTATATTTGAAAAGATATAGTGTTTATATAGGTGTTTTCAAGTTCCGCTTGACCGAAATGCTTTCCCTAACCATACAGGCTTTTTCAAAAAAATTTTAAAAATTATTCCCACCCAATATTGCAACAATTATGTCCTATTTTGAAGATAAAATTGTTTGTGAGGACTCTTAGTTAAAATAAATCCCATAGTTCAACCTCCCTCGGATATTCCACGTTAATTTCTACTAAAGTCAATTGATAAAGCCATTGCAAAATAAAAAAATAAATCCTGTATGAACCTCAATAAAAATATAAATAACAACTATTACTTCCTTATTTATTCACTGACCACTAAGTTATTTACCCCCAGTGGAAATAAAATACATTGGCTTACTTTATTGGGCTAAGTTATAATAATAATAATAATAATAATAATAATAATAATAATAATAATAATAATAATAATAATAATAATAATAATAATAATAATAATAATAATAATAATAATAATAATAATAATAATAATAATAATAATATCTTTATTTCTACAAGTACAAGGTATACAGTCCTACCTGACATCAATGGAAAGGACCACAATGGCAATAAGCCACTCTGACTTTTTTGGGTTATCCTAGGTTCTCTACACATATGCTGCTATGTATGATAATCTATGTAACTGTATTTGTGTATACCTGAATAAACTTACTAATGACATACTACTATATAGAAAGCCGATTGTTTGCAGAGCATTTCGGGCAAATTAGGTCAGTTTTGTCCCAGGATGCGACCCACACTAGTCCACTAACACCCAGGTACATGCCCGAAATGCATAGACAGTAGGCATGCTAGTGGCCTTGGAGCTTTCCTGGAGAGAATTCCGGGGGTCAACGCCCCCACGGCCTGGGCTGCGACCAGGCCTCATGGTGGATCAGGGCCTGATCAACCAGTGTGTTACTGCTGACTGCACGCAATCCAACGTCTGAACCACAGCCCGGGTGGTCAGGTACCGACTTTAGGTGTCTGTCCAGTGCCTGCTTGAAGACTGCCAGGGGTCTATTGGTAATCCCCCTTATGTATGCTGGGAGGCAGTTGAACAGTATTGGGCCCCTGACACTTATTGTGTTGTCTCTTATCGTGCTAGTGACACCCCTGCTTTTCATTGGGGGATGTTACATCGTCTGCCGAGTCTTTTGCTTTCATAGGAAGTAATTTTCGTGTGCAAGTTTGGTACTAGTCCCTCTAGGATTTTCCAGGTGTATATAATCATGTATCTCTCCCGCCTGCATTCCAGGAAGTACAGGTTCAGGAACCTCAAGCGCTCCCAGTAATTGAGGTGTTTTATCTTCGTTATGTGCGCCGTGAAGGTTCTCTACATTTTCTAGGTCAGCAATTTCACCTGCCTTGAAAGGTGCTGTTAGTGTGCAGCAATATTCCAGCCTAGATAGAACATGTGACCTGAAGAGTGTCATCATGGGCTTGGCATCCCTAGTTTTGAAGGTTCTCATTATCCATCCTGTCATTTTTCCAGCAGACGCGATTGATACGATGTTATGGTCCTTGAAGGTGAGATCCTCCGACATGATCACTTCCAGGTCTTTGACGTTACTTTTTCGCTCTACTGTATGGTTGGAATTTGTTTTACACTCTGATGAAGTTTTAATTTCCTCACGTTTACCACATCGAAGTAAATGAAATTTCTCATCGTTGAACTTCATGTTGTTTTCTGCAGCCCATTGAAAGATTTGGTTGATGTCTGCCTGGAGCCTTGCAGTGTCTTCAATGGAAGACACTGTCATGCAGATTCGGGTGTCATCTGCAAAGGAAGACACGGTGCTGTGGATGACATCCTTGTCTATGTCAGTTATGAGGATGAGGAACAAAATGGGGCCGAGTACTGTGCCTTGTGGAACAGAGTTTTTCACCGTAGCCGCCTCAGACTTTACTCTGTTGACTACTACTCTTTGTGTTCTGTTTGTTAGGAAATTATAGATCCATCAACCAACTTTTCCTGTTATTCTTTTGGAACGCATTTTGTGCGCTATTACACCATGGTCACACTTGTCGAAGGCTTTTGCAAAGTCTGTATATATGGTGGCCCGGTGACCTGGTGGCTAAAGCTCCCGCTTCACACACGGAGGGCCCGGGTTCGATTCCCGGAGGGTGGAAACATGTCGACACGTTTCCTTACACCTGTTGTCCTGTTCACCTAGCAGCAAATAGGTACCTGGGTGTTAGTCGACTGGTGTGGGTCGCATCCTGGGGGACAAGATTAAGGACCCCAATGGAAATAAGTTAGACAGTCCTCGATGACGCACTGACTTTCTTGGGTTATCCCGGGGTTAAAAATCCGAACGAAATCTTATCTTATCTTATCTTATCTTATTACATCTGCATTCTTTTTGTCTTCTAGTGCATCTAGGACCTTGTCGTAGTGACCCAATAGCTGGGACAGGCAGGAGCGACTTGCTCTAAACCCATGTTGCCCTGGGTTGTGTAACTGATGGGTATGTAGATGGGTGGCGATCTTGCTTCTTAGGACCCTTTCAAAGATTTTTATGATATAGGATGTTAGTGCTATCGGTCTGTAGTTCTTTGCTATTGCTTTACTGCCTCCTTTGTGGAGTGGGGCTATGTCTGTTGTTTTTAGTAACAGTGGGACAACCCCCGTGTCCATGCTCCCTCTCCATAGGATGTTAAAAGCACGTGATAGGGGTTTCTTGCAGTTCTTGATGAACACGGAGTTCCATGAGTCTGGCCCTGGGACAGAGTGCATGGGCATGTTATTTATCGCCTGTTCGAAGTCATTTGGCGTCAGGATAACATCAGATAGGCTTGTGTTTACCAAATTCTGTGGCTCTCTCATAAAAAAAATAATTTACATCTTTGACTCTCAGTCTGGTTAGCGGCTTGCTAAAAACTGAGTCATGTTGGGACTTGAGTAGCTCACTTATATTCCTTGCTGTCATCTGTGTAGGACCCATCTTGTTTAAGTAGGGGCCCAATACTGGATGTTGTTTTCGACTTTGATTTGGCATAAGAAAAGAAATACTTTGGGTTCCTTTCGATTTCATTTATGGCTTTTAGTTCTTCCCGCGATTCCTGACTCCTATAAGATTCCTTTAGCTTTAGTTCGATGTTTGCTATTTCTCTGACCATGTAAATCACACACTGTAAGCTTTACAGGGAAATAGACATTGTGATTTTATACTGATGGGTGAACTGGGGACAGCAGGTGTCTTATGGAAACACGTCGCTAATGTCTTCCAGTCATACCCGAGATTCGAACTCCGGACCTCAATGAGTGAATTGAGTGCGCTAACGATCGAGCTAAGTTACAATGTAAGACATTTGCAAAAAAAAAAAAATGTGGAATGAACGTGAATAAAACTGACTTATTTACTTAATACCAGCCTGATTTTTTTATTTATTAGTTTTATTTGTTTAAAGGTGTAAATGTAATGCGCAGGCGCAGGACTCAAGTTGCCATTCGTATGATAATTATCGTAATGTACGATAATTATGATACATGTACGATAATTTCAACTACTCAGATATGGAAAACTTGAGGAATTACAACTGGATCAAGGTAGAAAACAAATTCTAACCACACAATAGAGGAGAAACTAATGTGAACTAGTGTCTGGTGTAATGGGGAACCCATATCTTCAGTTTCCTCAGGAAAAATAAGTGTATTTGTGTATACCTGAATAAACTTACTTGGGAGTGATAATGTCAAAGGATCTCACCTTCAAAGACCACAATAATGTATCTATCACATCTGGTAGAAAAATGATAGAATGGATAATGAGAACCTTCAAAAATAGGGACACCAAGCCCATGATACTTCTCTTCAACTCGCTTGTTCTCTCTTGGCAGGAATATTGCTGCACACTAACTGCCCCCTTCAAGGCAGGCGACACTGCAGATCTGGAGAATATACAGAGAACCTTCACAGCGAGTATAAGTACGATAAAGCATCTAAATTACTGGGAACGTTTGAAGTCCCTTGAGCTGTACTCCCTGGAAAGCAGGCGAGAAAAATACATGATAATATCACTTGGAAAATCCTGGAGGGATTAGTACCAAATTTATTCACGAAAATCAATCCCTAAGAAAGCAAAAGACTGGGCAGGAGATGCAACATATCCTGCCACAAGTACACTAAGAGACAATACAATAAGTGTCAGGGGCCCAAGACTGTTCAACTGTCTCCCAGCATACATAAGGCGATTACCAATAGACCCCTGGCTGTCTTCAAGAAGGCTTTGGACAGGCACCTAAAGTCAGTACCTGACCAACCGGGATGTAGTTCGTAAGTCAGTTTGCGTGCGGCCAACAGTAACAGCCTGGTTGATCAGGCCCTGATCCAGCATGAGGCCTGGTCACAGGCCGGGCCGCGGGGACGTTGACCCCCAAAACCCTCTCCAGGTATATGTAAGTTAATTAGCATGCATGTATGTTGGCTATCATATATGTATGCTAATTATCATACATATATACTAATTAAGTATACATGTACGCTAATTAACATACAGGTACACTAATTATCATACATGTGCAATAATTTTCCCACATGTACGATAATTTTGATTGGGGCAATATACGAAAACTTTAACAATTATCGTACATCTTATACGACAATTTCGGGTTTCAGATCCTGAAAAATAAAATATTTTTTTTTTTTTCAATAATTAACATCAAGTTGCATGTCAACAGAGTTAATATTAGTTTATGGAATTGTTAAATTATTGATAATTTCACATAAAATTGCTACTAAATATATCTTTATTAATTTGTTGTACACATGGTCCAAATAATTTATCTTGTCTAGAGTGCAATTATTTTATCAGTAATTTACATGTAGTCTGTATTATGCAATAATCGCGAACGAGCGATAAATAACCACAGGGGAGTTGAATGATAGCTCTAGGCCTTGGGTGTTGTAATCAACACATCATCAGGAGCTTGCAATGTTGCAGAAACGAATGGGAAGTCCATGCAGATTAGTCCAGGGGAAAAATCCCTTGATTGCAACATGAGAGGCCTAGAGCTACAATTCAACTCTATGGTTATATTGCATATAGTTCTCGTTTAATAAATCATTGTTAATCACAAAATTAAGTCACAAGTATGCAATGCATTTAGAGCAGACTGATCCTAATACTTGAAGACTAAATAGAAACTAGTATTTCTTATACAGTTAATTATCATATATACAATTAGACAGGTAGCTAGTGAACAAATGGTACAATTTTGAACTGATTCAATGATCTTCATGGGCCTAGTGGCCCATGCTAGTCAGGTTCAGGTCATACAACCTCAACAGAACACATGACCATAACACAAGGCACAGATCACTCTTTGATGTTCCTCGTGTCCATCTCACACTATGCAAAAACTCAATGCACATAAAAGGCCCTAAAATCTGGAACTCATTACCTGTAAATATAAAAGAAACACTACCTGTTTATAAATTCAAGTCTCTTCTCAAAGATCACTTACTCACCCAAAACCAAATAAATACTGAATAACTGAACCTTATAAATTGTATATCTTAAATATTTCTCACAATTATATCACATAAATGTTAAACCTAAAACCCAATCTAACTTTATTATTTTTTAAATACACTACCTAACAGAATACTCCATTCTACTGAATGTACAACAATGCATACAACCATATGACCTGTCTTTGTAATACTCACTTGTGCTTTATAGTAATCTGTTTACATTAAAGTTTTATCACCGATGTCATCATTGCTTAGTTCATCTTAAGTTAATTTTAAGCCAGCCCGTAATGCTATGCATAGTATAAGTGGCTTTGGCATACTGCTCTTTTCTGTATTTTTTGTACCTCTGTATGTGTGCACAAATTTTTAAATAAATAAATAAATAAATAAATACACTGGCCTAAGCCAGTTAGGTCCAACTTCTGTGGGAGTTGGAGGAAGAACATGGATAGAATTAATGCATATAAGTAAGTTTATTTAGGTACAGGTACATGTAAGTCCAATTACCATACTTCCAATTGAAATACAAGGAACCCAATGGAAATACAAGGACTTCAATGGAAATACAAGGACCTCAATAGAAATCCAAGGACCACAATGGAGATACGAGGAGCTCAATGGAAATACAAGGACTCCAATGGAAATGCAAGACTTCAATGGAAATACAAGGGGTCTAATGGAAATACAAGGACCCCGATGGAAATACAAGGACCCCCAATGGAAATACAAGGACCACAATGGAAATACAAGAACCCCAATGGAAATGCAAGGACCACAATGGAAATACAAGGACCTCAATGGAAATACAAGAGCTCCAATGGAAATACAAGGACCCCAATGGAAATAAAAGGACCTCAATGAAAATACAAGGACCCCAATGGAAATACAAGGACCACAATGGAAATACAAGAACCTCAATGGAAATACAAGGACCTCAATGGAAATACAAGGACCTCAATGGAAATACAAGGACTCCAATGGAAATACAAGGACCACAATGGAAATACAAGGACCTCACTGAAAATACGAGGACCATAATGGAAATACAAGGACCACAATGAAAATACAAGGACTACAATGGAAATACAAGGACCACAATGAAAATACAAGGACCACAATGGAAATACAAGGACCACAATGGAAATACAAGGACCACAATGAAAATACAAGGACCCCAATGGAAATACAAGGACCACAATGGAAATACAAGGACCACAATGAAAATACAAGGACTACAATGGAAATACAAGGATTACAATGGAAATACAAGGACCCCACTGGAAATACAAGGACCACAATGGAAATACATGGACCACAATGGAAATGCAAGGACCACAATGGAAATACAAGGACCCCACTGGAAATACATGGACCACAATGGAAATACAAGGACCTCAATGAAAATACAAGGACCACAATGGAAATACAAGGACCCCAATGGAAATACAAGGACCCCAATGGAAATATAAGGACCTCAGTGGAAATACAAGACCCCAATGGAAATACAAGGACCACAATGGAAATACAAGGACCCAATGGAAATACAAGGACCTCAATGGAAATACATGACCCCAATGGAAATACAAGGACCCCAACGGAAATACAAGGATTCCAATGGAAATAAACCACTTTGATTTTTTGGGGTTACTCTAGATAATTTATTAAGTTTACTCAGGCACAGGTACACATGAAATAATCACATAAATTATCATACATAACAGCATATATACAGATATCCAGGATAACCCACAAAAAAAAGTCAGACAAAGTGACTTATTTCCATTAGGGTCCTTGTCATATCTAATTATTTGCATATATTACCATATATAATAATTTGTGTAACTGGATTTATGTGTGTCTATGCCACAAGAAACTTACTGACAAATTTACACGAAAAACGATTATTTGGTGAGTGGAGTACAATAATTGTGGTTAATAATCCGTGGCAACCCTGGCCAGCCCAGCAAGTTTGAATGTTGAGGCCAACATTGACCGGGTTTTTGAAGCATTATTGTGTTTCCTCTTTTAACAGTTGGCATACAGCTGTCCTACCATCACCATCACCATCTGTAAGTTGTCTAGAAGTGTTGTAAAGGTGATATATGAAGGAATATATGCATTTATTACAGCACGAGGACACCAGTGGACAGAAGTGGCTTCGACTTTTTTGGCCCCTCAGGGAAGGTTCCTTGATGTTGTTGAAGGGCTCTTGATTTAGGGAATTGGATCTGTGCTCCAGTTCCCCGAATTAAGCCTGAATGCCTTCCACACCCCTCCCAGGCGCTGTATAATCCTACGGGTTTAGCGCTTCCCCTTGATTATAATAATAATCGACTTTTTTGGGGAGGTTTTTTTTAGTATTTTTATTGTACACCCTACACACATCCTGCCTTTTTTTTATTATCCTAGGTAATTCACACACATGTTACTATGTATGATAATTTGTGTAACTATTTGTGTGCCTGTACTTAAATAATCTTAGATTATTCATAATTATCGGCTGCTGGACGGGAAAAAATGTGACTAAAAGGCTGAACTTTTCAGTTCTAAGAAATAATTAATATCCAGCGAGCTTCTTTATTCATTGCTGTATGGCCCTTGTGGTTTAGCGCTTTTTTGATTATAATAATAATTCTTTATTCATCCAAGAAGAGGACTGGCCAGAAGACCTTGCTGGAAGTACATTATTATTATTATTATTATTATAATCAAGGGGGAAGCGCTAAACCCGTAGTATTATACAGCGCCTGTTGGGGGGGGGGGATGGAAGGTATTCAGTGTTAATTCAGGGAACTGGAGCACAGATCCTGTTACCTAGATCAAGAGCCCCTCACCAGCGTTGGAAGTAGAGAATTTTGATATCAAGAGGTCGTGTTCTCAGTTGGGAATTAAGTCACTTTGACTTTTTTTTTTTTTGGGGGGGGGGGGGAGGGTTTATCCTAGGTTTAGTTTAATATGTTTATTATGCACACTATACCCATCCTGTGGGAGGTAGTCAAAAGATTACAGAGGTACATAATGGGTCCAGGGACTGGACCCCAAAGTTTTGATAGCTGAGCAAGTTAGAGGTAATGAACTCAATTACAGAGGTAATGAACTCACAATTTACAAAGGTAGTGAACTCTAGGTAGGTCTGGTCACAATCATGACAAGTTACAAAGGTATTTACAGATTACAGAGGTATGTAATGGGTCCAGGGACTGGGCCCCCAAAGTTTTGATAGCTGAACTAGTTACAAAGGTAATGAATCCTGTAAGAATGGTTACTTACGTTTATACATGGCTACAATCATGGACATCCTACGTTGTCTACACATATGCTGATTTGTTTGATAATCTATTTAACTATTTGTATATACCTGAATAAACTTACTATTCCGAAACGTTTCGCCTACACGGTAGGCTTCTTCAGTCGAGTACAAAAGAGTTAGGAGAAGCAATAAAGATGTGGTTTAAAACCACACCTTACTGCTTCTCCTAACTGGTCAGTCCTGAGGGGCTGCAGAAATAAGCATAGTGAGAAAAGGGGGCTGATGTATGGTGCCTCAAATACAACACATTTTTTTTATATCTCTATGCCGTATAAATAATGTAATTTACATATAAGAAAACTGGTAGGGACAAAGCCACCAATATGCAAAGTATTTCAGGCAAACTAATCCTAATGGTAAAATATTTTTTAGGATTTACACATACTGTTAAATATGCATTTAACTACAGTCATATGTATAATAAAGGTAGATAGTGAACAAATGGTACAATTTCAAAAGTATAATTTATTATTTCAAACTGATTCAGTGATCTTCATTTTTGTGGGATGATTGAGGAAGATTGTATTTTGTTTCCTAAACCTTTCAGAATTTAAAGTAAATGTTCGAACCCAATTTGTTAGTTAAATTTTTTTACGGGTTTCGTTTTAAATTTCAAATTTTGTTCATGAATTTGTTACACTTGGCAGGGGTGATTGTGGCTGGTAACATGGATGTGAGTGAAGAAACTGCCAGTCATTGGGAGCTAAGTAAGGAAAATATTCAGCCTTTGAAACAGGGAAGAAAAGCCAGAGTACTCACCATGGCCTTGGATGGAAGTGCTGCACAGAAATTAAATGCTGCTAGGCAGTAAGCAAGATTTTTTTTTTTTGTTTTAATTCTCCCTAATTTGGAAATTCCATAAGGTGTTGCTGTTTATCATGTATACAGTGTTAGTTTCCAACTGGAAAAGTTTGAATAGTATATAATATAAAGAAGGGGTCATTTATAAATCATCATAAAAAGGGGGTTAAAATACTGTATTAGTCTGGCTTTTGTACTAGTCAGTGCTCAGTATATACACTATCTTAAACTTTTGTATTTTTTATTGCAGTATAGTTCTGTTGAGAAATTTATATTTGTAATTAGAGGTATTGTAAATATTGTAGTAATGATTTTAAATAAAACCTTTAAATTTCAGAGCATTTGAAGAGGAAATCCTTACATATTCAGGGGATGACCCTCTTGATGTATGGTATCAGTATGCTCTCTGGACTGAGCAGAATTATCCTAAGGGAGGCAAGGAAGGAAATATAAAGAAAATAATAGAGAAGTGTATGAAGGCAGTTAACTTCGATGCTGAAAGGGCTAACAAATATAAAAATGACCCTCGTATATTGTATCTTTGGATTAAATACGTGAGTTTGTGTAAATGTAATTTATTTTTTCCAAGTGGAACTTGGCCATGGAGCTTTTACCAAGTATTTCTTTTAATTTGATGCTGTAGATTTATGTTAGACTTTGTGGGTATAGTTGTAGTCTATATTCTCCAAGTGGTTTATTATCTTATAACACTGATGATATACATGTGAACTGACGGGATCATGACGGAGATGTTGAAAGCAGGGGGGATAGTGTTGGAGTGGTCGGTGTTTTTGTTTAATAAATGTATGAAAGAGGGGAAGGCACCTAGGGATTGGCAGAGTGCGTGCATAGTTCCTTTATATAAAGGAAAGGGGGACAAAAGATATTGTAAAAATTATAGGGGAATAAGTTTACTGAGTATACCATGTAAAGTGTACAGTAGGGTTATTATTGAAAGAATTAGAGACAAGACAAAGAGTAGGATTTTAGATGAGCAAGGAGGCTTTAGTGGTATGGGATGTGTAGATCAAGTGTTTACATTGAAGCACATGTGTGAATAGTATTTAGATAAAGGTAGGGAAGTTTTCATTGCATTTATGGATTTAGAAAAGGCATATGATAGTGGATAGGGGAACAGTGTGGCAAATGTTGCAAGTGTATGGAATAGGTAGTAAGCTACTTAATGCTGTAAAGAGTTTTTATGAGGATAGTGAGGTTCAGGTTATGGTGTGTAGAAGAGAGGGAGAATACTTCCCGGTAAAAGTAGGTCTTAGACAGGGATGTGTAATGTCACCATGGTTGTTTAATATATTTATAGATGGGGTTGCTGTATAGCCCTTGTGGCTTAGCGCTTCTTTTTGATTATAATAATAATAATAATATAGATGGGGTTGTAAAGGAAGTAAATGCTGGGATGTTGGGGATAGGGGTGGGATTAAATTATGGGAATCAAATACAAAATGGGAGTTGACAGTTTCTTTTTGCTGATGATACTGTGCTTTTGGGAGATTCTAAAGAAAAGTTGCAGAGGTTAGTGGATGAATTTGGGAGTGTATGTAAAGGTAGACAGTTGAAAGTGAACACAGATAAGAGTAAGGTGATGAGGGTATCAAATGATTTAGATAAAGAAAAATTGGATATCACATTGGAGAGGGAGTATGGAAGAAGTGAATGTTTTCAGATATTTGGGAGTTGACTTGTCAGCGGATGGGCTTATGAAAGATGAGGTTAACCATAGAACTGAAGAAGGAAAAAAAGGCGAGTGGTGTGTTGAGGTATCTGTGGAGACAAAAAACATTATCCATGGAGGCAAAGAAGGGAATGTACGAAAGCATAGTGGTACCAACACACTTGTATGGATGTGAAGCTTGGGTTGTAAGTGCTGCGGCGAGGAGGCAGCTGGAGTCAGTGGAGATGTCGTGTGGCAGTGTGTGGTGTAAATATTATGCAGAGAATTCGGGTTGTGGAAATTAAGAGGAAATTAAAAGTATTAGTCAGAGGGCTGAAGAGGGGTTGTTGAGGTGGTTTGGTCATTTAGAAAGAATGGAACCAAGTAGAATGACTTGGAGAGTGTATAAATCTGTAGGTGAAGGAAGGCAGGGTAGGGATTGTCCTCGAAAAGGTTGGAGGGAGGGGGTAAAGGAAGTTTTGTGGGCGAGGGACTTGGACTTCCAGTAATCATGCATGAGCGTGTTATATAGGAGTAATGGAGACAAATGGTTTTTGGGACCTGATGAGCTGTTGGAGTATGAGCAGGGTAATATTTTGCGAAGGGATTCAGGGAAACCAGTTAGCCGGACTGGAGTCCTGGAAATGGGAAGTACGTATAATGCTTGCTCTTTAAAGGAGGGGTTTGGGATATTGACAGTTTGGAGGGACTTCTAAACTCTCGTATCTGAGTGCCTCTGTAAAGACGTTGGTTATGTATGAGTGATGGTGAAAGTATTGAATGATGATGAAAATATTTTTTCTTTCTGAGTTTTTCTTTCCTTTTAGATCACCCTGCCGTCTCCCACCGAAGCAGGGTGACTCACAAAAGCAAAGAAGCACTTTCACAATCATTCAACACTTTCACCATCATTCACACAAAACCACTGTCTTTGCAGAGGTGCCCAGACATAACAGTTTAGATGTTACTGCAAACAGCCAATATCCCGAACCCCTCCTTTAAAGCGCAGGCATTGTACTTCCCACCTTCTATCTAACAAGCTCACACACGCTTGCTGGAAGTCCAAGCCCCACGCCTACAAAACCTTTACCCCTTCCTTCTAACCTTTTTGAGGATGACCCCTACCCTGACACTTCCCCTACAGATTTATATACTCTCCAGGTCATTCTACTTCGTTCCATTCTCTCTAAATGACCAAACCATCTCAACCCCTCTTCAGCCCTATGACTAATGCTTTTAGTAACTCCACACCTCCTAATTTCCACACTACAAATTCTCTGCATATTATTTACACCACACATTGCCCTTAAACATGACATCACTGCCTTCAGCTGCCTCCTCACTGCAGCATTTACAACCCATGCTTCACACCCATATAAGAGTGTTGGTACCACTATGCTCTCGTACATTCCCTGCTTTTTAGAGGGAAGGAGGGGAAAAGGCTCACCCTTCATTGGTAGGAGACAGCTGGTGTGGTAACAAGAAAAAAAAAATTGTAATGATGCATAAACTTAAGACATGTATGAACAGAGTGGGGGGGACATTTTCCAAAATGAATAAGCATTATTTAATAATTTGTTGAGCTTAGTGTCACAGTTGCTTTACTGGCAATCTTGAGCCTAAGTAAAACAACAAAACAGTGTTTGCTTAGTACGATGGTTTGCCACATTGATAACCGAGCTTTTTGTTGGTACGTTTTTGACAAGCTTTATTTCACAGGCTGGTCTGTTGCCAAATCCCATTGAAGTTTATCAAAGTTTAGAGGCCAAAAAAATATGTGTGGTCCTTGCTGATTTCTACATAAACTGGGCCTGGGAGATGGAAAAAATAGGGAACTTCAAACGAGCTGATTCTATCTTTCGTAAGGGCATTGAACTTTGTGCAAAGCCAGTCCATGTTCTTGAAGAAGCACACATGTAAGTTTCTGAATTAGATTTTTTACTGGCACATTTTCTATTCTTGATGACTTATGTTATAAGCCTTAACACTTAGAATTGTCTAAACCAACATTGCTCCCAGTGTTCTAATTAACGTCTAAATATATAAGCTGTACGGCATGCTCTTTCAATCAAATGATTTTAATCTCGGATATTACCCTGTTTCATTTTTTATTTTGAGTATTATCACATAGAAGGGTTTTAAAATATTAAATTCTTAAGTATTTATGTATGGTCAAATAAAGTATGTACTGTACCCTACTTGCTTATCACTTGACCAGAAGGATCAGTAATCCAGATGATGCTTGGTCCCAAGCATTCTGGAATATTGATGTTCTGCTGTTGTTAAAATACAGTAACTGGAAGGAAAAGCCATGAATTGAAGAACTATAGTTAAGAGGATGAATGAATTTAATTTAATGTATGATTGGATGAGGGAAGGTTACAGGAAGAGTAGATGTGAAGATAAGGAATTTAATCAAACAGATTTCACTATAGTGTAAATTTACCATTGTGTACAGGACTCGTTGGTGCACACACAGGTTCACACCCAAGATTATGATTTAGGAATGCCAATGTACAAACAAACATTTATGTTCATGTGATTATATATACACAAATCTAATATAATAAAAATATGCAGTAAAATTTGAAAGAAGAGGTTAGTGAAGAGGTGATAATTAACAGGTTTAAACTGAAATTAGCTCCTTCTATACTTTGTCTATTTTGCAGTCCATTTATCTTGTCAAATTATTTTTCTTTTTAGCTTGCCCAGCAATTCTTTGCATTTTATTCAAGTGAGTGTGAGTCAGAGCTGCATGTTATGTCATTTTCCAATTTGCCTATGTTGTTTTATGCTCTGTAAATTTAGCATTTTTCAGTTTCACTTGTCTGTTATACTTCCTCTTAATCTCTGTTTATGTATTTACTCTTCCCTTAGATATCTCATACACTTTACATCCTGGATTTATGTACCCTCCTGGTCATCTTATCTTACAATAGCCTTTCAAATAAGCAAACCATCTTGGCCCTTTTACCACTTTTCTAGTAAATGTTTCATATTGCCACACCATTATTGTTAAGAAAGTTGTAAATATATATTTTTTTTATTAGGAAATTTCAAATGAGAGTTGCAAGGTCTGCCATAGATGGAAGATCAGTGGACCAAGAATCGAGTGCAGAACCACATCGAACAGCCTTCAACTCTCTCAAACCCCAGGGTCGTAGTAATCGTGTTCCCTATGAACGTGTGGGATCATCTGTTATTGGACCTGCAGGACGTGTTCTCCAAGATCGACCAAGCAGTAATGCTGGAGGCCCTGTATTTTCAATATTCCAAGTAAGCAGTAGGCCATTGATTTTTTATCTAAATTTACATAGATACATTTTATATAGTATGTACAGTATATCATTTCCACGAGTGTTACTTTATTAACAGATGAATACCTCTATTTCCTTCTGTTATAACAACTACTGTTTTATCACTTTAGGTACTTCACATATAATATAATACTCATATTACAGTAGATCCCTTGAGCAACATGGGGTTGACATTCCTGGAAATTGGTGATCTGTACAGATTAGTGTTAAAAAAAGGGGGAGGGGGAGACCAAGGGTTATATTCCTTGGATTCCAGAAAAAGAATTCTGTGATGCATCTCTGCTCTGTTTTACCCAGCAATTTTTTATATGGCTTATGGTAGGTCTTCATAGCTTGCTTCAAAATCCTCTTCGCAGCAAAGCTTCTAGATGTGTCAGTCCACTTTAGTGTAAAAGTCTGCAAGTTTATCTTTCCTCTTCCATTTTTAGTTCCCTTTCTTCTGTCACATTTGCCCTATTTAACTGTTCTGTGATTTTATCCCTTTCTTCACTGCTAATTGCTGCACTTTCTCTCCAAAGGTAATTGAGCTTTTCCTCAAACTCTTCTCTGTTGGATCTTTGGGCCCACTTAAAGCACAGTCTGCATAATGAATTTCCATAAACCTTCAATTTTCTGTTGCATTGACCCCCAAGTTCAAAGTATTACACTTTCTAATGTAACGTTAAGTTCTTGACAACATTGTATGCCCTCATAACTGTCTCATCAGTATTAAACACTCAAGTGGTAGCATTGCAATTATTGGAAGGGAAAATTTCCCACCCTGCACCCTCTCAGGGTTTCTTGTGCCACTCTTGATCCTATCAGATTATGGCATGTGCATTGAATTTCTTGACTCGAATAAAATTGTACTTGTGTAGTTACTATTTATCAGTTGTTTTGCTGAACTTTCATTTTCAGGGATTGTGTATTCTAAGAGTTTATTGTAATATGGTAATAGTTACATGATAATCATATTTTTCTCTCTTCTTAAAGGCAGTGGAGTAAAAAAGATTTATTTTTACTTTTATATTAAAATACTACATAATGCATCAGTGAAGAACCTAATAGTCCATATACTTTTAGAATGAACTGAAATTGAATGCTGAGACAAGGGAGACCAGAGACTAGTGTCAAGGAGGGAGACATCTTACAGAATTGGACACACAATCTTCACATTGATTAAATAACTAGTTTTATTTTGTTAATATATTATCATTTGAGGATTCTTTAGGTTCCCCTGGTCATGTTAAATTTCATTAATATATCATTTGTAGGACCCTAATGCATCTGCTGGCCATCCACATCATTCTGAAGATGGAGACGGCAGCTCTGTTCCTGTTGGAGCCAGTGTTAACCAAGAAAATCTTAAAAATCCAGGAAAGTGGACTAAGTCTAGGGTCAGTCAAAAAGCCAGTAATATTGTACCTGTGGAAGATCTTGGTAAATATCAAAAACCTGCATTTTCTGGTAAGATTAATTTTGTTAATTGTAATGCAAGTTTTTGTGATTTAATTATTGAAAATACAGAATTTTATATGCTGCACATATTTGCAAGAAATTTTTTATTCAGTATTATACTTTTTCCCTCTTTTTTTTTATTTTTCAGTACATGAGGATGAAAATGCATCTCAACCTTTAACTACTCCAGCAAAACTTCCTTCAACAAGTAATGTTTTATCGGCAATCAAAGACCAGTTTAAAGATTGGCATGTTCCAATGTTTATTCCAGAACCATTTGACCCTAAAGTTCAACCGCAATATTGTAAACATAAGGTAAGGTGGAAATTATCTGAATATCAATACGAGGCATTTACATAGATAAGTCACAGATTTTGATGTTATAATTCAGTTGGTGGAGTCTCCTCTTATCCCCTCTCTTCTGTTTTGTTGGGGCATGGGCCAGTGTGGTGAGTAGGTGGAATCTGATGATGGGAAAAAGGTGAGTGGTGCACTGAGGAGTCTGTGGAGACAAAGAACTTTGTCCATGGAAGCAAAGAGGGGAATGTATGAGAGTAGTATAGGTATACTAATGCTCTTATATGGGTGTGAAGCATGTTGCAACAAGAAGGCTGGAGGCAGTGGAGATGTCATGTCTGAGGGCAGTGTGTGGTGTGAATATAATGCAGAGAATTTGTAGTTTGGAAATTAGGAGGAGGTGCAGAGTTACCAAAATTATCCAGAAGGCTGAGGAGGGGTTGTTGAAGTGGTTCGGACATGTAGAGAGGTTGGAACAAAATAGAAGGACTTTGAGAATGTACAAGTGTAGTGGAGGGAAGGTAGGGTAGGGGTCAGCCTAGGAAAGGTTGGAGGGAGGGGGTAAAGGAGGTTTTGTGTGAGAGGGGCTTTAACTTCCAGCAAGCATGTATGAGCATGTTAGATAGAAGTGAATGGAGGAAAATGCTTTTTAGGACTTGATGTGCTGTTGGAGTGTGAGTAAGGTAATAATTATGAAGGGATTCAGGGAAACCAGCAGGCCGGACTCGAGTCCTGGAGACGGGAAGTACAGTGTCTGCACTCTGAAGGAGGGGTGTTAATGTTGCAGTTTTATAACTAGTGTAAGCGTGCCTCTGGCAAGACAGTGATGGAGTGAATGATGGTATAAATTTTTTTTTTTTTTGGGCCACCCTGCCTTGTGGGACATGGCTGATGTGTTAATAAAAAAAAAATATTCTGTAAGTTTTCCATCAAATTTTGTATTTTTGATGTCATTACTTAGAGAAAAACTTACTTCCATTTCAGATTTTTTTTTTTTTTTTTTTTATCTTGACATTGTCAGCAGTTTTAATTTTGGGGGTCCTGACAGTGAAAGGCTTAATGGAGTAATACATTTATGGAATTTATAGCTACCACTGTTCTTCAATAGTGAAATAATGTTAAGTAGAGTAAATATAAGCTCCTCTATAACTAATTAGTGAAGTGAATTACTGTACATAATCTGGTTTGAGACTTGTTTGTCATAGTATTTACACAAATTGGAATGCAGAGATAGTGCTCAAGTACTGCATTTAAAAGGTAGCACTTACTATAACATTTTATTTGACTTGTCCTATCACAATCCTAATAAAAATTGTATACTTCTGTTTTCATAGATATATGGTGGTGTTGAAGAAGTATGTTTTGAGGAGTTGAGAGCGGCACAATACTTCAAAGAGGAGAGGGAGAAACAGAAACAAAAGCAAAAGGACGGTAAGGGGTATTTTATGATTTCCGAAGCATTTAATGTTGTCTTCGATAGCTGTTTGAATTGGGATGTTTGTGCACTCCTGATATGACCACTGTTATGTGATGGTGAATGTAATTTATTTTGGCCATCCTATCCTGGTAAGAAACAGTTGTAGTTAAAATGGAAATTTCTCACTTCATGGGCAATCAAATACAAAGTTTCACTTACTGTGTACATGCTGTTGTTGGGATATATCACTAATAAGCCTGCTTGAAAATATAACTAGGCATTATCTTTTTTTTTTTCCTGGTCACTACAGGATACGTACTGTGGCTTGACACCAATCAGTTATTGATTTTGTAAGTAATGGGGTGGTGAGTAATGCGAGAAAATTTTAATATTGTTTAATTTTTATATTATTAGATTGATTTATCCATTTGTACAAGTTTTTTATTCTTAACCCTTTCAGTGTCAAAACCTCTGATCCTTAACCCCTTGACTGTCGCAACCCCAAATCCTGAGGCATCTCCTGGTGTATCAAAATCCCCCCCTCCCCCCCCCTCCCCCCCAAAAAAAAATTCTTGTGAAATGATAATCTTTTCCCGATTGTAATGACACTAAAAGAACAAAATTTGATGGAAAACTGACGGAATTATGCTCTCGTGAAGTTAGCGACCGCAGCAATATTTGGGAATCGGCGATTTTGCCTACTTTGAGCCCTATTTTCGGCTAATTCCATTGTTCCAGTTGACCAGACCCATAGCTATTTTTTAGAACTCCATTTTTTTCTATCGATTGAGTACAAGAAACTGCCCATTCACCAATTTCAACTACCCAATAACGTGGTCAAAAATTTGCAATTTGGCCAATTTCAAGAAAATTAAAAAAAAATGACAATTTCAAAATAGGGTCCAGAATGAACAATGCAGACATTCCTGGCTCTAAAATAACATTTTCTTTGTTCATCAGTCATGTCTCCAGGCCCCTCTGATATTACTCTTGCTTTCTATTTTGAATTTTTATTCAAACAGAAAATAGAAGATTTACTTTTATGCAGACTACTGCAATATTGTAATAATTGTATAAATGATGTCAACCCATTCATGACTGCATATTAGAATGGCTACTTGGATATTTATTGGACAATGACATCACTTGTTTACTTTTGAACATCGGCAGAAATCAAACATTTTCCCTACTTTGAGCTCCATTTCTAGGTTCTTTTCATAGGAAAACCAATCAAAATTACCTCTATTTCTATAATATTTTTTCAATTCTATCAAATGAGACCAAGAAAACGAGAATACAACCATAAATACTATACGAAAAGAGACCACAAAGTCGGTGTCTTAATTAAAAAAAAAAAGTCAGGTTTTTTCTCATGCACTGTGTGCTGCAGGATTTTTTTTATATGGTGCACACTGACCACACAGACCCATTCTCTCACATGTGGGCCTACCAACTTTCTCCTGCTTGATTTGAAGCCGCTAGAATTTTGAGTATATATACGTCAAAACTGGCTAGTAAGACGCGTGCAGCCAGTAGTAACAGCTTGGTTGATCAGGCTCTGATCCACCATGAGGCCTGGTCACAGACTGGGCTGCAGGGGCGTTGACCTCCAGAACTCTTTCCAGGTAAATGCCTACCGTCCGACTTATAACCTGCTCGACATACGACCATTCGACTTACGACCGTGTCTTGTATGCCAAATTTCTTGGAAATAAACAACTGTTTGTGTTGTACAAAGTGTTTATCCTAAACCTTACAGTATAAAATACAGTACTAACAGCATAAAAAGTAAAGTAAAAAATGAAATACCAAAATAAAACCATAAAATGAAGCCATTACAAAAATGTGATGTTGATATTCAGTAGTAAGGTTCAACTTGCCTCCATTTCGATTTACGACCGATTGGTCGGAACCGAACTCGGTCGTAAGTCAGATGATACCTGTGCGACCAAATCAGTCAAAGGGTTAACACTGTTGGAAAAATTTGAAAAAAAAAAAATAAATTTCTCATGAAATGATAGTCTTTTCCCGATGGTGTTGACCCCAAAAGTACGAAATTTGGTGGAAAACTCACTAAATTACGCTCTCGTGAAGTTAGCGATATTTACACATCGGCGATTTCGCCCACTTTGAACCCTATTTTCAGCCAATTCCATTGTTCCAACCGACTAAAATCATGGCTATATCGCTAGAACTCCATTTCTTCTATCGATTGAGTACAAGGAACCGCCCATTTACCGATTTCAGCTACCCAATAAATTTGTCAGAAATTGGCAGTTTGGCCAGTTTCACAAATTTCAAAAGATGCCAATTTCAAAATAGGGTCAAGAATAAACAAGGCAGACATTCCTGGCACTAAAATAACATTTTCTCTGTTCATTAGTCACGTCTCCAGGCCCCTCTTATATTACTCTTGCTTTCCATCTTTAATTTTTATTCTCTCAAAAAAATATTTACTGTTATGCAGACTACTGCATTATTATAATTGTATAAATAATGTCAACTCACTTGTGAATGCGTATTAGACTAGCCAGTTGGACACATATTGGACAGTGATGTCATTTGTTTACTCTTGAACATCCAAATGCACAAAAGAATAGACATCTTTAGTCTATTCTTTTGTGTATTTGGTGGGCAGAGAACTTTAGTCCTGGAGGTGGGAAGTACAGTGCCTGCACTCTAAAGGTGGGGGTTTGGTATATTTGCTGTAAACATCTAAACTGTTATATCTGTGTGCCTCTTGCAAGACAGTGATAGTGAAGGCGTTTCTTTTTCGGGTCACCCTGCCTTGGTGGGAGACAGCCACCATGTTAAAAAAAATACAATTGAACCAGCAAGTGGGTTGTCAAGTGTGCTGATAAAGCATCTGCTGCATTAGATAATTTTCCCATTTGTTTTACATTTAATTCAGTTACAGTCGTTACATAATTTAATTTGATGTTTCAGATGAATTAAAGATGATAAAAGAGACGCTAAACAAGCAAGAAGAAATTATTCAGCAGTTGCTGCAAGATCGTGAAATGTTACGTAAACAGCAGCAAGAACAGGTCTGTGTATATTGTACTTGCCTATTTGTGGTTCCAGGGGTTGGTTGCTAGACCCTAGCCCTGCCTCTTGATTTGCCAGATTCACTCCCTCAGTCTCATGGGCTGTGTTGTACCTACTCTTAAAACTATGTATGGAGCCTGCCTCCGCCATCTCTTCATTGATATTCCACTTCCTGATCAGTCCCAGACTGAAGAAATACTTCCTGAAATCCCTGTGGCTCATCTGTGTCATTAACTTCCAGCAGTGTCCCCAAGTTTCCATTTCTTGCTTTTCAAACAGCCTGTCCCTGTCTACCCTACCAGTACTCTAGAGCATTTTGTATGTCGTTATGTCTTTCCTGATTCTTCTGTCCTCCAGTGTCATTAGATTAAATTTTGTTAGCCTCCCCTTGCAGCTTGTGCTCCTTAGCTCAGGAACAGACTATTTTTTTGCACTTTATCCAGTTGTTTAACAAGCTTTTTTATACGTGGGTTGCTCCATACCCCAAGACTGGCCTGATGTATGTTGTACAAAAGGCCTGGAATGACTGCTTGTTGAAATTCTTGAGGGCTACTCTTAGAATTGCCAGATGAACATTTTGTGCAGAGATGATTTGGCTGATGTTAGCATCTGGTGATATACCAGGCACTGCTCACCCGTAGATCTTTCTTTTTGAGTGAGGTCTGCAGTTTCTGTTCCCAGAGTCTATCCCATTTTAGTCTCTTTGCTCCTTCCTTAATATCTGTGACTTTACATTTACAGTAGGGCCCCACTTTACGGCGTTTCACTTTACGGCGTTTCGCTAATACGGTCATTTCAAATTATGATCAAAACTCGCTATACGGCTCCCCCCACCTGACTTTCTAATATGGTCACCGCGCCCCACCTGGTTTGTTTACATTCTCTGTGAGATCTGTAAGCACTAAGTCTCTCCATTATGTCTGGAAACTCCAAAATTTTAAGTGTTTTTAAAAGTTTTCATATTTTATATATACTCTGATAATTATACTTATGTATACCTGTACTTAAATAAACTTACATACTGTGCTGGCATGCAGGTACACATTAAAATCAGTAAGTGTCTTATGCCTCCAGACGTCATATTAGTAATGATGATAATAATCACCGAGTCTCATTTAAATGTCGTATATTACATTAATATACACATTTTCATTAATCGATCTATGATATTTTTTCAAAATTATATAATAAACACGATGCATAACATATAAATATGATAAATACACCCCACAGTAGAATAAATAAACAAACATAAATATGAGATGTGGTAGCAGACGACTTACACAAGTGACGCCATATTAGAAATAATAATAATAATAATAATACTCACCGAGTCTCGTTAAATGTCGTACATTACGTTAATATACACATTTTCATTAATCCATCCATGATATTTTTTTCAAAATTATATAATAAACATCATACATAACATATACAGATGATAAATACACCCCACAATAGAATAAATAAACATAAATATGAGATGTAGTAGCCAGATAACTTGTATAAGTGATGCCAAGAATAACATTTTCTCAAATCTAACATAAGAGAAAATGTGTTACTGGAGGTAACTGTAGAAAATTATTTCTTTCGTATGTATGTAAGTTTATTCAGGTATACACAAATACAGTTACATAGATTATCATACATAACAGCATATGTGTAGAGAACCTAGGATAACCCAAAAAAGTCAGTGACTTATTTCCATTGCCTTCACTCAGAGCGTCATTTCTTCTCAAAATGATGTTACATGAGAATGGGAGTGTTCTTCTTTATTTATTCTACCGTATCAATGTAGAGACAACCTGTACACAATGTAACTTGTACACAAACCAGACGTGTACACTTTGTTTACAAAACTTACCTTCACCTGGTTTGTTTACATAACTCTGCGCCTGTCCTGTCTCATGCACTCATTCTCTCTCTCTCTCATTTATTCGTCTTATCTCATTTACTTACTCCTGACCCTACATTAAGACTACAAATATTTTAAGGTAAGTAATGAGTGAACTGTATATACATTTTATCGCTCTGGGATGCTTAAATATCATAGAATGTGTGTGGGTGGGTTGGCCTGGTATGGTAGCCCGGCTGTCTACCATACATACCACACTTGATTTTTTACAATAAATACTACTCATTTCACCCTAGATTAAGACTATAAATATTTTAAGGTAAGTAATGAGTAAACTGTATATGCATTTTATCGCTCTGGGATGCTTAAATGTAATAAAATATTATGTGTAGGTGGGGTGGCCTGGTATGGTAGCCCGGGTGACTACCATACATACCACACTTGATTTCTTACAATAAATACTACTCATTTCACCCTAGATTAAGACTATAAATATTTTAAGGTAAGTAATGAGTGCACTATGTGTGTATTGCACTTTTTTATTGTTTTTTGATGCCTAGTTCTATTGCTAACTTAATATATGTTAGTGTAAACTTGTTATCTAGTATTTGTATGCATTTATAAGTGGAAAAAAGGGTGTTCCACTTTACGGCGATTTCCGCTTTACGGCGGTAGCCTGGAACCTAACCTGCCGTATAAGTGGGGCCCTACTGTACTGGGGTTGAATTTAAGCAATCACTAATCTGACCTATCTTGCAATTTGTCCACATCCATTTGGCACATTTCCTTGTCCCTTTTTTTTTTTTTTTTTTTTTTTACCCATCAGTTTATCATCAGCAAACAGGGGTATATCTTAATCACATCTTGAATGTCATTCACAAAAATAAAACAACACTGATCTTAATATCAATCCTTGCAGTGCCCTGCTGGTTACTCTTCTCCATGCTGACTTCTCTTCCCTGACACTTCTTCCTTTTGTCATATTCTGTGATCTACTGTTCCCTGTTATTTCCTCTTATTCCTCAAGTTTTTGGCCTGCCTTGTTAGGGCACAATATAAAATGCCTTCTTGCAGTCTAAGAAAATGCGATCCAGCCATTCCTCTCTCCTGTCGTACATTTGGTACCATGGCGAGATTTACCATCTCTAAATTTATGCTAGTTTTTGTTTATGAAACCTTCTTTCCAACTGTTCTATCATTTTTCCTCTGATACTTTCCCTGATTACCTGCCAAGGCATGTCATGGTTGTGGTTTCTGAAAATCTGCCTGCTGTCTAGTTGGTGGTGATTTGACAGTAAAAAAAAAATCCATAATGGCTGAGGAGCAGAAGATTCCAAAATTCTAAAACCACCAAATTTTTAATTGTGGTAAACTCTTCTACGATCCCAGATGATTGAGGGGGCCCATCATATGAATTGGAAATTGTGGTTACTCGTTATTCTGGTTAATTGAAGACTGGATAAAAGAACTTTTATCAATTTGCATTAGTGGATGTAATTTTAGTAAGATTTTATTCTGATTGACCATGGATGTTGTGAATAGCCTACAGCCTAATTTTGAGAAATTTTTATGGAATGATTTTTTCATAGGTGAGACAAGTGCCACAGATAGTGGTGAGCTTTCCACATGACTCCCATCCTAAGAAGGTAAAGTGTAATGTTAAGGTAAGTTATTTTACCCAATAAATGCGGTTAACTGGTATTTTGTAAACACAAGTGATTTAACTCTACAGAACTGTCTTACTTATTCGCATTTCTTATTTGTAGTTGGGTCTCCTTTTCATCTTACCAGATATTAAGGGCATATCTAATACTTTAGGATTTTCATAACTTATAGGTAACTTAAATAACAAAAAGGCACAATACTGTGACTGAAACAATATACAAATAACCCACACATAGGAGAGAGGAGCTTAGTGACATTTTGGTCCACCTTGGACCATTTACAAAGTCACACTGACAAAAAGGAGAGAATGAGGGTGTATATATAGGCCAGCAGACAAGGATGGGACAAGAGAGGTAGTAGGAAAGGAAAAAAGTAGTGGTAGAGGTAGTAGTAGTCAGTCAAAGACTAAGAAAGAGGAGCACTGCAAGGGAGCTAGAGGCCCACACGGGGTAGGAACAAGAACACAGGGGGGAGAAAAATAATAGTAATGGACCAAATACCCAAGGCAGAAGCAAGAAAACCCAAAGGAGAAAGAGGACAGGGGAAGAGGGAGAAGAGGGAAAAAGCATCAGGTTAAGTCATGGGTGTTCTGAAGTTTGGAGCATTTTACAATGTAATGGGAAAGGAAGGAATCTACAGAGACAAAGCCAGGATTAAGATTCATATAAGGAAAATTGTGTATAAGGGAGGATTCACCAGATGGCGACTGTGAAAGTTAGACGCAGGGTATACAGTTTTAGCAGAAGACCAGTCAGTATGATGACTGTGATCTCTGACATGTCGGCTGGCCTATATATACTCCCTCCTTCCCTCCCTTTTGTTAGTGTGACTCTGTAAATGGTCCAAGTCAGACCAAAACATTGTAAGCTTCTCGCTCTTGTGTGCGGGTTATTAGTGTATTATGGGTAACTTCTTTGTATTTCTTGAGTGTAGGTTTGCCTTTGGTATTTCCTTCATATGAATGCCTTGGTGAATTGCTGTTGATGTGAAGAACTAGAGCCAGTTTAGATGCTCATTTTCCTCAGAGTGAACTTGTATCATGTATTTCTCTCTTCTCCTACCTTTCTTGGAAATTAAATTGTGATGGGTTGTGCAATAATACGTACGGCATTTGACTTTGAATTAAGTAACACACAAGTAATGGTGAAGGTGTTTTCTTTCACTCTTCCTGCTTTGTTGGAAAGTAGCTGCTGTTCTTAAAAATAACAAAAAGCAGGAGGAGTTATGAAACATTTCATTGTATGATTGATTTCATAAATATATCGTATTAATCTTTTATTTCCACAGAATACGAACCACAGTATTTACCAAGACAGTTGGGTTGCCATTAACAAATCGGTGAATGCATCAGTTAATGCCTCACATGTGAGTACTTACCATATCTTAATTTTTGCAGCTTTTTATGCATTCTTCATTTCTTTTTTTTTTTTTTTTTTTTTTATTAGCCTTAGATGCATGACAGTACAGTAGTATTATTGAAATAGAAATACTGTCTTGGTAATCAGTAATTGTACTGAAGGTACCAGAGTTCTTTTGTAAGAGGAATAAAATACTTTCTCAGTGCTATGCACTCCTCATATTGCTAGTTTCTCCTGTGATTGATGAGAAATTCTTTTGGTGTCATTACCATCAGGAAAAGATTCTCTATCATTTCATAAGATTTTTTTTTTTTCTCTCGACACCAGGAGACGCCTCAGGATTTGGGGTTGCGACAGTCAATGGGTTAATTGCTTTGAGACACTTATGGCTTACAAGGCAATGATTCTAACCTGCTTCTCCACAAAGATGAATGTATGAAATTGAAGTATAGTGTAAAAAGCTGAAGCTTTTGTTAATTTTACTAGTAGTTAAAAAAGCAGTGTAATGGCAGAAAACTAGACTTAGAGAGGGAAGAATTGTGTGGATAATAAAGTAACTGAATTGAAGCATACAGATGAGAACCCTACATTACAAACTTCAGATTGCAGTCATACAATGGTACTATACCTCTCTGCATGGTTGCTGTGTACCAATTTCCTACCTGTGTAGTATGCAGAGGAAACTTGGTTGGTTCCTATGTCATGAATAGGTATTGTAATCAGTGTTTGTATATTTTTGCTGTGATGAGTTTCAGAATTATTTTGGAAGGGACTGGTATATAACAGATAGTGAACTGTGGTGCTAGTTACGTGGAATTCAATCTGTATTCTGGCAGACTTCATTCATTTCATTGGATCTCAGTTTTTGGGTCACACCATTGCACTGTTTATTCCTTTATGGTGTATTGGCTCAGACTAGTACTTCTCTGATGGCATTTCAGCCAGGTCCACCCCAGGCATGAGTGTATAGGTTTCATGTACATTTATATTTTTAAACAGTTGCTGCCTGGTTACCCATTTTATTGGATTATGCTACAAAATTTTCATCAAATGCTATTTTCTTGTAATATTTATGTTACGATGTTTTGTGCTATGTTCAGTACAGTATTTCTGTATCTGCAAAAGGTTATATATTATTTTTACACTTTTTTGAGCTTCGTTAACATAAATTTAAATTTATCTTTCATAGCTCCTGGATGAGAGTAAAAGTGCTTTACTTCAACCAGCCACAGCTAGCATTAATGGGAAGGAGTCATGTATTGCACAGGATTTGTCTCCCCAGGCACTCAGTAAGTAGTAGCAAGTTAGCTTTAAAAATTTTTTGGTAATTCACAGTTGTGAGTGTAATGCTTGTGTAAATGTAAAAGAAAAAAGTGTAATACTGAAAAAGAGTTGATTCAGAGTTAACCATTTATGAAGGGTTTTTACAAAGAGTGGTTAAGTATAGTATACAAATAGGAAAGGAAGTTTGTAAGACTGAAAGAGAAATTAAAGAACTCTTGGGAGTTACAATAGAGGTGTTGTCCTACATAGGCAAAAATAGTAATTCCCATCAGTATCATTAGTATCTAATTTTCCACTTTATAGTTGAGTCATCTCTGAGACAGAAAACAAAATACACTGAACACTATTTAGATAATTTTTCCACTCCTGAAATCCTGGTGTGTAGCCAGACATTCTTTCTGATTGATACCTGATCATCAGACTATTACTGACTTCATCCCATAGACACAGAAGGTATTTAAGAAAGAATATACCTTCTTATAGGTAATGTAATGAGGAAACTAGCTTGGGCATAAACCCTTGGCAGGGTGACCCAAATGATTTGGATAAAGAAAAATTGGTTATCACATTGGAGAGAGGGAGTATGGAAGAAGTGAATGCTTTCAGATATTTGGGAGTTGTTGTGTCAGCAGATGGGTTTATGAAGGATGAGGTTATCTATAGAATTGATGAAGGAAAAAAGGTGAGTGATGCATTGAGGTATATGTCCAGACAAAAAGCGTTATCTATAGAGGCAAAGGGAATGTACGAAAGTGTAGTGGTACCAACTCTCTTATATGGGTGTGAAGATTGGGTTGTAAATGCTGCAGCGAGGAGGTGCTTGGAGGCATTGCAGATGTCCTATCTAAGGGCAATATGTGGTGTAAATATTATGCAGAAAATTCAGTGTGTGGAATTTAGAAGGTGTGGAGTTAAAAGTATTAGTCAGAGGGCTGAAGAGGGGTTGTTGAGGTGGTTTGGTCATTTAGAGAGAATGGATCAAAGTAGAATGACATGGAGAGTGTATAAATCTGTAGGGGAAGGAAGGCGGGGTAGGGGTCGTCCTCGAAAAGGTTGGAAGGAGGGGGTTAACATAAGAACATAAGAAAGGAGGAACACTGCAGGAGGCCTGTTGGCCCATACTAGGCAGGTCCTTTACAATTCATCCCACTAACAAAACATTTGCCCAACCCAATTTTCAATGCTACCCAAGAAATAAGCTCTGATGTGAAAGTCCCACTCAAATCCAACCCCTCCCACTCATGTACTTATCCAACCTAAATTTGAAACTACCCAAAGTCTCAGCCTCAATAACCCAACTAGGTAGACTGTTCCACTCATCAACTACCCTATTTCCAAACCAATACTTTCCTATGTTCTTTCTAAATCTAAACTTATCTAATTTAAATCCGTTACTGCAGGTTCTCTCTTGGAGAGACATCCTCAAGACTTTATTAATATCCCCTTTATTAATACCTATCTTCCACTTATACACTTTGATCAGGTCTCCCCTCATTCTTCGTCTAACAAGTGAATGTAACTTATGAGTCTTCAATCTTTCTTCATAAGGAAGATTTCTAATGCTATGTATTAATTTAGTCATCCTATGCTGAATGTTTTCTAACGAATTTATGTCCATTCTGTAATATGGAGACCAGAACTGAGCTGCATAATCTAGGTGAGGCCTTACTAATGATGTATAAAGCTGCAGTATGACCTCTGGACTTCTGTTGCTTACACTTCTTGATATAAATCCCAGTAATCTGTTTGCCCTATTACGTACGCTTAGGCATTGCTGTCTTGGTTTAAGGTTGCTGCTCACCATAACCCCCCAAGTCCTTTTCGCAATCTGTATGGCTAAGTTCTACATCATTTAACTTATAAGTATTAGGGTTTTGGGCACTCCCAAGCTTCAGAACCTTGCATTTATCTACATTGAACTGCATCTGCCACTTTTCTGACCAAGAGTAGAGTTTGTTTAAATCCTCCTGAAGTTCCATAACATCTACGTTTGAATCAATTATCCTACCTATCTTTGTGTCATCGGCGAATTTGCTCATATCACTAGTAATTCCCTCGTCAAGATCATTGATATATATTATAAACAATAACGGGCCCAAGACTGATCCCTGTGGAACGCCACTTGTTACAGATCCCCACTCGGATTTAACCCCATTTATGGACACACTGCTTCCTGTCAGTGAGCCATGACTCGATCCACGAGAGCACTTTTCTCCCAATGCCATGAGCTGCCACTTTCTTTAACAGTCTATGGTGTGGAACGCTATCAAAAGCCTTACTAAAATCTAAGTAAATAATATCAAATTCTTTATCGTGGTCAACAGCCTCAAAAGCTTTACTGAAGAAAGTTAATAAATTAGTTAGACAAGACCGGCCTCTTGTGAATCCATGCTGAGTATCCTTAATCAAGCTATGCTTATCGAGATGGCTTCTTATAATCTCAGCTATAATTGACTCTAGTAATTTGCCTACAATTGAGGTCAGGCTTATTGGGCGGTAATTTGACGGTAACGACTTGTCCCCTGTTTTAAAAATAGGAATTACATTAGCCATCTTCCACATATCAGACACTACACATGTTTGAAGAGATAAATTAAAAATATTAGTTAATGGTTCACAGAGTTCCATTTTGCATTCCTTAAGAACCCTTGAAAAAAACCTCATCAGGACCCGGCGACTTATTTTGCTTCAGTCTATCTGCTTCACAACCATTTCACTAGTTGAACATCAAAATGGTATACAATACCGACAGGTTGTTAGGTAAGACACATATGCAACAGTTAGACAACTTTATTCCAAAACGTTTCGCCTACACAGTAGGCTTCTTCAGTCGAATACAGAAAGTAGACAGGAACAGTAGAGATGTGAAGACGATGTAATCAGTCCATCACCCTTGTAGTCGTAGAATTTGAGGTTGTCAGTCCCTCGGCCTGGAGAAGTTCAGTTCCATAGTCAGGAACTATCTGAAGATCAAGCGACAGTGCGGAGACTTAAATACTGTCGGAAGGAGAGGTGCAGGGTAGTAGTAGTAGTAGTAGAGATGTGAAGACGATGTAATCAGTCCATCACTACTACTACTACCCTGCACCTCTCCTTCCGACAGTATTTAAGTCTCCGCACTGTCGCTTGATCTTCAGATAGTTCCTGACTATGGAACTGAACTTCTCCAGGCCGAGGGACTGACAACCTCAAATTCTACGACTTTAAGGGTGATGGACTGATTACATCGTCTTCACATCTCTACTGTTCCTGTCTACTTTCTGTATTCGACTGAAGAAGCCTACTGTGTAGGCGAAACGTTTCGGAATAAAGTTGTCTAACTGTTGCATATGTGTCTTACCTAACATTTCACTAGTGACTGTGATGTTACATAATTTATCTTCTTCTAGCCCACTATAAAAATTAATTACTGGAATATTGTTAGTGTCTTTCTGTGTAAAAACTGAGAGAAAATAATTATTTAAAATCGAGCACATTTCATTCTCTTTGTCAGTAAGGTGCCCATAGTTATTTTTAAGGGGATCTATCTTATCTCTAACTTTTGTTCTATAGACCTGGAAAAAACTTTTTGGGTTAGTTTTAGAATCCTTAGCAACTTTAATTTCATAGTCCCTTTTAGCTTTTCTTATCCCCTTTTTAATGTCCCTCTTAATGTCAATATACTGATTCATAAGATGACCCTCACGTCTTTTGATACGCCTATAAATTCCTTTCTTATGCCCTAGTAGATATTTCAGCCTATTATTCATCCATTTTGGGTCATTTCTATTTGATCTAATTTCTTTATATGGGATAAACGTTCTTTGAGCAGCATGTATAGTGTTCAGAAAACTGTCATATTGATGGCTCTCTTCGTTACCCCAGTCAACAGATAAGTGTTCTCTAAGCCCATCGTAATCTGCTAAGCGAAAATCTGGGACTGTTATAGAGTTATCGCTACTATCGTACTTCCATTCAATGCTAAATGTAATTGATTTGTGGTCGCTAGCACCCAGTTCCTCTGAAATTTCTAAATTATTAACAAGGGATTCATTGTTTGCCATAACTAAGTCAAGCAGGTTATTTCTCCTTGTAGGTTCTGTCACAAACTGCTTCAAAAAACAATCCTGAACTACTAAGAAGTCGTATGATTCTAAATTCCCAGTCAAGAAATTCCAATCAATATGACTAAAGTTAGTCTCCTAGAATTACTACATTATCGTGCCTTGTGGCCTTAACAGTTTCTTCCCATAGTAGTCTCCCTTGGTCCCTATGTAAGTTTGGGGGACGGTATATCACTCCTAAAATCAGTTTTTCATGCCCCTCTGAAAATTCTATCCAAACAGACTCTGTATGTGTTACTTCAGACTTAATACCCGTTTTTATGCAGCAGTTCAAGTGATCTCGGACATACAATGCCACCCCACCCCCCTTCCCGATACTTCTATCTACTTGGAACAATTTAAAACCCTGAATATGACATTCCACAGGCATGTCCCGACTTTTTGAATTAAACCACGTCTCAGTTAAGGCAAATACATCAATGTTACCTGCACTAGCAACTAATCTCAACTCGTCAATCTTATTCCTAGCACTACGGCAATTAAGCATAATAAACATTGAAACACTCTCCTTTCTCTTTACCCTTCCTGCTCATTTCTGTTTTTCTACTAAACCTATTACTGTCCTTATCACCCAAAGTCACTGGCTTTTCAATATCTACCTCGTTCTGCTTATTACTAGTTCCCCTAGAACTCGTAATATTACTGCACCTGGACTTCACTGTTTTCCTGCCAAAACCCATGCCACTAACTATTCCTAGTTTAAAGTCCTAACTGCTCCCTCCACTGCAGTTGCCAGTGCTACCACCCCAGGCCTAGATAAGTGAACCCCATCCCTGGCATACATGTCATTTCTGCCATAGAAGAGGTCCCAGTTGTCAGTGAATGTTACCGCATTTTCCTTACAGTATTTGTCCAGCCAGCAATTGACACCAATTGCCCTGGACAACTATTCATTTCCAACTCTCCTCCTTGGCAAAACACCACATATGACAGGGTTCCCACCCTTACTCCCAATTATTTCTATTGCTGACCCATACCTGCTAATCAGGTCTTCACTCCTACGTCTGCCAACATCGTTGCCTCCAGCACTGAGACAGATAATAGGATTGCTCCCATTACCTCTCATGATGTCATCCAGACGGCTAACAATATCCTCCATCCCAGCCCCAGGAAAGCAAACTCTGTCTCCTACTCCTGTCCTTCAAGCAGAACGCCCTATCCATATACCTAACTTGGCTATCCCCAACAACAACAATATTCTTACCTTCCTTAATGTCGTTCGTCGTGACGTTCCCAGTAGTCGACTCACATTCGTCGGGTAGCACTGAGAATGTATTAGATGTTTCCACAGCAGTTTCCACGGCAGTCTTTCTTCTTCATCGTTTCTACCTTTCCATTCGTCCTCTTGATCGTCAACTTCGTTCCCTGCTGTCCAGCCACTGACCAGTTTCCCTTCTTGACCTGAGGACTCAAAACAGGAGGACTACTACGAATCTTCTTGTTTTCCTTGGTCAGTCGTCGAATCTCCATCTTCGCCATCCTCAATTCTTCCTTAAGCTGTTGGTAAAGTTGCTCGATGGAGGGCATCTTGCTTCAATTCGTAGAGAGCGTGCAAACAGGTCTTCACAGAGCTAAGTACTCGTCACTACTGCGCAAAAGCCAACCCAATCAGGGTTAAAGGAGGTTTTGTGGGTGAGGGGCTCGGACTTCCAGCAAGTGTGCGTGAGCGTGTTGGAGACAAATGGTTTTTGGGACCTGATGAGCTGTTGGAGTGTGAGAGAGGGTAATATTTAGTGACAGATAGTGGTTAAGTTATTTTTATATAGCCGGACTTGAGTATTGGAAATGGGAAGTACAATGCCTGTACTTTAAAAGAGGGGTTTGGGATATTGGCAGTTTGGAGGGATATGTTATGTATCTTTATATATGCTCCTAAACTGTTATATCTGGGCACCTCTGCAAAAACAGTGATATGTATGAGTAAGGTGAAAGTGTTGAATGATGATGAAAGTATTTTTCTTTCTGGGGATTTTCTTTTTGGGTCGCCCTGCCTCGGTGGGAGTCGGCCGACTTGTTGAGAGAAAAAAAAAAATGTACTTGTACATACATGTATATGTACAGTCTCTCCTCACTTAGCAATGTACGTGTAATTGTTTACTGATGCCTCGGACTTACGATGGGCTCTCTGACCAGTATTTATACCTAAATGTATATTCGAGCTGATTTCCTCTATTCTCTTTATTTCAATATACAGTACAGTACTGTATAAACATTTAAAAATATACCAGAAATGTTATAAAGGGTGCAAAGGCGACACTAAAACAATATCATAGATGGTTGACACAAACTCACTACCATTATAGTATGCTCCTCACTTAGCAATGAATTCACTTAATGACGTGGTCTTAGGAACAGAACTCCGTTGTTAAGTGAGGAGAGGCTGTATATAGTTTTTTTTAACACGGCCATGTTCCAGTGAGGCATGATGACCTGTGAAAGAAGAAACACTTTATAAAGTTTTTCTTTTTGCATATAGTAATTTATACAGGAGAAGGGGATACTAGACCCTTTCTCCCAGCATTTTAGTCTTCTCTTCTGACACGTATGGCTTATGGAGGAAGGATTCTTCTCCACACCACTCCTTCGGAGTGTTTTCACTCTGAAAGAGAGGTGGGGATATTTGCAGTTTTGAACTGTAGTATCTGCATGCCTCTGGCAAGACAGTAATGGAGTGAGTGATGAACCCGTAATAATGGATTCAGATTAGATAAGTTTAGATTTCGAGAGGATATAGGAAAGTACTCGTTTGGTAATTGGGTAATCGATGAGCAGAATGGTCTGCCTAGTAGGGTTATCAAAGCTTACACCTTGGGTAGTTTCAAATTTAGGTTGGATAAATGCACGAGTGAGAGGGGTTGGATTGGAGTGGGAATTGCCCATGAGTAAATAGAATTGTCAGAGCTTATTGCTTGGGTAGCATTCATTCTGTTAATGGGTTGGATTTGTGAAGGACCTGCCTAGTATGGGCTAACAGGCCTGTTGCAGTGTTCCTCCTTTATGTTCTTATGTAGTGAGCAATAGAGAAAGTTTCTTTTTCAGGTCACCCTACCTCAGTGGGAGATGGCTAATGTTAAAAAAATATAGTACAGTATGTATATGTATTACACTTAATATATTTTTTATATTTTTGTATTCTTGTCAGGTTATAATCCACCAAGTTTGGATAATTTGAGCCTCAGCAACAGCAGCAATTCACGTGGTTTGAATGTGACTGATCCTACTTTTAATACTAAATTGGCTATGAATGTGATAAATGACATGTGGTCCACCAGCTTATTTCATGGAGACACTCAGCGGGAATCTGGTGGCTCAGGAGTAGGTTCAGAGAACAGTTCCGATCCAGTAGCCAAGGAAAATGCACCCTTCACTATATATCAGGTAAGTTGTATGTTTAACGTTTTTGTTATTAGTATTCTGAAGATTCATTATTTCATGCTATATATTGCTGTCAAGTGTCTGATAAAGAACAAAAAGGCACAATACCATGACGGGTACAATACACAAATAACCTGCACATAGGAGAGAGAAGCTTATGACAAAGTTTTGGTCTGATTTTTACCATTTACAAGTCACACATGTAAATGGTCCAAGTCGAAGAAAGTTAAGGGATGATCTTGTGGTACCTCCACAATAAATGCTTGATTTTGAAGTTCATATGGCCACCATAGTATACACTGTTTATATATAGTGTTTATTGCCATGCGGGTCAGCAGTTATCTTTATTTTTTTATTTCTGCTATGTTCTTAATGCATTATTTGGTTAGATTGGGATATTTCCAAGAGGCACTGTGTATCTGGAGCAAAATCTAGACTATTGAGCTACACTAACAGAAATGGGTATTTAACCCTTTGAGGGTCGACAGGCCCTCTCCAAGACTCGTTCTCAGGGTCGGCCAAATTTAAAAAACAAAAAAAAGTTCTTTTCTTATGAAAAGATAGAGAATCTTTTCCCGATCATAATGACACCAAAAGTATGAAATTTGATGGAAAACTTATGGAATTATGTTCTCGCGAAGTTAGCAGTCTCGGCGATGTTTACGCATCGGCGATTTTGCCCACTTTGAGCCCCATTTTCGGCCAACTCCACTGTGCTAGTTGACAAAAAACATGAATATTTTGCTAGCACTCCATTTTTTCTATCAAATGAGCAAGAAACCACCCATTTACAAATTTCAACTATCCAGTACAGTGGTCAGAATTTAGCAATTTTGCCAATTTCACACAAATTTCAAAAGATGTCAATTTCCAAATGGGGTCCAGAATAAACAAGAAAGACATTCCTGGCACTAAAATGACATTTCCTCTGTTCATTAGTCATGTCTCAAGGCCTCTCTTACATTCTTTTGCTTTCCACTTTGAATTTTTATTCTCACAAAAAATAGAAGATTTACTGTTATGCAGACTACTGCATTAGTGTAAAAAATGGTATAAATAATATTGGCGCACTTACGAAAGAATATTAGACTCGCCAGTTGACATGTATTGGACGCTGGGCATGATTTGTTTACTTTTGAACTTTGGTAAAAATCGAACATTTCTGCTACTTTGAGCTCAATTTCAAGGTACTTTTCATTGTAAAACGAGCCAAAATCATCTCAATTTCTGTAATATGTCTTCCATTCTATAAAATGAGACCAAGAAAACTAGAATACAACAATAAATACCATACGAAAATACAGTGCAAAGTCCCTGTTTTATTCCAAAAAAACGGTCAGTTTTTTTTCTCATTATGCACTGTGCTGCAGGATTTTTTTTATACTGTGCACACTGACCACATAGACCCATTCTTTCATATGTAGGCCTACCAGCTTTCTCCCACTAGATTTGAGGGTGCTAGAATTTAGGCGTACTAGTACGTCAAAAACCCTGGGTCGTAAGCCGTACTAGTACGGCCGAAACCCTCAAAGGGTTAAGTATGATTTGTGTTTGTCGACGCTTGTGCTTGCTGACGCTTGTGCTGTAGAAGGCCATATTTTGTGGTAATGATAGGATTGGTACATTATCCTCTCAACATGCATAAACTTGTTTAAATCATTTATATATTTGTGAATGTAATGAATGTATTCTCATTTTTACCTCAGGATGGCAGTAGTGGTCAAGAAGGACAGCCCTCACAACCATTTACTGTATATAATGATGTAAAGAGTACAAACAATGTTGGTGTAAGTCATAACATACGTAATTTGAATTTTTTATATTATATGTATATGTATATGTATATTTATTTGTTTGTTTGTTTTTGTTTATTTGTTTATTTATTTATATAATTTATTTATTTTTTATTTTTTTTTTATTTTTTTTTATTTTTATTTTTTTTATTTTTTTTTTGTTATTTATTTTTTTTTTTTTTTTTATTTTTTATTTTTTTTTTTATTTTTATTTTTTATTTATTTTTTATTTTTTTTTATTTTTTTATTTTTATTTATTTTTATTTTTATTTATTTTTATTTATTTTTATTTATTTTTATTTATTTATTTATTTATAGGAAGAAAGGGAGGCGGTAATTTCATGCACTGGCCAGGGAGGTATACCATCTTTTAGGAGTGAAGAAGAGCAGAATGTAAGTGTGGTGGAGGTACGTGAGGCATTACGTAGAATGAAAGGGGGTAAAGCAGCTGGAACTGATGGGATCATGACAGAAATGTTAAAAGCAGGGGGAGATAGTGTTGGAGTGGTTGGTACTTTTGTTTAATAAATGTATGAAAGAGGGGAAGGTACCTAGGGATTGGCAGAGAGCATGTATAGTCCCTTTATATAAAGGGAAAGGGGACAGAAGAGATTGTAAAAATTATAGAGGAATAAGTTTACTGAGTATACCAGGAAAAGTATACGGTAGGGTTATAATTGAAAGAATTAGAGGTAAGACAGAATGTAGGATTGCGGATGAGCAGGGAGGCTTCAGAGTGGGTAGGGGATGTGTACATAAAGTGTTTACATTTAAGCATATATGTGAACAGTATTTAGATAAAGGTAGGGAAGCTTTTATTGCATTTATGGATTTAGAAAAGGCATATGATAGTGGATAGAGGAGCAATGTGGCAGATGTTGCAAGTATATGGAATAGGTGGTAAGTTACTAAATGCTGTAAAGAGCTTTTATGAGGATAGTGAGGCTCAGGTTAGGGTGTGTAGAAGAGAGGGAGCTTAATTCCCGGTAAAAGTAGGTCTTAGACAGGGATGTGTAATGTCACCATGGTTGTTTTAATATATTTATAGATGGGGTTGTAAAAGAAGTAAATGCTAGGGTGTTCGGGAGAGGGGTGGGATTAAATTATGGGGAATCAAATTCAAAATGGGAATTGACACAGTTACTTTTTGCTGATGATACTGTGCTTATGGGAGATTCTAAAGAAAAATTGCAAAGGTTAGTGGATGAGTTTGAGAATGTGTGTAAAGGTAGAAAGTTGAAAGTGAACATAGAAAAGAGTAAGGTGATGAGGGTATCAAATGATTTAGATAAAGAAAAATTGGATATCAAATTGGGGAGGAGTAGTATGGAAGAAGTGAATGTTTTCAGATACTTGGGAGTTGACGTGTCGGCGGATGGATTTATGAAGGATGAGGTTAATCATAGAATTGATGAGGGAAAAAAGGTGAGTGGTGCGTTGAGGTATATGTGGAGTCAAAAAACGTTATCTATGGAGGCAAAGAAGGGAATGTATGAAAGTATAGTAGTACCAACACTCTTACATGGATGTGAAGCTTGGGTGGTAAATGCAGCAGCGAGGAGACGGTTGGAGGCAGTGGAGATGTCCTGTCTACATATACCTCAATGCACCACTCACCTTTTTTCCCTCATCAATTCTATGATCAACCTCATCCTTCATAAATCCATCCGCCGACACGTCAACTCCCAAGTATCTGAAAACATTCACTTCTTCCATACTCCTCCTCCCCAATTTGATATCCAATTTTTCTTTATCTAAATCATTTGATACCCTCATCACCTTACTCTTTTCTATGTTCACTTTCAACTTTCTACCTTTACACACATTCTCAAACTCGTCCACTAACCTTTGCAATTTTTCTTTAGAATCTCCCGTAAGCACAGTATCATCAGCAAAAAGTAACTGTGTCAATTCCCATTTTGAATTTGATTCCCCATAATTTAATCCCACCCCTCTCCCGAACACCCTAGCATTTACTTCTTTTACAACCCCATCTATAAATATATTAAACAACCATGGTGACATTACACATCCCTGTCTAAGACCTACTTTTACTGGGAAGTATTCTCCCTCTCTTCTACACACCCTAACCTGAGCCTCACTATCCTCATAAAAGCTCTTTACAGCATTTAGTAACTTACCACCTATTCCATATACTTGCAACATCTGCCACATTGCTCCTCTATCCACTCTATCATATGCCTTTTCGAAATCCATAAATGCAATAAAAACTTCCCTACCTTTATCTAAATACTGTTCACATATATGCTTCAATGTAAACACTTGATCTACACATCCCCTACCCACTCTGAAGCCTCCCTGCTCATCCGCAATCCTACATTCTGTCTTGCCTCTAATTCTTTCAATTATAACCCTTCCGTATACTTTTCCTCTATAATTTTTACAATCTCTTTTGTCCCCTTTCCCTTTATATAAAGGGACTATACATGCTCTCCGCCAATCTCTAGGTACCTTCCCCTCTTTCATACATTTATTAAACAAAAGTACCAACCACTCCAACACTATATCCCCCCCTGCTTTTAACATTTCTGTCATGATCCCATCAGTTCCAGCTGCTTTACCCCCTTTCATTCTACGTAATGCCTCACGTACCTCCACCACACTTACATTCTGCTCTTCTTCACTCCTAAAAGATGGTATACCTCCCTGGCCAGCGCATGAAATTATCGCCTCCCTTTCTTCCTCAACATTTAAAAGTTCCTCCAAATATTCTCGCCATCTACCTAATACCTCCATCTCCCCATCTACTAACTCCCCTACTCTGTTTTTAACTGACAAATCCATACTTTCCCTAGGCTTTCTTAACTTGTTTAACTCACTCCAAAATTTTTTCTTATTTTCATTAAAATTTCTTGACAGTGCCTCTCCCACTCTTTCATCTGCTCTCCTTTTGCACTCTCTCACCACTCTCTTCACCTTTCTTTTACTCTCCATATACTCTGCTCTTCTTATAACACTTCTGCTTTGTAAAAACCTCTCGTAAGCTACCTTTTTCTCTTTTATCACACCCTTTACTTCATCATTCCACCAATCACTCCTCTTTCCTCCTGCCCCCACCCTCCTATAACCACAAACTTCTGCCCCACATTCTAATACTGCATTTTTAAAACTATTACAACCCTCTTCAACCCCCCACTACTCATCTTTGCACTAGCCCACCTTTCTGCCAATAGTCGCTTATATCTCGCCCGAACTTCCTCCTCCCTTAGTTTATACACTTTCACCTCCCTCTTACTTGTTGTTGCCACCATCCTCTTTTCCCATCTACCTCTTACTCTAACTGTAGCTACAACTAAATAATGATCCGATATATCAGTTGCCCCTCTATAAACATGTACATCCTGGAGCCTACCCATCAACCTTTGATCCACCAATACATAATCTAACAAACTACTTTCATTACGTGCTACATCATACCTTGTATATTTATTTATCCTCTTTTTCATAAAATATGTATTACTTATTACCAAATTTCTTTCTACACATAGCTCAATTAAAGGCTCCCCATTTACATTTACCCCTGGCATCCCAAATTTACCTACTACTCCCTCTATAACATTTTTACCCACTTTAGCATTGAAATCCCCAACCACCATTACTCTCACACTTGATTCAAAACTCCCCACGCATTCACTCGACATTTCCCAGAATCTCTCTCTCTCCTCTACACTTCTCTCTTCTCCAGGTGCATACACGCTTACTATAACCCACTTTTCACATCCAATCTTTATTTTACTCCACATAATCCTTGAATTTATACATTTGTAGTCCCTCTTTTCCTGCCATAGCTTATCCTTCAACATTATTGCTACTCCTTCTTTAGCTCTAACTCTATTTGAAACCCCTGACCTAAAAGACAGTGCAAAAATTATAGGGGGATAAGTCTGCTGAGTATACCTGGTAAAGTGTATGGTAGAGTTATTATTGAAAGAATTAAGAGTAAGACGGAGAATGGGATAGCAGATGAACAAGGAGGCTTTAGGAAAGGTAGGGGGTGTGTGGACCAGGTGTTTACAGTGAAACATATAAGTAAACAGTATTTAGAAAAGGCTAAAGAGGTCTTTGTGGCATTTATGGATTTGGAAAAGGCGTATGACAGGGTGGATAGGGGGGCAATGTGGCAGATGTTGCAAGTGTATGGTGTAGGAGGTAGGTTACTGAAAGCAGTGAAGAGTTTTTACGAGGATAGTGAGGCTCAAGTATGTAGGAAAGAGGGAAATTTTTTCCCAGTAAAAGTAGGCCTTAGACAAGGATGTGTGATGTCACCGTGGTTGTTTAATATATTTATAGATGGGGTTGTAAGAGAAGTAAATGCGAGGGTCTTGGCAAGAGGCGTGGAGTTAAAAGATAAAGAATCACACACAAAGTGGGAGTTGTCACAGCTGCTCTTCGCTGATGACACTGTGCTCTTGGGAGATTCTGAAGAGAAGTTGCAGAGATTGGTGGATGAATTTGGTAGGGTGTGCAAAAGAAGAAAATTAAAGGTGAATACAGGAAAGAGTAAGGTTATGAGGATAACAAAAAGATTAGGTGATGAAAGATTGAATATCAGATTGGAGGGAGAGACTATGGAGGAGGTGAATGTATTCAGATATTTAGGAGTGGACGTGTCAGCGGATGGGTCTATGAAAGATGAGGTGAATCATAGAATTGATGAGGGGAAAAGAGTGAGTGGTGCACTTAGGAGTCTGTGGAGACAAAGAACTTTGTCCTTGGAGGCAAAGAGGGGAATGTATGAGAGTATAGTTTTACCAACGCTCTTATATGGGTGTGAAGCATGGGTGATGAATGTTGCAGTGAGGAGAAGGCTGGAGGCAGTGGAGATGTCATGTCTGAGGGCAATGTGTGGTGTGAATATAATGCAGAGAATTCGTAGTTTGGAAGTTAGGAGGAGGTGCGGGATTACCAAAACTGTTGTCCAGAGGGCTGAGGAAGGGTTGTTGAGGTGGTTCGGACATGTAGAGAGAATGGAGCAAAACAGAACGACTTCAAGAGTGTATCAGTCTGTAGTGGAAGGAAGGCGGGGTAGGGGTCGGCCTAGGAAAGGTTGGAGAGAGGGGGTAAAGGAGGTTTTGTGTGCGAGGGGCTTGGACTTCCAGCAGGCATGCGTGAGCGTGTTTGATAGGAGTGAATGGAGACAAATGGTTTTTAATACTTGACGTGCTGTTGGAGTGTGAGCAAAGTAACATTTATGAAGGGGTTCAGGGAAACCGGCAGGCCGGACTTGAGTCCTGGAGATGGGATGTACAGTGCCTGCACTCTGAAGGAGGGGTGTTAATGTTGCAGTTTAAAAACTGTAGTGTAAAGCACCCTTCTGGCAAGACAGTGATGGAGTGAATGATGGTGAAAGTTTTTCTTTTTCGGGCCACCCTGCCTTGGTGGGAATAGGCCAGTGTGATAATAATAATAAAAAATATATATATATATATATATATATATATATATATATATATATATATATATATATATATATATTTATTTAATTATTTAATTATTTTATTATTTTATTATTTTATTTTATTATTTTATTATTTATTTTATTTTATTATTTTATTATTTATTTTATTATTATTTATTTTATTATTTTATTATTTATTTTATTATTTTATTATTTATTTTATTATTTATTTATTTTATTATTTTATTATTTATTTTATTATTTATTTATTTTATTATTTTATTATTTATTTTATTATTTTATGATTTATTTTATTATTATTTATTTTATTATTTTACCTATTTTATTATTTTATTATTTATTTTATTATTTTATTATTTATTTTATTATTTTATTATTTATTTTATTATTTTATTATTTTATTTTATTATTTATTTTATTATTTATTTTATTATTTATTTTATTATTTTATTATTTATTTTATTATTTATTTTATTTTATTATTATTATTTATTATATTATTTATTTTATTATTTTATTTATTATTTTATTTATTTTCTTTTTTTTTTTCTTTTTATTTATTTTTTTTTTTTCTTTTTCTTTTTCTTTTTATTTATTTATTTTTTTTTTTTATTTATACATACAGGTCTCCCTCAACATTCGCGAGGGTTAGGGGATCAAGAGCCTCGCGAATGTTGAAAAAACGTGAATGTTTGGTGCCCCAATATATTGTAGGGAAATATATTACAATACTGCTTCCTTAACTTGTTGAACCATGAATAATCATAAAATACATGAAAACGTCATAAATTGTACTAAATATATACATGTTATGCTTTAATAACGTATGTTATTTAATAACATGTATGTTAATAACATGTATGTTATTAAATACCACTGCCTCCACCACTGCGAGTCCATACTACCCTCCCTCCGACCCCTGCAACTGGCAGCCAGCCCTCCCACCACTCGGTGTGGTGGGTGTTTTGTTTGTTCATTATTTGCTATTAAACTACAGAATAAATAATGTAAACCCATTCATGACTGCATATTGGAATGACTATTAGGAAAGGTATTAGATGGTGACATCATGTGTTTACTCTTGAACACATATGCAACAGTTAGACAACTTTATTCCGAAACGTTTCGCCTACACAGTAGGCTTCTTCAGTCGAATACAGAAAATAGGCAGGAACAGTAGAGATGTGAAGACGATGTAATCAGTCCATCACCCTTGTAGTCGTAGAATTTGAGGTTGTCAGTCCCTCGGCCTGGAGAAGTTCAGTTCCATAGTCAGGAACTATCTGAAGATCAAGCGACAGTGCGGAGACTTAAATACTGTCGGAAGGAGAGGTGCATAGTAGTAGTAGTAGTAGTAGTGAGAATGTAACCACTGCTACTACTACTACTACTATGCACCTCTCCTTCCGACAGTATTTAAGTCTCCGCACTGTCGCTTGATCTTCAGATAGTTCCTGACTATGGAACTGAACTTCTCCAGGCCGAGGGACTGACAACCTCAAATTCTACGACTACAAGGGTGATGGACTGATTACATCGTCTTCACATCTCTACTGTTCCTGCCTATTTTCTGTATTCGACTGAAGAAGCCTACTGTGTAGGCGAAACGTTTCGGAATAAAGTTGTCTAACTGTTGCATATGTGTCTTACCTAACAACCTGTCGGTATTGTATACCATTTTGATGTTCACTCTTGAACACAGCAAAGAATTGAACATTTCTGCTATTGCTAATAATAACAATAGTAATAATAATAATAATAAATATGATATAATTGAAGAAGGAAATTGTACAAAAATACGAGGGAGTGGTTGACACATCGTCAGTGTGACTTTGTTTATGCTGGAGTGAACATTAGTCTCCCTGCTCTTCCAAACATTTCACAATAATTCAGCGGTTGAGGCAGTGGTATTTAATAACATATATGTTATAAATAATAATAGTACACGTTATTATTAATATGTATGTATCTAATAACACATGTTATAAATAATAATAGTACATATTATTAATAACATGTATTATTAACTTTTTTTTTTTTTTCAACAAGTCTGCCGTCTCCCACCGAGGCAGGGTGACATTAACATTAACATGTATGTTATTAAATACCATTGCCTCAATCACTGCCTCTACCACTCCAGTCACACTCAATCTACAAGCACCAAACACAATGAATTATTGTGAAATGTTTGGAAGAGCAGGGAGACTAATGTTCACTCCAGCATAAACAAAGTCACACTGACGATGTGTCAACCACTCCCTCGTATTTTTGTACAATTTCCTTCTTCAATTATATCATATATATTTATTATTATTATTATTATTATTATTATTATTAATGTAAACCCATTCATGACTGCATATTAGAATGGCTATTCGGACAGGTATTAGACGGTGACATCACGTGTTTACTCTTGAACACTGCAAAGAATTAAACATTTCTGCTACAGCTAATAATAACAATAGTAATATAATAATAATACTATTGTTATTATTAGCTGTAGCAGAAATGTTTAATTCTTTGCAGTGTTCAAGAGTAAACACGTGATGTCACCGTCTAATACCTGTCCGAATAGCCATTCCAATATGCAGTCATGAATGGGTTTACATTATTTATACTGTAGTTTAATAGCAAATAATGAACAAACAAAACACTCACCACACTGAGTGGTGGGAGGGCTGGCTGCCAGTTGCGGGGGTCGGAGGGAGGGTAGTAGGGACTCGCAGGTGGCAGGAAACTTAAATATGATTTGGCGGCTGGGAATTTGGTGGCTGGGAATTTGGCGGTTGGGAATTTGGCGGTTGGGAATTCGCGAATGTGTGAAGCCCATGAAAGTTGAAAACGTGACTGTTGAGGGAGACCTGTATATATATTAATATTAATTTGTTTTGCATATTGCATGGTAATGAGTTATTGCCTAGAATTAATTAGTAGGTTGGTAGACAGATCTATCCAGGGAAGTGCTACCATCTTGTTGTAAGAGTGTGAAATGGAAGCCTGTTAAATGATTTGCTCTAGTAGGATTGCTGGTCTTTGTCTTTTGAACATTTCTTCTTATTTTAATGAACTGGCTGTATCCCACCGAGGCAGGGTAAGCCAGAAAGAAAAACAAAAGTTTTTCTTTTTAAATTTAGTAATTTACACAGAAGGGGTTACTTGCAACCTTGCTCCCGGCATTTCAGTTGTATGACTTTCTGAAAGCCTTGTCAGTATGCTACCTTGAGGAATGGACTGACAGCTGCTGTTGAATTGTGTGATCTTAGCACTGCCTCTGGGATCATTATTCACTGGTATACAAGTTAATTTATCAGTCTACGTGACTCACGAAATCGTAATGACACGATTGCAAACAAACCATACCACGGGCGGGGATAGAACCCGTGATCAGAGTCTCAAAACTCCAGTTTTGAGACTCTCTGATCACGGGTTCTATCCCCGCCCGTGGTATGGTTAATTTATCAGTGGTATCTGCCATCATAGAATTCAGGAAAGCTGGTCAGCCAGACTAGCATTCTGGAAGTGGGAATTAAACTGCCTGCACTCTGATGAGTAGGAATGCAGTGATGTGGAAGGTTATTTCAGTTGCGATGAATGCACTTCTAACATGAAAGCTATTGAATGAGTGATGGTACATGTTTCCTTTGGGTTACTCTGAATTTGTAAGAAAAAAAACGGCTTTGATGTACAGCTCAGGTGTGACATTAATTCATTACTATCCTTTCTCTAGTTTTAATACAGTGGACCCTCAGCAAGCGATATTAATCCGTTCCTGAAAGCTCATCATTGGCTGAAATTATCGTTAGCTGAAGTAATTTTCCCCATAAGAAATAATGGAAATCAAATTAATCTGTTCCCGACACCCCAAAGTATGAAAAAAATTTTTTTTACCACATGAAATATTAATTTTAACCCTTTGAGGGTCGACAGGCCCTCTCCGAAACTCGTTCTCAGGGTCGGCCAAATTTAAAAAAAAAAAAAATTATTTTCTCTATTGAAAAAATAGAGAATCTTTTCCCGATCATAAAGACACCAAAAGTTTGAAATTTGATAGAAAACTTACGGAATTATGCTCTCGCAAAGTTAGCGGTCTCGGCGATGTTTACGCATCGGCGATTTTGCCCACTTTGAGCCCCATTTTCGGCTAATTTCACTGTACTAGTCGACAAAAAACATGATTATTCCGCTAGAACTCCATTTTTTCTATCGAATGAGTCCAAGAAACCACCCATTTATAAATTCAACTATCCAGTACAGTGGTCAGAATTTAGCAATTTTGCCAATTTCACACAAATTTCAAAAGATGCCAATTTCCGAATAGGGTCCAGAATAAACAAGAAAGACATTCCTGGCACTAAAATGACATTTCCTCTAGTCACTAGTCACGTCTCAAGGCCCCTCTTATATTCTTTTGCTTTCCACTTTGAATTTTTATTCTCACAAAAAATATAAGATTTACTGTTATGCAGACTACTGCATTAGTGTAAAAAATGGTATAAATATTATTGGTGCACTTGTGAAAGAATATTAGACTCACCAGTTGACGTGTATTGCACGCTTGGCACGATTTGTTTACTTTTGAAGTTTGGTAAAAATCGAACATTTCTGCTACTTTGAGCTCAATTTCAAGGCACCTTTCATTGTAAAACCAGTCAAAATCATCTCAATTTCTGTAATATGTCTTCCATTCTATAAAATGAGACCAAGAAAACTAGAATACAACAATAAATACCATACGAAAATACACTGCAAAGTCGCTGATTTATTAAAAAAAAATGGTCAAAGTTTTTTTTTTCTCATTATGCACTGTGTGCTGCAGGATTTTTTTTAGACTGTGCACACTGACCACATAGACCCATTCTTTCATATGAAGGCCTACCAGCTTTCTCCCACTAGATTTGAGGCCGCTAGAATTTATGAGTACTAGTACGTCAAAAACCCCTACGCGTAAGACGTACTAGTACGACCAAAACCCTCAAAGGGTTAATACACACAAACTGACACTTACCTTTATTGAAGATCTGGTGATGATTGATGGGATGGGAAGAGGGGAGAGTGTGGATGTTGTTAATGTTTAGAAGGGGAATCCCCTTCCATTAGAACTTGAGGTGTAAAGTCCTTTTCCGGGGTTACTTCCCTTCTTTTAATGCCACTAGGACCAGCTTGAGAGTCACTGGACCTCTGTCGCACAACATATCTGTCCATAGAGGCCTGTGAAGGTGATTTTCATCAAAAAAGGTTTGCACTTCAAGCCACTTTGCACACATTTCCTTTATCTTTGAAGTAGGCAACTTCCTCAATTTCTCTATCCCCTCCTCCGGAGCAGTTTCCTCAGGTCTGGCAACTTGCTGTTGAAGATGATCTTGCAGCTCATCAGTGGTTAGTTCTTTATTGTCCTCCTCCACCAACTCTTCCACATCCTCCCCACTAACCTCCAACCCCAAGGACTTCCCCAATGCTACAACTGGCATACACTTCTCAGGGTTAGCCTCAAATCCTTCAAAATCCCTTTTGTCTACACATTCTGGCCACAGTTTCTTCCAAGCAGAGTTCAAGGTCCTCTTAGTCACTTCCTCCCAAGCCTTACCTATAATGTTTACACAATTGAGGATGCTAAAGTGATATCTCCAAAACTCTCTTAGTCAATTGAGTTTCTGTGGTCACTACAAAGCACCTTTCAAACATAGCTTTTGTGTAGAGTTTTTTGAAGTTTGCAATGACCTGCTGGTCCATGGGCTGCAGGAGAGGAGTGGTAATAGGAGGCAAAAACTTGACCTTAATGAAGCTCGTGTCCCCAGAAAGTAGCTCTGCCACATCTGAAGGATGGCCTGGAGCATTGTCTAATACCAGCAGGCACTTAAGGTCCAATTTATTTTCCAGGAGGTAATTTTTCACAGTGGGGGCAAATGCATGGTGTAACCAGTCATAGAAAAGGTCTCTAGTGACCCATGCCTTACTGTTTGCCCTCCACATCACACACAAATTAGCCTTGAGGACATTGTTTTTCCTGAACACTCGGGGAGTTTGAGTGATACACCAATAAAGGCTTCACTTTGCAATCACCACTAGCATTAGCACACATCAAGAGAGTAAGCCTGTCTTTCATAGGCTTATGTCCTGGGAGTGCCTTTTCCTCCTGAGTAATGTAGGTCCTGCTTGGCATTTTCTTCCAAAACAGGCCTGTTTTGTTGCAATTAAACACGTGTTCAGGTTTCAATTCTTCAATGTCTACGTAATCCTTGAATTCCTTCACATATTTTTCAGCCGCTCTTTGGTTTGAACTGGCAGCCTCGCCATACCTTATCACACTATGTATGCCACTACGATTCTTAAATCTCTCAAACCAGCCTTTGCTGACCTTAAATTCACTCACATCACCACTAGTTGCAGGCATTTTTCTAATTAAATAGTCATGCAACTTCCTAGCTTTTTCACATATGATTGCTTGAGAGATGCTGTCTCCTGCTATCTGTTTTTTGTTTATCCACACCAATAACAGCCTCTCAACATCTTCTATCACTTGCGATCTCTTATTCGAAAACAAAGTTGCACCTTTGGCAAGAACAGCTTCCTTGATTGCTGTTTTCTTGGCCACAATAGTAGCGATGGTTGATTGGGGTTTCGTATACAACCTGGCCAGCTTGGAGACACGCACTCCACTTTTGTACTTAGCAATTATCTCTTTCTTCATATCCATAGTAATTCTCACCCTTTTTCCTATAGGGTTGGCACTAGAAGCTTTCTTGGGGCCCATGGTGACTTATTATGCAGTTTTTTTTTTTTTCAACAAGTCGGCCGTCTCCCACCGAGGCAGGGTGACCCAAAAAGAAAGAAAATCCCCAAAAAGAAAATACTTTCATCATCATTCAACACTTTCACCTCATTCACACATAATCACTGTTTTTGCAGAGGTGCTCAGAACACTACAGTTTAGAAGCATATACGTATAAAGATACACAACATATCCCTCCAAACTGCTAATATCCCAAAACCCCTCCTTTAGAGTGCAGGCATTATACCTCCCATTTCCAGGACTCAAGTCTGGCTATATAAAAATAACCAGTTTCCCTGAATCCCTTCACTAAATATTACCCTGCTCACACTCCAACAGATCGTCAGGTCCCAAATACCATTCGTCTCCATTCACTCCTATCGAACATGCTCATGCACGCCTACTGGAAGTCCAAACCCCTCGCCCACAAAACCTCCCTTACCCCTTCCTTCCAACCTTTTCGAGGATGACCCCTACCCTGCCTTCCTTCTCCTACAGATTTAAATGCTCTCCGTATCATTCTACTTTGATCCATTCTCTAAGTGACCAAACCACCTCAACAACCCCTCTTCAGCCCTCTGACTAATACTTTTATTAACTCCACACCTTCTCCTAATTTCCACACTCCGAATTTTCTGCATAATATTTACACCACACATTGCCCTTGGACAGGACATCTCCACTGCCTCCAACTGCCTCCTCACTGCTGCATTCACAACCCAAGCTTCACACCCATATAAGAGTGTTGGTACTACTATACTTTCATACATTCCCTTCTTTGCCTCCATAGATAACGTTTTTCGACTCCACATATACCTCAACGCACCGATTGTATGCTTGGATGTGACCGCGGTGGCTGGCTTGTAAACACTGGCACCCACGGAACAAGTGAGGCAGGCTCAGGCCGCACGTGGACGCGTCTTGAACGAATTGCGTTGCTAGAGTTTTTTAGCGCTAGCCGAGGCAAAATTTTTGCGTTAAAATGTATCACTAGCCAGATTTAACATTAGGTGATGCCAGCGTTACCTGAGGGTCCACTGTATAATGTATTTGTAAATTGTAAATATATTTACACTATTGTTCCTGTTATTGTTATTTTCATCTTGCTAAAAATTGTATACTGTGGCACTTGCACTGTTTGTAATCAGTGTATATGTGATTTTTATTTTGTGGAACTACTTTGGCTTTTTACTTAAGTGTTATGAGTGATACACAAGTACTGTCCCCATTACGGCACAGGTACTGCACTTTTCTTGTGGTAGTGTTTTCAGGGATGACAAGTTAACCAGGCTACTAGTTTAATGGAGCATCATGAATGTTAAAATTTGAGGTGCAGAATTCATTTTTGAAATTATATAAAATATTTTTTCTGAATAGGTTCATAAACCATCAGATCCCAATAATCAGTATGTGGAGGATCAAGATGAAAATCGGCCACCTCCAGGCTTGGTTCAGCAACGAGAGCATCGCCAGATCACTGGCATCCTACAACCTTCAGTAGACATTCCTACCCTGCCTCCAGATGATCAGGAGCAAGAGAAGGAAGCAGGAAAAAAGAATGAAGCTTTGGATAGTGGAAGTAGGGGAGCTGAAGGAGGCCTGGACTTAGTAAGTAAATATCTGATGCATGTCACCATTCAGCATGTCGTTATTTTTGCGATTGATATTTATTTATGTTGCTCTTTGTTTACTGGGCACCATACGCACACCTACAATTGAAGATCTTTCGTAAACTTATTGTCTTGAGTTTGGTTCATTCTGTCATATTAAGAAGCACTTTCTAAGAGTACCTAATAACTTGATGCTAGACACCCACACTAGACAAAATACAGGCATTCCAATTCTATTGAAGACTGTTAATGGTTTCACAATGTTACACTGCAATGGAAAACAAAGTATTTTTTAAGCCCTGGAGAGAAATCAGTCACAAAATTTAAGATATTCATGTGTAAAGCTACACGTGCATAAATTTTTTTATTAAATGTAACTGGTTCATTGGGTTGCATGCTGCATGTTGTGGCTTTATAGAGAAATCAATGGAAGTCTCAATAGCAACAAATGGTGTTAAAATTCTGAAGGCAATGAATGTGGGGTAAATTGTTTATGCAGCTGGACGTGCTAGTCTTTGTCTTATCTAGTGCAGTGAATTTGTGCAGATCATTTGATAGAAGTTGCGAGACTGAGACTTCAAATGGAAGGCAGTGTTGCCTTGAGGTTGGTGAAGGGATTTTGATCCAAGAAATGTTACTCTTCTCTTCCTTTTATGAAACCTAATTGCCTCCCACTTCCCAGGTGCTGTGACCCTTATGTGCCTTCTCATAAAAATAAGAGCAGTAATGAGTTTTTATACAAGTAGTGAATGAATTTAGGAGGGGATTGAAAAGAAGAAAATTAAAAGTTTATATAGAAAGGAGAATGATAAGAGTAACAAAAAGGTGTAGGTAATGAAAAATGGAATGTCAAGAGGAAGGAAATATGAAAGGAATGGATGAATGTAGATATTTGGAAATGACCATGTCAGCAGATGAGTCTGTGAAAGATGAGCTGAACCATAAAATAGACGAGTAGGGGGAAGGGAAAAGTAGATTCACCAGTATAATCGCCCAACCCGGGCCTTTTCCAAGAGGTGGCCCGGCCTTGGTTCCCTTTCGCAAATAGATTACTGGGATTTATATCAAGAAGTGTAAGCAACAGAAGTCCAGAGGTCATACTGCAGCTTTATACATCATTAGTAAGGCCTCACCTAGATTATGCAGCTCAATTCTGGTCTCCATATTACAGAATGGACATAAATTCGTTAGAAAACATTCAGCGTAGGATGACTAAATTAATACATAGCATTAGAAATCTTCCTTATGAAGAAAGATTGAACACTCTTAAGTTACATTCACTTGTTAGACGAAGAATGAGGGGAGACCTGATCGAAGTGTATAAGTGGAAGATAAGTATTAATAGGGGGGATATTAACAAGGTCTTGAGGATATCTCTCCAAGAGAGAACCCGCAGTAATGGATTTAAATTAGATAAGTTTAGATTTAGAAAGGACATAGGAAAGTATTGGTTTGGAAATAGGGTAGTTGATGAGTGGAACAGTCTACCTAGTTGGGTTATTGAGGCTAGGACTTTGGGTAGTTTCAAATTTAGGTTGGATAAGTACATGAGTGGGAGGGGTTGGATTTGAGTGGGACTTGCACATCGGAGCTTGTTTCTTGGGTGGCATTGAAAATTGGGTTGGGCAAATGTTTTGTTAGTGGGATGAATTGTAAAGGACCTGCCTAGTATGGGCCAACAGGTCTTCTGCAGTGTTCCTCCTTTCTTATGTTCTTATGTTCTTATGAGTGTCTCAGACCTCCTCGTCTTCTGGGACCAGCTGTCCCCAGGCTTAGCCCCATTACCCGCCCCTACAGGGCTCAAAGGGAGAAGCTAGGCACTTTGGGCTGCCACAAACTCCGCCCACACTGGGCTCAAAGAGTGTGGCAGCTGCATAAAAGTAGGCGATGTCAGGAGGTGCAAAGGCAGCAAGCACTACAGGATCCTTTTCGAGCCACACCCCAGCTTTGGGCATTAAGCCCGAGCGCTGGGGAAGCTCAAGAATGCCCCTTGTTGTGTGCGTCTCTGCTGCTACCGGTTCACTTGTCCGTTGCACTCTGGGAAAAAGGTAGGTGGTGTACTCCCTTATTTGTGGTTGTAGGGGGTTACCTCTCGGATCCTGGTCCCATCTAACTTGCCACTCTCCAGAGTCACTCCCTCTTAGCTTCTTGGGCCCTAACCTACCTGCTTTTAAAACTGCAAGGAGCCTGCCTCCACTTCCTTACCAAGATCATTCCATTTCTCAACCACTCTGAGACAGAAGAAATAGTTCCTACCATTCCTGTGGTACCAGAGTATTTTGGTATCAATATTATGGGGTGTGAGCATTTGTTTCTGAACTTAGATATTAAGGAATAGTGTGGGGTAACTAAGGGTATAATTTAGAGGGCTGTGGTGGGTTTTTCTTTGGGGTGAAAGATGGAGAGCAATAGGATGATGAAGAGGGTTTATAAATTAGAGGTGGATGGTAGGAGGCATAGGGGTCATCCTGGTAGCAGTTGGAGGTAGGAGTTCAAGGTGTTTTGAGTGGTAGTGGCTTGAGCATTCAGCAGGCTTTTATGAGTGTGCTTGATAGAAGTGGTGACAGTTGATATTTAATGGACGTGTTATTTGAGTGAACAGAATAACAATTAGGAAGAAAGTCAGGAAAACCAATCAGCTAAACTTGAGTCCTAGCAGTTCCTGCACTATGAAAGTGGGGTAGGGATGCTGCAGTCATCTGAACTGATATCAACCCATTCCTGGCAAGACAGCAGTTGAATGAATGATGGTGAATGTTGCCCCATTTTTTTTTGGGGGGGGGGTTATCCTACCTTGGTAGGGTGACCTAGCCTGCCTTTTCTCAAAGTAAACAGTGTATTTAGTGGGAGTTCAAGATGAAATACTGTGGGCTGCCAAGAGCTCATATGTACTGTTCTTCACTTTCTTGGTGTCTGTTGATTCTGAGATGTTATTCCTTCAAAGGGCTGCCAAAATTGAAGGTAAATTAGAATGCATACTTTGGGCACAAAGTCAGGGAGGTTTGTAAACATTTACAAAAAAAAAATATGTATAAAATTAGAAAAGAATTTATTCTTTTGGCCTGTAAAAATAAAGCTTAGTACTGTACAATATTCTGTACTTTTTTCTATATATACACTACAGTATATATTTTTTTACAGAATGATTTTAATGACATTGTTCCCCTGGATGGTGAAAGTATGGCTGATTTCACACTAAACATGCCCAACAATTCAAAAGCCTTTGCAAAGATGACTCATGTAGCATCCACACCAGCCCCTTGGTCACTTGGGCAGGTTCCACAAGCCACAGTCACTGGTGAAGACTTCACTATGGCTTTCATGAAAGTTAAGTGAGTAGAAAGTCTTTTTTTCCCTTCTGCTTTGTTGTTTTACTATTCTGATTTTCATCTCTTAAACACTTGAAAGGTTTTACTGTCAGATTTGGATGGATGTTGCCTGGATTTCTTATTAGTGGTCGAATGTGTGTGAATGTGAGGAGGGAAGGGTTGGGAGTTAAGCATTATTTGGACAATGTTCTTTGGTAGGAGTATTCACCCATATGTGGCTGCAAGGTGTACCATGGGTATAAACATCATGGCAGAATCTTAAATTTGCTGGGCTGTGCATTATTTTTAGTTTGAATTTAGTTTTTATAGTTAAAAATAGGTTCAGTAAACCCTCAAGGGGTAACCAAAAAGTTGTGCACATAAATGCTGATGGGGCCCAGTAATATTTTAAGAACAGAGGTGAAGGGATATTATTTCTCTGCTGACTGTCTTCACTTGACCAAAGCATGTAGTGTCACTATCAGGCATTCATCCATTGATCATACAAAATAAAATTTGTATAGACAGTTGAAGTAGTAGATCTATAGTAGAAATCTGTGATCTCAGAATATTGCTGGGAGCCAGAGCTATATTCGGCATTTTTCCCCGCATCTCTGACAATGAAAGATGAGGAGAATCATAGAATTGAGGAGGGAAGGGAGGTGGGTGGTGCACTTTGGAGTCTGTAGAGACAAAGAACCTTGTCCATGGAAGCAAAGAGGGGACTATATTAGAGTATAGTTGTACCCGCACTCTTATATGGGTATGAAGCATGGGTGGTGAATGTTGCAACAAGAAGGCTGGAGACAGTGGAGATGTCATGTCTGAGGGCAATGTGTGGTGTGAATATATTGCAGATAATTCGTAGTTTGGAAATTAAGAGGAGGTGCGGGATTACCAAAACTATTATCCAGAGGCTTGAGGAGGGGTTGTTGAGGTGGTTCGGACATATAGAGAGGATGAAACAAAATAAATGACTTCGAGAGTGTATAAATCTCGAGTGGAGCAAAGGTGAGGTAGGGGTCGGCCTAGGAAAGGTTGGAAGGATGGAGTGAAGGAGGTTTTGTGTGAGAGGGGCTTGGATTTCCAGCAAGCATGCATGAGTGTGTTAAATAGGAGCGAATGGAGGCAAATGGTTTTTAGGACTTGACGTGCTGTTGGAGTGTGAGCAAGGTAACATGAAGGGATTCAGGGAAACTGGCAGGTTGGACTTGATTCCTGGAGCTGGGAAGTACAGAACCTGCACTTTGAAGGAGGAGTGTTAATGTTGCAGTTTTATAACTGTAGTGTGTGTGCCTCTGGCAAGGCAGTGATGGAATGAATGATGGTGAAAGTTTTTCTTTTTTCAGGCCACCCTGCCTTGGTGGGAGACAGCCTGTGTGTTAATAAAAAAAAATATAAAATGACACCTTCCTACACCATTATTTTATTAATTATTTTATTACAATTTATTACAGTTTCTTAAATGTATTCTTCAGCATTTTTGTTTGGTAGAGGGGTGGTGAGTTCCTTTATTTCATACAGTTTGGTAAGGAAGTGTGGCTTGTATTTACTATGTTGAAATGTACTGAGTTTCAGTTAAGCCTTGCTACATCCAACTCCGTTCAGTAGGACAGAATAAACCCTCCTATACTCTTCAGATAATCAAATAATGACTAACTGAATGTAAGATAAGATAAACTAGTAATTTATTCCTAGTAGAGTAGTTAAAAATTTGTTTTGGTAGATATGGAGATTTTTTTTTTCCTTCCAACAAGTTGGCCATCTCCCACCAAGACAGAGTGACCCAAAAAGAAAGAAAATCCCCAAAAAGAAAATACTTTCATCATTCAACACTGTCACGTCACTCATACATAATCGCTGTCTTTGTAGAGGCGCTCGGATACGACAGTTTAGGAGTCCCTCCACACTGTCAATATCCCAAACCCCTCCTTTAAAGTGCAGGCATTGTACTTCACATTTCCAGGACTCAAGTCTGGTTTCCCTAAATACCTTCACTAAATTTTACCCTGCTCATACTCCAACAGCTCGTTAGGTCCCATAAACCATTCGTCTCCATTCACTTCTATCTAACACGCTCACACACGTTAGCTGGAAGTCCAAGCCCCTCGCCCACAAAACCTTTACCCCCTCCCTCCAACCTTTTCGAGGATGACACCCCCACCCTTCCTTCCCCTACAGATTTATATGCTCTCCAAGTCATTCTACTTTGATCCATTCTGTTTAAATGACCAAATCACCTCAACAACCCCTCTTCAGCCCTCTGGATAATAGTTTTGGTAATCCCACACCTCCTAATCTCCAAACTACAGATCTTTCTTTCTTTCAACACACCGGCCTTATCCCACCGAGGCGGGGTGGCCCAAAAGGAAAAACGAAAGTTTTTCCTTTTACATTTAGTAATATATACAGGAGAAGGGGTTACTAGCTCCTTGCTCCCGGCATTTTAGTCGCCTCTTACAACACGCATGGCTTACGGAGGAAGAATTCTGTTCCACTTCCCCACGGAGGTAAGAGGAAATAAACAAGAACAAGAAAGAAAATAGAAGAAAACCCAAAGGGGTGTGCATATATATGCTTGTACATGTATGTGTAGTGTGACCTAAGTGTAAGTAGAAGTAGCAAGACATACCTGAAATCTTGCATGTGTATGAGACAGATAAAAAAAAGACACCAGCAATCTTACCATCGTGTAAAACAATTACAGGCTTCAGTTTTACACTCACTTGGCAGGATGGTAGTACCTCCCTGGGCGGTTGCTGTCTACCAACCTACTACCTAGAAAACTACAGATTCTCTGCATAATATTCACACCGCACATTGCCCTCAGACGTGACATCTCCACTACCTCCAGCCTTCTCCCTGTTGCAACATTCACCACCCATATTTCACACCCATACAAGAGTGTTGGTATAACTATACTCTCCTGCATTCCCCTCTTTGCCTTCATGGATAAAGTTCTTTGTGTCCACCGACTCCTCCGTGCACCACTCGCCTGTTTTCCCTCATCAGTATCAGTTCTAAGATTCACCTCATCTTTCATAGACCCATCTGACATGTTCACTCCCAAATATCTGAATACATTCACCTCCTCCATACTCTTTCCCTCCAATCTGATATCCAATCTTTCGTTACCTAATTTTTTTTTTTTTTGTTATCCTCATCACCTTACTCTCCTATATTCACTTATAATTTCCCTTTACATACCTTACCAAACTCATCAACCAACCTCTGCAACCTCTCTCCAGAATCTCCCAAAAGCAGTGTCATCAGCAAAGAGTAACTGTGACAACTCCCACTTTGTGCTAGATTCTTTATCTTTTAACCCCCACGCCTCATGCCAACACCCGAGCATTCACTTCTCTTACAACTCCATCTATAAATATATTGAACAACCATGGTGACATCACACATCCCTGTCTAAGGCCTACTTTTACTGGGAAATATTCTCCCTCTTGCCTACATACTCTTAACCTGAGCTTTACTGTCCTCGTAAAGAGACTACTGCTTTCGCTAACCTACCTCCTATTTCATACATTTGCAACATCTGCCACATTGCCCCCATCCACCCTAGTATATTTAAACATTGGCATTCAGTATGCTACAAGGGCATTTAATGTAATGGAGTGTGAGCAGGGTAATATTTAGTGAAGGGATTCAGGGAAACTGGTTATTTTATATAACCGGACTTGAGTCCTGGAAATGGGAAGTACAGTGCCTGCACTCTAAAGGAGAGGTTTGGGATATTGGCGGTTTGGAGAGATATATTGTGTATTTTTATACGTATATACTTCTAAACTGTTGTATTCTGGGCACCTCTGCAAAAACAGTGATTGTGTGAGTGAGGTGAAAGTGTTGAATGATGATGAAAGTATTTTCTTTTTGGGGATTTTCTTTCTCTTTGGGTCACCCTGCCTCGGTGGGAGACGGCCGACTTGTTGGAAAAAAAAAAAAAGAATGTACAGTGGTACTTTGAGTTACGAACTTAATTCGTTCCAGAAGGCTGTTAGAGTGCCAATACCGAATTAATTTGTTTCCATGAGGAATAATGTAAATTAGATTAGTCCATTTCAGACCCCCAAAAATACAATTACAAAAGCACTTACAAAAATACTCTTACATAATTGTTCAAGTTGGGAGCTATTTGAAACTTGAGGTACTACTGTATTTTGATTAACATTGCATGTCATACATTTTGAATTAAGATTAACTTGAATGACTTGTGTGATATGATTTCATAAAATTCTCTTGTGAAACACAGCATTCCTTCAAGGAAGGCACCTTTGTCAGTGATATAGGGAATTGGACCTTCCCTGCACTATCTGGGATGAAATTTTATTGCCTCAAATTCTCCATTGCCCAAGTGCTTTGATGCTTATGGATTTAGCATTTCCATATAAATAAAATACAGTAGTAAAGGGTAGGAGTGCCTTCAGTTGCTCTAATGCAATCTTTTTTTTTTTTTTTTTTTTTTTCTTCCAGTCTCTTGCCTCTTGTAGACGAGGATGAGAAAATGGATGACATTGGAGCAAAAGAGGATAGTGGTAAAATAATGCCTCCACCCAATCTGCCACCGCATCCTGCATCTCCATGTCCTGTACCCAAGGCTGGGCTTTCTCCAATTATGGAAGCTTCAAGAGAATTTAGGTATGGTGTGAAATGACTAAATGACTGTTACCATTTGTAATACCTGTTTATTTGATACCAAAGAATTTTTAATCATTATGATGACTGAAAATAGTTATTGTTGGTTTTTGAGCCATAATTTGAACACATTAAGAGTTACATCATTGGTTGGTAGCACACTCAGCTTACATACTGAGGGTCCATGGTTCAGGCCCCTACACAGGTGGAAACTTCAGGCATTTTTCCTTACACCTGTTCACCCTGTTCACTAGCAGTAAGTAGGTACCCAAGCATTACTTGACTGTTGAGTTACATCCCAGGGGGTGGTAGTATACCTTAAGCTGAGCTGAGGTAGAATGTTTTGGGAAAAAAATGTACTATGTTTGTTTCACTCCTTCCATCTCCAACCATGGTAGGGTGACTTTAACCCGTAAATGGTCCAAACGTATATACAGTATACGTTTTTTCAACATTTGAAAGTATGTAAAAAAAGTAGATCTTTTTGTTTTTTACATTTGACAATGTGTAAAAAAACTTTGATCTACTTTTTTTTGTTATATTTGAAAATATGTAAAAAAACGTAGATCTACTTTTGTAGCATTACACATGTGAACGTAGATCTGCTTGGACCGTTTACGGGTTAAAAAAAAAAAAAAAAACTTTTACCATCACTTGACAATCTCTGTCGTGCCAGAAGTATACAGATATAATTCAGATGACTGCAACATTCCCCACCCCTAGTTTAGAGTGCAAGCATTGCACTTACCCATGAAGACTTGAAATCCGGCTAACCAATTTCCCTGAATCCCTTTACAAAATGTTACCTTGTTCACACTCCAACAGCACATCTAATGAAAGCTGTTATTCTCCATTCACTCCTAACATGCTCACACAAGCCTGCTGGATGCTTAATCCCCTGAAACTCAAACCATTACTCCCTCTAACCATTCCTAGGATAATGCTGACCCCTCAAGCCTTCAATCCAGGATAAATAGACTACTCTTTGTCAACCCCAACATGCCCAAACTGCATCAACAATCCCCCATTCCCCCTCTGAATTATGTCCTTGGAGAACCCACATTGCCTTTTAATGTCTATGCTACATGGTCATTTTCTAACATAATCTAGAAATTCTTTCTTATTTAGGTCATCATCCTCAAACAGTTCGGGATATTCTACATCTACAACACTTGGTGGCCAGTCTGTTAATGGACTTCCTCAACAAGGCGGGTTCTCTGCAAGCAGTCAGATGTATCGCTCTCATCAGCACTCGAACACACAGTCTGAAGTATGTGCCAGATACAAGGAATTTCTTACTACTGGGCATCTTTCTCTTTCCTAACATGAATTATAACAAGGAAATGTGACCACATCATTTACATATCTTCTGTATTATTGCTCATTTTACTGTGTAATTGCCTATTTGTAGCTACGGTACTAATAGCTATACAGCAACTTGGTATGTTGTAGTGTACAAGTATAAATTTCTTTTGCTTCCTTTCAATACTCAGAGACTTGGGATACCAGTTGCTCTATTGAAAAATCTTAATTATAAGTTATATAATGAAGCTGCTTGGCAGCCACTTGCTAACACTATACTATACAGTCCTTCCAGCTAGGCACTCTTGTGTGTCTGTTTTTGGCAATTTTGCCAATTTTTTTCTGTTTCAGTATACATTTGAAGCTGCTGCCATTCAGACAGGAGACTTCACTAAATCTGGCTATTTAGCTGACAAATCTAGAGGGGAGAGCTTGATTGACTCAAGACCTGGCATTTTGGCATTACAGGTATGTTACTGCAAATACACACATGCAAAGAGTATCAGCAGCATCATTGGCTAAGCTTGCAAACATAAGAGTGGCATTTAGCAGCCTAGATGGATTAGATCAAAACTTTTTGCCTATGATGTGCAACCCATTCTTGATTATTAGTGCTGTTGTGAACCAGTTACTTAGTAAAACATGGTGAAACTTGTGCACTCCTTAGATGTTTCTCAAAGACTGTAACAGGCTGGAATAATAAGAAATGTACTCCCTTGGATCAAACAGTACCTTAGAGGAAGGAAATGGTGATTGTTAGGGAAGAGCCATCAAAATGGGGAAGAGTAACTAGTGGGGTGTTTTACATGATGGTAGGATTGCTGGTGTCCATTTTTTGTCTCATAAACATGCAAGGTTTCAGGTACGTCTTGCTACTTCTACTTACACTTAGGTCACACTACACATACATGTACAAGCATATATATATACACACACCCCTCTGGGTTTTCTTCTATTTTCTTACTAGTTCTTGTTCTTGTTTATTTCCTCTTATCTCCATTGGGAAGTGGGACAGAATTCTTCCTCCGTAAGCTATGCGTGTTGTAAGAGGCGACTAAAATGCCAGGAGCAAGGGGCTAGTAACCCCTTCTCCTGTATAAATTACTAAATTTAAAACTTTTGTTTTTCTTTTTGGGCCACCCTGCCTTGGTGGGATACGGCCAGTTTGTTGAAAAAAAAAAATTAGTGGGGTTCCATAAGGATCAGTATTAGGACCATGACTTTCTGGTTCGTGAATGACATTAGAGATGAGGTTAAACCAGATGTATACCTGCTTACTGATGTGAAACCAATGAACTGAACAAAAACATGAGGAAAGGGAAAGGCTTCAAATGGATCTGGACAAACTGCAAGATTGGATTCTAACGCTAAGTAAGAAAATTCACATCAGTTGGTCTGATGCTATTGCTACATTTACAAATAGGTAATTACATGGATGTGCCAAATTTTTATATTTAATTTTAAATTTCTATTTTGATTGAAAACAGTTTGGCAAAGCAGAAATGTTCATATATCAGAGAACTTGTTATATAGGTATTTTTTCAGTCTAAATTGAAATAACTTTTATTAACTTTAATCTTGGTTTGGCATTTTTTTTTTTTTTACTCCCCATTAATATACTGTATTCTAACAGTTATTTTCACTTTTTCAGAATCGTCTTCGGGAAGAAGAAAATGGGATTGTGTTTGACCCCGATCAGGCTGCAGCAATGTTGATGGATGTGGATGATATAATGCCATCTTCAGCTAAATCAGCTAGACCAGATAATAAAGAAAAGATGATTTTGTCAAAGGTTAGCCTACCAAAACACTATTGCTAATAAACTATGAAAATTGTTAAGTTTTTGTAAGAATATAGGTCTCATGATTTTATAAACAAGATGGATTACTTAACCCCTAAACAGTCCAAATGTATATATGTTCTTACCGCTAGTGCCCCAAACGTATGTATACGTTTTAATTTTCCTGCCTCCAAATTTGGTACAATTTGCCTGAGATGCCTGGTCAGCATAGAATGGGTCTTAACACTCGGTGTGCACCATATTAAAAAAATCTGGGACCACTTAGTACCTTGTGAGAGTGCCAGCTCGAGCAAACAGTGCTGCAAACACCAAGGATTCACTGATGTAATGTCATATTAACACTCCCCTTTTAAGAGGAAAGTGATATTAACCCCAAGTTTAGGGTCTGTCTATCTCTGTCTCTGTCTATCTCTTTTTATCTGTCTCACAGGTACTCACAAATACAGTTATACTTCCTCCTCCTCCTCCTCCTCCTCCTCCTCCTCCTCCTTCTTCTATACTCCCGTGTATCCAAAACATTGCTGGGACCAATAAATACTTGTATATGAGAAACTTTGGTTTTTTCTTTTGGGCCACCCCGCCTCGGTGGGATATGGCCGGTGTGTTGAAAGAAAGAAAGATTCCTAGACAATAGTAAATGACCAAGGCAGGTGTAAATGTCCACTTGTCAATGTGTTTGTGACAATTTGAGTACAATTTCAGTACCTAATATTAGTGTCAGAACAAGAATTGGTTATGAAATGCCAAGAACTACAATAAATTGTCATTATCAGAACATAAAAATTATATAAAATATAGAAATGAGAAAAAATGGTATATCGGCAACACTTCCTCAAGCGACAGGACTCGATGTTGCCCTCAGGTGAGCATTAAGTGCCATCTTTGCAGCCTCATATCTCTGTAAGTACTGACCCTAATTTTTTTATTTTAGTCCTGTAACACTTGGAAAACTTCTCTCTTTATTTCAATGAAATTTTTTTTTTATATTTTTCAAAATATTCGGGGCACTGGGAGAGAGAATGTATACAGTGGACCCCTGACCAACGAAGGCATCGTCTAACGAAAAAATCGCCTAACGAAGCGTTTTAGTGTAAAAATTTTGGCCCGACTAACGAAAAACTCAAACTAACAACAATCGTCCCGAACGTGTCTGCCTGTCCATCCAGGCTGAGCATGCCTCGGCTGTCCTGCCTTCAGCTAGTGTGCCATTGTTTACAAGCCAGGGCTGACGGTTTCATGCATACATGCGATATATTTTGTATTCCATTGTTTTTAGTGCTTATACCTGATAAATAAGCCACCATGGGCCCAAAGAAAGCTTCTAGTGCCAACCCTGTGGTAAAAATGGTGAGAAATGCTATCGTACCATGGTCAGCTGTTGCTGCTGTACCACCATCAGCTGTTGCTGCTGTACCACCATCAGCTGCTGCTTTTGCTGTACCATGGTCAGTTGCTGCTGCACCACCATCAGCTGCTGCTGCACCACAGTCAGCTGCTGCTGCACCACGGTCAGCTGCTGCTGCACCACGGTCAGCTGCTGCTGCACCACGGTCAGCTGCTGCTGCACCACGGTCAGCTGCTGCTGCACCACGGTCAGCTGCTGCTGTACCACGGTCAGCTGCTGCTGTACCACGGTCAGCTGCTGCTGTACCACGGTCAGCTGCTGCTGTACCACGGTCAGCTGCTGCTGTACCACGGTCAGCTGCTGCTGTACCACGGTCAGCTGCTGCTGTACCATGGTCAGCTGTACCACTCGAGGATGTGGAGTGTGTGTTGTTGGTGTGGCCTAACGAGAAACAATTACCGAGAAATGATAAACCCCAGAGGTTTAGCCACCCAGGATAACCCAAGAAAGTCGGTGCATCATCGAGGACCGTCTGACTAATTTTCATTGGGGTCCTTAATCTTGTCCCCCAGGATGCGACCCACACCAGTTGACTAACACCCAGGTGAACAGGAAAAAAATGCCTGGAACTAGTGCTCATATTGGTGAATTTAAGGCCCGCAAAGGTTGGTTTGAGAGATTTAAGAATTGTTGTGGCACACACAGTGTGATAAGGCATGGCGAAGCTGAAAAATTCCAACCCCAACAAGTGTTCAGTTGTGATGAAACAGGCCTGTTCTGGAAGAAAATGCCAAACAGGACCTACATTACTCAGGAGGAAAAGGCACTACCCAGTTAAAGACAGGCTAACTCATGTTTTGTTGTAATGCTAGTGGGGATTGCAAAGTGAAGCCTTTACTCATGTAGTATCACTCAGAAAATACCAGTGTTCAAGAAAGTGTCTCATCACTCATCAGTACTCTTCAATAAAGGTAAGTGTCATTTATTCTTCATTTAGTATTTATTGTGCATGTATCCTTGTTTTTCTGTGTAGGAAAATGTACATTTCATATGAATTTTTTTTTTTCATACTTTTGGCTGTCTGGAAGGGATTAATTGGATTTCCATTATTTCTTATGGAGAAAATTGAATCGGCTAACAATAAATTCGCCTAAAAATAAGCTCTCTGGAACGGATTAATATCGTTGGTCGAGGGTCCACTGTATATACGTTTGGACCGTTTATGGGTTAATAGATGAAATTTTAGTCTAAGCTAAAACAAGTATATACAGTGGAACCTCGGCTTTCGTTTGCCCTGGTTTTCATCGAATTTGGTTTTCGACAGCGCTTTTCGTCAAAATTTTGTCCGTTTTTGTTCTTCACCTCGATTTTCAAGTTGACAGTGGTCTGCCGTACTGAACATTTCCGCCTGCCCTTGTCCACACAAAGCATCTCGTGCATTCTGAGTCAGTCTGGCTTTGTTTCTTGTCGAGTGAGCATTACCCTGCACATTCATCTGAAACATTTTGTAATAATTCATTGTTGTGTTGTGGTTGAGTGTGACTACTAAATAAGCCACCATGGGGCCAAAGAAAGTGCCGAGTGCTAGCTCTTTGATAAAGAAGGCGAGAAACACGATAGAATTTAAGAAAGAACTTGTAGCAAAGTATGAAAGTGGAATGAGTTGCAAAGTTTCGTGGAGGAGTATTACTACCACCCTCTGCGAAGGTAGAGGGTGGTAGTGATTGATGGATGGTGGTAGAGGGTGATGGTGGTTGTGATGGTAGTAGACGGTGGTAGTGATGGTGGTAGAGATAACCTCTCCTCCCTCTCCCCTCATCATCCATATGCCAACAAGAGTCTTCAATAAAGGTAAAAGTGATGTTAAATGTTCATTTATCCATTTCATTAATCCTTTATATTCATTTCTCATTGTTTTCTGTATGTAAAACTAGTTATTCTCTATAAAATGTATTTTTTGTTAATACTTTTGGGTGTCTGGAATGGATTAATTGGATTTACATTATTTCTTTTGGGAAATATTGCTTCAGTTTTTGTTGAATTTGGGTTTCGTCAGACTTTCTGGAACAAATTAATGAAGACCGAAGTTCCACTGTATTGCATGTTTAATATAATGCAATGCTTAAGTTTTTAAATATTAGTGGGTGCATAAATTGCATGACAAATATTGGTTCCCAGAATCACTGCTATATCCCTGTTCCTAAGGGCTATGGTGCAAGTGAAATTTTAAATGTTTTCTTTCCACCTTCAAGTGTCAAAGGTTTTATGAATTTTTTTTTACTCTGCTAGCCTGCCTTTTTTCTTTTTTTTTTCTTTTATAGGTATTGGGGTTCTACTCTGGTCATATCAAAAATTTTCACTTGTTTTATAAGTTTAGGACTGTTGTCCTGCCTCATGTCAGAAACTTTATTCTACACAATTCATAAATATACCTGTTTCTTGATAACAATAGGGAAGGAATTTCCTTTTATCTTGTTTCATGTCCATTTCTTTGTAGTAATGTTTAATTTATGCGGGAGAAGAGGTTACTAACCCCTTGCTCCCGGCATTTTAGTTGCCACTTACAATATGAATGGCTTACAGGAGGAGGATTCTTCTCCACTTTCCCATGATACTTGTCTTGCCAAAATGCAGTTTTATCATTGGTCATCTTGTATTTGGTGTTTCAGTAAGCTCTCATATTTATTTGCACCTTTTAACTTGCTATTGTTGAGTAATATTTTTTAAATACAGTTAGTGTGTATGCCCATATCTACAGTTTTTAAGTACGATGCATTTGTATTATTGTAGTAATTCGTAAAATATTCATCTATTAAATTATTTTAGATACTGATTTTTAGTTTACTTTCTTTTACCTCTTTGTGCATAAAAAGTTAACCATATTTATTTTTTTCCTGCTTTTGCAGCCATAGTATTTAAAATTCTCATCAGTGAAGGACTTGTTGAAATTGAAAATACAGTGGACCCCCGGTTAACGATTTTAATCCGTGCAAGAGGGCTCATCGTTATGCGAAATAATCGTTATGCGAATGAATTTTCCCCATAAGAAATAATGGAAATAAAATTAATCCGTGCAAGACGCCCAAAAGTATGAAAAAAATTTTTTTTTACCACATGAAATGTTAATTTTAATACACACAAACTGAAAAAGGCATGCACAATTACATGACACTTACTTTTATTGAAGATCTGGTGATGATTGATGGGATGGGAGGAGGGGAGAGCATTATCTTCTTACTGTTTAGAAGGGGAATCCCCTTCCATTAGGACTTGAGGTAGCAAGTCCTTTTCTGGGGTTACTTCCCTTCTTCTTTTAATGCCACTAGGACCAGCTTGAGTCACTGGACCTCTGTCGCACAACAAATCTGTCCATAGAGCTCTGTACCTCCCGTTCCTTCAAGACTTTCCTAAAATGGGCCATAACATTGTCATTGAAATAGTCACAAGCACGGCTTGCAACAGCTGTGTCAGGGTGATTTTCATCTATAAAGGTTTGCAGTTCAACCCACTCTGCACACATTTCCTTAATCTTTGAAGTAGGCACAATGGATTCCACAACTGGCATAGGCTTCTCAGGGTTAGCCCCAAACCCTTCAAAATCTTTCTTAATTTCCATACTAATTCTCACCCTTTTTACCACAGGGTTGGCACTAGAAGCTTTCTTGGGGCCCATGGTCACTTATTTTCCAGAAACAGCACCGAAAACACTGTAATAATACGAAATATTCCGAGTGTATGCTTGGATGTTACCGCGGAGGCTGGCTGGTAAACAATGGGACGGCCGGCACATGTGAGGGCACATTGGACGCGTCTCGGACGAAAATCGGTATGCGGGTTTTTAATCGGTATGCGCGGCAAAAATTTTGCGATAAAAGTAATCGTTATGCGGAAAAATCGCTATGCGATGCCATCGTTATGCGGGGGTCCACTGTACATTGATAAATCTTAAACATTGCGGAGAAGAAATAATAAAAATCATTCGCAGGTCATTGCTGTCAAAATGTAATACAGGTTCCTAAAATAAACCCTAGGTTCCCCAATTATACCCTAGGTCAGTGGTTCCCAAACTGGGGGTAAATTACCCCCTGGGAGTAATTTAACCATTTTTGGGGGGTAATGGAGGGGTGACAGAAAAAAGTTATGAATTCTGAAAATCAAGAAAACAATGCGGTACCCGGTATGAGGATTATTGTTAACTTTGTCTTAGTATATAAAGTTGTAAAGTAAACCTATTATAAGTAAGTAATAAAGTTAAACCAAATAACAATAAACATCAAAAACGAATATACAGTATTAGAAAAGAAGAAATATATAGCTAAGTGTGTGGAAACCCAAAAGTATTTTGACAAGTATGCTTCAGGACAAAAGTCACTCAGTAGCCCAGATCGACCTGTCCAGTACGTGTCACTCACTTCCTGAGGCTGCCTCTATTTCACACTGTCAGTTTATCTGTGAGCATCAGCTGAGGTAGACATAAGCTGGTATGTATGTGTACTGCCCTGTGCAGTATATAGTTAGTATTTACCCACTGTTACTGTGAATTTGTAGCTATTATTAATTTTATATATAATGTATGTGTGGTTCTTACGTTTTCAATGGTTTTGCTAGGATTAGCAGAGTATGCGAGGCTGTATACGTTCACGTTTAGCCATATATATCAATAATAACAACATTTTGTGAAAGGGGTAACATGCTTTATGTGGCATGTTAAATTGGGTAACAAGCTGAAAAAGTTTGGGAATCTATGCCCTAGGTTCACCAAATATACCCCAGGTTCCCAAAATATGGCCTAGGTTCTCAAAATATACCCCAGGTTCCTAAAATAAAATTGCAAAGCAAATGATTTGATAAATTTGCTTTGACTTCATAGGAGCTTCAGTGCTGGTGAATCATTGAGGAGTTAAGGAATTTAACCTGTCCTCCTTTTTCCTGGAATGTCTGCTTCTCATTTTTCCAGGTGATGTACCACCCTTATGGGCTTAGCTCTTTCCTACAAATGTGATGACTAATTTTATTGAAGGTTATCTGACCTCATCTGTCATCTGAGCCTGTAGAATAAATTTTATTGAGTGTGTAATAGGGGACTTGTAACAAGTCTTTGAAAAATAGAAATGACAGCTATGAGTGTTGGCAACATGTTAATGTAAAAGACAAATATGAAAAATTCTGAATTGCTGTGTGAATTCTACCTAGAAACAATGTAGTATATGACATAGCAGCTGCTGCTGCTACTGTTGCAGCTGCTGCTACTGTTGCAGCTGCTACTGTTGCAGCTGCTGCTACTGCTACAGCTGCTGCAGGTGCTGCTGTAGCAGCTGCTGCTATAGCTGCTGCAGGTGCTGCTGTAGCAGCTGCTGCTATAGCTGCTGCAGGTGCTGCTGTAGCTGCTGCAGGTGCTGCTATAGCAGCTGCTGTTGCTGTAGCTGCTGCTGCTGTAGCTGCTGCTGTAGCTGCTGTAGCTGCTGCTGTAGCTGCTGTAGCTGCTGCTGCTGTAGCTGCTGCTGCTGCTGTAGCTGCTGCTGCTGCTGTAGCTGCTGCTGCTGTAGCTGCTGCTGCTGTAGCTGCTGCTGCTGTAGCTGCTGCTGCTGTAGCTGCTGTAGCTGCTGCTGCTGTAGCTGCTGCTGCTGTAGCTGCTGCTGCTGTAGCTGCTGCTGCTGTAGCTGTAGCTGTTGCTGCTGTAGCTGCTGTAGCTGTAGCTGCTGCTGCTGTAGCTGCTGCTGCTGCTGCTGTAGCTGCTGCTGCTGTAGCAGCTACTGCTGCTGTAGCAGCTGCTGCTGCTGTAGCAGCTGCTGCTGCTGTAGCAGCTGCTGCTGCTGTAGCAGCTGCTGCTGCTGTAGCAGCTGCTGCTGCTGTAGCAGCTGCTGCTGCTGCTGTAGCTGCTGCTGTAGCAGCTGCTGCTGCTGCTGTAGCTGCTGCTGTAGCAGCTGCTGCTGCTGCTGTAGCTGCTGCTGTAGCAGCTGCTGCTGCTGCTGTAGCTGCTGCTGTAGCTGCTGCTGCTGCTGTAGCTGCTGCTGCTGTAGCTGCAGCTGCTGCTGCTGTAGCTTCTGCTGCTGTAGCTGCTGCTGCTGTAGCTGCTGCTGTAGCTGCTGCTGTAGCTGCTGCTGTAGCTGCTGCTGCTGTAGCTACTGCTGCTGCTGTAGCTGCTGCTGTAGCTGCTGCTGTTGCTGTTGCTGCTGTAGCTGCTGCTGCTGTAGCTGTTGCTGTTGCTGCTGTAGCTGCTGCTGTAGCTGCTGCTGTAGCTGCTGTAGCAGCTACTGCTATAGCTACTGCAGGTGCTGCTGTAGCTGCTGCTGTAGCTGTAGCTGCTGTAGCAGCTACTGCTATAGCTACTGCAGGTGCTGCTGTAGCTGCTGCTGTAGCTGTAGCTGTTGCTGCTGTAGCTGTTGCTGCTGTAGCTGCTGCTGTTGCTGTTGCTGCTGTAGCTGCTGCTGTAACTGTAGCTGCTGCTGTAGCTGCTGTAGCAGCTACTTCTATAGCTACTGCAGGTGCTGCTGTAGCAGCTACTGCTATAGCTACTGCAGGTGCTGCTGTAGCAGCTACTGCTATAGCTACTGCAGGTGCTGCTGTAGCAGCTACTGGTATAGCTACTGCAGGTGCTGCTGTAGCAGCTACTGCTATAGCTACTGCAGGTGCTGCTGTAGCAGCTACTGCTATAGCTGCTGCAGGTGCTGCTGTAGCAGCTACTGCTATAGCTGCTGCAGGTGCTGCTGTAGCAGCTACTGCTATAGCTGCTGCAGGTGCTGCTGTAGCAGCTACTGCTATAGCTGCTGCAGGTGCTTCTGTAGCAGCTACTGCTATAGCTGCTGCAGGTGCTGCTGTAGCAGCTACTGCTATAGATGCTGCTGTAGCTGCTGCAGGTGCTGCTGTAGCTGCTGCAGGTGCTGCTGTAGCTGCTGCAGGTGCTGCTGTAGCTGCTGCAGGTGCTGCTGTAGCTGCTGCAGGTGCTGCTGTAGCTGCTGCAGGTGCTGCTGTAGCTGCTGCAGGTGCTGCTGTAGCTGCTGCAGGTGCTGCTGTAGCTGCTGCAGGTGCTGCTGTAGCAGGTGCTGCTGTAGCAGCTGCTGCAGGTGCTGCTGTAGCAGGTGCTGCTGTAGCAGCTGCTGCAGGTGCTGCTGTAGCAGGTGCTGCTGTAGCAGCTGCTGCAGGTGCTGCTGTAGCAGGTGCTGCTGCAGGTGCTGCTGTAGCAGCTGCTGCAGGTGCTGCTGTAGCAGCTGCTGCAGGTGCTGCTGTAGCAGCTGCTGCAGGTGCTGCTGTAGCAGCTGCTGCAGGTGCTGCTGTAGCAGCTGCTGCAGGTGCTGCTGTAGCAGCTGCTGCAGGTGCTGCTGTAGCAGCTGCTGCAGGTGCTGCTGTAGCAGCTGCTGCAGGTGCTGCTGTAGCAGCTGCTGCTATAGCTGCTGCAGGTGCTGCTGTAGCAGCTGCTGCTATAGCTGCTGCAGGTGCTGCTGTAGCAGCTGCTGCTATAGCTGCTGCAGGTGCTGCTGTAGCAGCTGCTGCTATAGCTGCTGTAGCAGCTGCTGCTATAGCTGCTGTAGCAGCTGCTGCTATAGCTGCTGTAGCAGCTGCTGCTATAGCTGCTGTAGCAGCTGCTGCTATAGGTGCTGTAGCAGCTGCTGCTATAGCTGCTGCAGGTGCTGCTGTAGCAGCTGCTGCTATAGCTGCTGCAGGTGCTGCTGTAGCAGCTGCTGCTATAGCTGCTGCAGGTGCTGCTGTAGCAGCTGCTGCTATAGCTGCTGCAGGTGCTGCTGTAGCAGCTGCTGCTATAGCTGCTGCAGGTGCTGCTGTAGCAGCTGCTGCTATAGCTGCTGCAGGTGCTGCTGTAGCAGCTGCTGCTATAGCTGCTGCAGGTGCTGCTGTAGCAGGTGCTGCTGTAGCAGGTGCTGCTGTAGCAGCTGCTGCTATAGCTGCTGTAGCAGCTGCTGCTATAGCTGCTGTAGCAGCTGCTGCTATAGCAGCTGCTGCTATAGCTGCTGTAGCAGCTGCTGCTGCTGTAGCAGCTGCTGCTATAGCTGCTGTAGCAGCTGCTGTGCTGCTGTAGCAGCTGCTGCTATAGCTGCTGTAGCAGGTGCTGCTGTAGCAGCTGCTGCTATAGCTGCTGTAGCAGGTGCTGCTGTAGCAGCTGCTGCTATAGCTGCTGTAGCAGGTGCTGCTGTAGCAGCTGCTGCTATAGCTGCTGTAGCAGGTGCTGCTGTAGCAGCTGCTGCTATAGCTGCTGTAGCAGGTGCTGCTGTAGCAGCTGCTGCTATAGCTGCTGTAGCAGGTGCTGCTGTAGCAGCTGCTGCTATAGCTGCTGTAGCAGGTGCTGCTGTAGCAGCTGCTGCTGCTGCTGTAGCATAGCTGCTGTAGCAGGTGCTGCTGTAGCAGCTGCTGCTATAGCTGCTGTAGCAGGTGCTGCTGTAGCAGCTGCTGCTATAGCTGCTGTAGCAGGTGCTGCTGTAGCAGCTGCTGCTATAGCTGCTGTAGCAGGTGCTGCTGTAGCAGCTGCTGCTATAGCTGCTGTAGCAGGTGCTGCTGTAGCAGCTGCTGCTATAGCTGCTGTAGCAGGTGCTGCTGTAGCAGCTGCTGCTATAGCTGCTGTAGCAGGTGCTGCTGTAGCAGCTGCTGCTATAGCTGCTGTAGCAAGTGCTGCTGTAGCAGCTGCTGTATAGGTGCTGCTGTAGCAGCTGCTGTGCTGCTGTAGCAGCTGCTGCTATAGCTGCTGTAGCAGGTGCTGCTGTAGCAGCTGCTGCTATAGCTGCTGTAGCAGGTGCTGCTGTAGCAGCTGCTGCTATAGCTGCTGTAGCAGGTGCTGCTGTAGCAGCTGCTGCTATAGCTGCTGTAGCAGGTGCTGCGGTAGCAGCAGGTGCTGCTGTAGCAGGTGCTGTAGCAGGTGCTGCTGTAGCAGCTGCTGCTGTAGCTGCTGTAGCAGCTGCTGCTATAGCTGCTGTAGCAGGTGCTGCTGTAGCAGCTGCTGCTATAGCTGCTGTAGCAGGTGCTGCTGTAGCAGCTGCTGCTATAGCTGCTGTAGCAGGTGCTGCTGTAGCAGCTGCTGCTATAGCTGCTGTAGCAGGTGCTGCTGTAGCAGGTGCTGCTGTAGCAGCTGCTGCTATAGCTGCTGTAGCAGGTGCTGCTGTAGCAGCTGCTGCTATAGCTGCTGTAGCAGGTGCTGCTGTAGCAGCTGCTGCTATAGCTGCTGTAGCAGGTGCTGCTATAGCTGCTGTAGCAGGTGCTGCTGTAGCAGCTGCTGCTATAGCTGCTGTAGCAGGTGCTGCTGTAGCAGCTGCTGTAGCAGGTGCTGCTGTAGCAGCTGCTGTAGCAGGTGCTGCTGTAGCAGCTGCTGCTATAGCTGCTGTAGCAGGTGCTGCTGTAGCAGCTGCTGCTATAGCTGCTGTAGCAGGTGCTGCTGTAGCAGCTGCTGCTATAGCTGCTGTAGCAGGTGCTGCTGTAGCAGCTGCTGCTATAGCTGCTGTAGCAGGTGCTGCTGTAGCAGCTGCTGCTATAGCTGCTGTAGCAGGTGCTGCTGTAGCAGCTGCTGCTATAGCTGCTGTAGCAGGTGCTGCTGTAGCAGCTGCTGCTATAGCTGCTGTAGCAGGTGCTGCTGTAGCAGCTGCTGCTATAGCTGCTGTAGCAGGTGCTGCTGTAGCAGCTGCTGCTATAGCTGCTGTAGCAGGTGCTGCTGTAGCAGCTGCTGCTATAGCTGCTGTAGCAGGTGCTGCTGTAGCAGCTGCTGCTATAGCTGCTGTAGCAGGTGCTGCTGTAGCAGCTGCTGCTATAGCTGCTGTAGCAGGTGCTGCTGTAGCAGCTGCTGCTATAGCTGCTGTAGCAGGTGCTGCTGTAGCAGCTGCTGCTATAGCTGCTGTAGCAGGTGCTGCTGTAGCAGCTGCTGCTATAGCTGTAGCAGGTGCTGCTGTAGCAGCTGCTGCTATAGCTGTAGCAGGTGCTGCTGTAGCAGCTGCTGCTATAGCTGTAGCAGGTGCTGCTGTAGCAGCTGCTGCTATAGCTGCTGTAGCAGGTGCTGCTGTAGCAGGTGCTGCTGTAGCAGCTGCTGCTATAGCTGCTGTAGCAGGTGCTGCTGTAGCAGCTGCTGCTATAGCTGCTGTAGCAGGTGCTGCTGTAGCAGCTGCTGCTATAGCTGCTGTAGCAGGTGCTGCTGTAGCAGCTGCTGCTATAGCTGCTGTAGCAGGTGCTGCTGTAGCAGCTGCTGCTATAGCTGCTGTAGCAGGTGCTGCTGTAGCAGCTGCTGCTATAGCTGCTGTAGCAGGTGCTGCTGTAGCAGCTGCTGCTATAGCTGCTGTAGCAGGTGCTGCTGTAGCAGCTGCTGCTATAGCTGCTGTAGCAGGTGCTGCTGTAGCAGCTGCTGCTATAGCTGCTGTAGCAGGTGCTGCTGTAGCAGCTGCTGCTATAGCTGCTGTAGCAGGTGCTGCTGTAGCAGCTGCTGCTATAGCTGCTGTAGCAGGTGCTGCTGTAGCAGCTGCTGCTATAGCTGCTGTAGCAGGTGCTGCTGTAGCAGCTGCTGCTATAGCTGCTGTAGCAGCTGCTGCTATAGCTGCTGTAGCAGCTGCTGCTATAGCTGCTGTAGCAGGTGCTGCTGTAGCAGCTGCTGCTATAGCTGCTGTAGCAGGTGCTGCTGTAGCAGCTGCTGCTATAGCTGCTGTAGCAGGTGCTGCTGTAGCAGGTGCTGCTGTAGCAGCTGCTGCTATAGCTGCTGTAGCAGGTGCTGCTGTAGCAGCTGCTGCTATAGCTGCTGTAGCAGGTGCTGCTGTAGCAGCTGCTGCTATAGCTGCTGTAGCAGGTGCTGCTGTAGCAGCTGCTGCTATAGCTGCTGTAGCAGGTGCTGCTGTAGCAGCTGCTGCTATAGCTGCTGTAGCAGGTGCTGCTGTAGCAGCTGCTGCTATAGCTGCTGTAGCAGGTGCTGCTGTAGCAGCTGCTGCTATAGCTGCTGTAGCAGGTGCTGCTGTAGCAGCTGCTGCTATAGCTGCTGTAGCAGGTGCTGCTGTAGCAGCTGCTGCTATAGCTGCTGTAGCAGGTGCTGCTGTAGCAGCTGCTGCTATAGCTGCTGTAGCAGGTGCTGCTGTAGCAGCTGCTGCTATAGCTGCTGTAGCAGGTGCTGCTGTAGCAGCTGCTGCTATAGCTGCTGTAGCAGGTGCTGCTGTAGCAGCTGCTGCTATAGCTGCTGTAGCAGGTGCTGCTGTAGCAGCTGCTGCTATAGCTGCTGTAGCAGGTGCTGCTGTAGCAGCTGCTGCTATAGCTGCTGTAGCAGGTGCTGCTGTAGCAGCTGCTGCTATAGCTGCTGTAGCAGGTGCTGCTGTAGCAGCTGCTGCTATAGCTGCTGTAGCAGGTGCTGCTGTAGCAGCTGCTGCTATAGCTGCTGTAGCAGCTGTAGCAGCGTGCTGCTGTAGCAGCTGCTGTAGCAGGTGCTGCTGTAGCAGCTGCTGCTATAGCTGCTGTAGCAGGTGCTGCTGTAGCAGCTGCTGCTATAGCTGCTGTAGCAGGTGCTGCTGTAGCAGCTGCTGCTATAGCTGCTGTAGCAGGTGCTGCTGTAGCAGCTGCTGCTATAGCTGCTGTAGCAGGTGCTGTAGCAGGTGCTGCTGTAGCAGGTGCTGTAGCAGCTGCTGCTATAGCTGCTGTAGCAGGTGCTGCTGTAGCAGCTGCTGCTATAGCTGCTGTAGCAGGTGCTGCTGTAGCAGCTGCTGCTATAGCTGCTGTAGCAGGTGCTGCTGTAGCAGCTGCTGCTATAGCTGCTGTAGCAGGTGCTGCTGTAGCAGCTGCTGCTATAGCTGCTGTAGCAGGTGCTGCTGTAGCAGCTGCTGCTATAGCTGCTGTAGCAGGTGCTGCTGTAGCAGCTGCTGCTATAGCTGCTGTAGCAGGTGCTGCTGTAGCAGCTGCTGCTATAGCTGCTGTAGCAGGTGCTGCTGTAGCAGCTGCTGCTATAGCTGCTGTAGCAGGTGCTGCTGTAGCAGCTGCTGCTATAGCTGCTGTAGCAGGTGCTGCTGTAGCAGCTGCTGCTATAGCTGCTGTAGCAGGTGCTGCTGTAGCAGCTGCTGCTATAGCTGCTGTAGCAGGTGCTGCTGTAGCAGCTGCTGCTATAGCTGCTGTAGCAGGTGCTGCTGTAGCAGCTGCTGCTATAGCTGCTGTAGCAGGTGCTGCTGTAGCAGCTGCTGCTATAGCTGCTGTAGCAGGTGCTGCTGTAGCAGCTGCTGCTATAGCTGCTGTAGCAGGTGCTGCTGTAGCAGCTGCTGCTATAGCTGCTGTAGCAGGTGCTGCTGTAGCAGCTGCTGCTATAGCTGCTGTAGCAGGTGCTGCTGTAGCAGCTGCTGCTATAGCTGCTGTAGCAGGTGCTGCTGTAGCAGCTGCTGCTATAGCTGCTGTAGCAGGTGCTGCTGTAGCAGCTGCTGCTATAGCTGCTGTAGCAGGTGCTGCTGTAGCAGCTGCTGCTATAGCTGCTGTAGCAGGTGCTGCTGTAGCAGCTGCTGCTATAGCTGCTGTAGCAGGTGCTGCTGTAGCAGCTGCTGCTATAGCTGCTGTAGCAGGTGCTGCTGTAGCAGCTGCTGCTATAGCTGCTGTAGCAGGTGCTGCTGTAGCAGCTGCTGCTATAGCTGCTGCTGTAGCAGCTGCTGCTATAGCTGCTGTAGCAGGTGCTGCTGTAGCAGCTGCTGCTATAGCTGCTGTAGCAGGTGCTGCTGTAGCAGCTGCTGCTATAGCTGCTGTAGCAGGTGCTGCTGTAGCAGCTGCTGTAGCAGGTGCTGCTGTAGCAGGTGCTGTAGCAGCTGCTGCTATAGCTGCTGTAGCAGGTGCTGCTGTAGCAGCTGCTGCTGTAGCAGGTGCTGCTGTAGCAGCTGCTGCTGTAGCAGGTGCTGCTGTAGCAGCTGCTGCTGTAGCAGGTGCTGCTGTAGCAGCTGCTGCTGTAGCAGGTGCTGCTGTAGCAGCTGCTGCTGTAGCAGGTGCTGCTGTAGCAGCTGCTGCTGTAGCTGCTGTAGCAGGTGCTGCTGTAGCAGCTGCTGCTGTAGCTGCTGTAGCAGGTGCTGCTGTAGCAGCTGCTGCTGTAGCTGCTGTAGCAGCTGCTGCTGTAGCTGCTGTAGCAGCTGCTGCTATAGCTGCTGTAGCAGGTGCTGCTGTAGCAGGTGCTGCTATAGCTGCTGTAGCAGGTGCTGCTGTAGCAGGTGCTGCTATAGCTGCTGTAGCAGGTGCTGCTGTAGCAGGTGCTGCTGTAGCTGCTGTAGCAGGTGCTGCTGTAGCAGCTGCTGCTGTAGCTGCTGTAGCAGGTGCTGCTGTAGCAGCTGCTGCTGTAGCTGCTGTAGCAGGTGCTGCTGTAGCAGCTGCTGCTGTAGCTGCTGTAGCAGGTGCTGCTGTAGCAGCTGCTGCTGTAGCTGCTGTAGCAGGTGCTGCTGTAGCAGCTGCTGCTGTAGCTGCTGTAGCAGGTGCTGCTGTAGCAGCTGCTGCTGTAGCTGCTGTAGCAGGTGCTGCTGTAGCAGCTGCTGCTGTAGCTGCTGTAGCAGGTGCTGCTGTAGCAGCTGCTGCTGTAGCTGCTGTAGCAGGTGCTGCTGTAGCAGCTGCTGCTGTAGCTGCTGTAGCAGGTGCTGCTGTAGCAGCTGCTGCTGTAGCTGCTGTAGCAGGTGCTGCTGTAGCAGCTGCTGCTGTAGCTGCTGTAGCAGGTGCTGCTGTAGCAGCTGCTGCTGTAGCTGCTGTAGCAGGTGCTGCTGTAGCAGCTGCTGCTGTAGCTGCTGTAGCAGGTGCTGCTGTAGCAGCTGCTGCTGTAGCTGCTGTAGCAGGTGCTGCTGTAGCAGCTGCTGCTGTAGCTGCTGTAGCAGGTGCTGCTGTAGCAGCTGCTGCTGTAGCTGCTGTAGCAGGTGCTGCTGTAGCAGCTGCTGCTGTAGCTGCTGTAGCAGGTGCTGCTGTAGCAGCTGCTGCTGTAGCTGCTGTAGCAGGTGCTGCTGTAGCAGCTGCTGCTGTAGCTGCTGTAGCAGGTGCTGCTGTAGCAGCTGCTGCTGTAGCTGCTGTAGCAGGTGCTGCTGTAGCAGCTGCTGCTGTAGCTGCTGTAGCAGGTGCTGCTGTAGCAGCTGCTGCTGTAGCTGCTGTAGCAGGTGCTGCTGTAGCAGCTGCTGCTGTAGCTGCTGTAGCAGGTGCTGCTGTAGCAGCTGCTGCTGTAGCTGCTGTAGCAGGTGCTGCTGTAGCAGCTGCTGCTGTAGCTGCTGTAGCAGGTGCTGCTGTAGCAGCTGCTGCTGTAGCTGCTGTAGCAGGTGCTGCTGTAGCAGCTGCTGCTGTAGCTGCTGTAGCAGGTGCTGCTGTAGCAGCTGCTGCTGTAGCTGCTGTAGCAGGTGCTGCTGTAGCAGCTGCTGCTGTAGCTGCTGTAGCAGGTGCTGCTGTAGCTGCTGCTGTAGCTGCTGTAGCAGGTGCTGCTGTAGCAGCTGCTGCTGTAGCTGCTGTAGCAGGTGCTGCTGTAGCAGCTGCTGCTGTAGCTGCTGTAGCAGGTGCTGCTGTAGCAGCTGCTGCTGTAGCAGGTGCTGCTGTAGCAGCTGCTGCTGTAGCAGGTGCTGCTGTAGCAGCTGCTGCTGTAGCAGGTGCTGCTGTAGCAGCTGCTGCTGTAGCAGGTGCTGCTGTAGCAGCTGCTGCTGTAGCTGCTGTAGCAGGTGCTGCTGTAGCAGCTGCTGCTATAGCTGCTGTAGCAGGTGCTGCTGTAGCAGCTGCTGCTGTAGCAGGTGCTGCTGTAGCAGCTGCTGCTGTAGCTGCTGTAGCAGGTGCTGCTGTAGCAGCTGCTGCTATAGCTGCTGTAGCAGGTGCTGCTGTAGCAGCTGCTGCTATAGCTGCTGTAGCAGGTGCTGCTGTAGCAGCTGCTGCTATAGCTGCTGTAGCAGGTGCTGCTGTAGCAGCTGCTGCTATAGCTGCTGTAGCAGGTGCTGCTGTAGCAGCTGCTGCTATAGCTGCTGTAGCAGGTGCTGCTGTAGCAGCTGCTGCTATAGCTGCTGTAGCAGGTGCTGCTGTAGCAGCTGCTGCTATAGCTGCTGTAGCAGGTGCTGCTGTAGCAGCTGCTGCTGTAGCTGCTGTAGCAGGTGCTGCTGTAGCAGCTGCTGCTATAGCTGCTGTAGCAGGTGCTGCTGTAGCAGCTGCTGCTATAGCTGCTGTAGCAGGTGCTGCTGTAGCAGCTGCTGCTATAGCTGCTGTAGCAGGTGCTGCTGTAGCAGCTGTAGCAGGTGCTGCTGTAGCAGGTGCTGCTGTAGCTGCTGTAGCAGGTGCTGCTGTAGCAGGTGCTGCTGTAGCTGCTGTAGCAGGTGCTGCTGTAGCAGCTGCTGCTATAGCTGCTGTAGCAGGTGCTGCTGTAGCAGCTGCTGCTATAGCTGCTGTAGCAGGTGCTGCTGTAGCAGCTGCTGCTATAGCTGCTGTAGCAGGTGCTGCTGTAGCAGCTGCTGCTATAGCTGCTGTAGCAGGTGCTGCTGTAGCAGCTGCTGCTATAGCTGCTGTAGCAGGTGCTGCTGTAGCAGCTGCTGCTATAGCTGCTGTAGCAGGTGCTGCTGTAGCAGCTGCTGCTATAGCTGCTGTAGCAGGTGCTGCTGTAGCAGCTGCTGCTATAGCTGCTGTAGCAGGTGCTGCTGTAGCAGCTGCTGCTATAGCTGCTGTAGCAGGTGCTGCTGTAGCAGCTGCTGCTATAGCTGCTGTAGCAGGTGCTGCTGTAGCAGCTGCTGCTATAGCTGCTGTAGCAGGTGCTGCTGTAGCAGCTGCTGCTATAGCTGCTGTAGCAGGTGCTGCTGTAGCAGCTGCTGCTATAGCTGCTGTAGCAGGTGCTGCTGTAGCAGCTGCTGCTATAGCTGCTGTAGCAGGTGCTGCTGTAGCAGCTGCTGCTATAGCTGCTGTAGCAGGTGCTGCTGTAGCAGCTGCTGCTATAGCTGCTGTAGCAGGTGCTGCTGTAGCAGCTGCTGCTATAGCTGCTGTAGCAGGTGCTGCTGTAGCAGCTGCTGCTATAGCTGCTGTAGCAGGTGCTGCTGTAGCAGCTGCTGCTATAGCTGCTGTAGCAGGTGCAGCTGCTGCTATAGCTGCTGTAGCTGCTGCTGTAGCAGCTGCTGCTGTAGCTGCTGTAGCAGGTGCTGCTGTAGCAGCTGCTGCTATAGCTGCTGTAGCAGCTGCTGCTATAGCTGCTGTAGCAGGTGCTGCTATAGCTGCTGTAGCAGGTGCTGCTGTAGCAGGTGCTGCTGTAGCAGCTGCTGCTATAGCTGCTGTAGCAGCTGCTGCTATAGCTGCTGTAGCAGCTGCTGCTATAGCTGCTGTAGCAGCTGCTGCTATAGCTGCTGTAGCAGCTGCTGCTATAGCTGCTGTAGCAGCTGCTGCTATAGCTGCTGTAGCAGCTGCTGCTATAGCTGCTGTAGCAGCTGCTGCTATAGCTGCTGTAGCAGCTGCTGCTATAGCTGCTGTAGCAGCTGCTGCTATAGCTGCTGTAGCAGCTGCTGCTATAGCTGCTGTAGCAGCTGCTGCTATAGCTGCTGTAGCAGCTGCTGCAGGTGCTGCTGTAGCAGCTGCTGCAGGTGCTGCTGTAGCAGCTGCTGCAGGTGCTGCTGTAGCAGCTGCTGCAGGTGCTGCTGTAGCAGCTGCTGCAGGTGCTGCTGTAGCAGCTGCTGCAGGTGCTGCTGTAGCAGCTGCTGCAGGTGCTGCTGTAGCAGCTGCTGCAGGTGCTGCTGTAGCAGGTGCTGCTGTAGCAGCTGCTGCAGGTGCTGCTGTAGCAGCTGCTGCAGGTGCTGCTGTAGCAGGTGCTGCTGTAGCAGCTGCTGCAGGTGCTGCTGTAGCAGCTGCTGCAGGTGCTGCTGTAGCAGCTGCTGCAGGTGCTGCTGTAGCAGCTGCTGCAGGTGCTGCTGTAGCAGCTGCTGCAGGTGCTGCTGCTATAGCTGCTGCAGGTGCTGCTGTAGCAGCTGCTGCTATAGCTGCTGTAGCAGGTGCTGCTGTAGCAGCTGCTGCTATAGCTGCTGTAGCAGGTGCTGCTGTAGCAGCTGCTGCTATAGCTGCTGTAGCAGGTGCTGCTGTAGCAGCTGCTGCTATAGCTGCTGTAGCAGCTGCTGCTATAGCTGCTGTAGCAGGTGCTGCTGTAGCAGCTGCTGCTATAGCTGCTGTAGCAGGTGCTGCTGTAGCAGCTGCTGCTATAGCTGCTGTAGCAGGTGCTGCTGTAGCAGCTGCTGCTATAGCTGCTGTAGCAGGTGCTGCTGTAGCAGCTGCTGCTATAGCTGCTGTAGCAGGTGCTGCTGTAGCAGCTGCTGCTATAGCTGCTGTAGCAGGTGCTGCTGTAGCAGCTGCTGCTATAGGTGCTGTAGCAGGTGCTGCTGTAGCAGCTGCTGCTATAGGTGCTGTAGCAGGTGCTGCTGTAGCAGCTGCTGCTATAGCTGCTGTAGCAGGTGCTGTAGCAGCTGCTGCTATAGCTGCTGTAGCAGGTGCTGTAGCAGCTGCTGCTATAGCTGCTGTAGCAGGTGCTGTAGCAGCTGCTGCTATAGCTGCTGTAGCAGGTGCTGTAGCAGCTGCTGCTATAGCTGCTGTAGCAGGTGCTGTAGCAGCTGCTGCTATAGCTGCTGTAGCAGGTGCTGTAGCAGCTGCTGCTATAGCTGCTGTAGCAGGTGCTGTAGCAGCTGCTGCTATAGCTGCTGTAGCAGGTGCTGTAGCAGCTGCTGCTATAGCTGCTGTAGCAGGTGCTGTAGCAGCTGCTGCTATAGCTGCTGTAGCAGGTGCTGTAGCAGCTGCTGCTATAGCTGCTGTAGCAGGTGCTGTAGCAGCTGCTGCTATAGCTGCTGTAGCAGGTGCTGTAGCAGCTGCTGCTATAGCTGCTGTAGCAGGTGCTGTAGCAGCTGCTGCTATAGCTGCTGTAGCAGGTGCTGTAGCAGCTGCTGCTATAGCTGCTGTAGCAGGTGCTGTAGCAGCTGCTGCTATAGCTGCTGTAGCAGGTGCTGTAGCAGCTGCTGCTATAGCTGCTGTAGCAGGTGCTGTAGCAGCTGCTGCTATAGCTGCTGTAGCAGGTGCTGTAGCAGCTGCTGCTATAGCTGCTGTAGCAGGTGCTGCTGTAGCAGCTGCTGCTATAGCTGCTGTAGCAGGTGCTGTAGCAGCTGCTGCTATAGCTGCTGTAGCAGGTGCTGTAGCAGCTGCTGCTATAGCTGCTGTAGCAGGTGCTGCTGTAGCAGCTGCTGCTATAGCTGCTGTAGCAGGTGCTGCTGTAGCAGCTGCTGCTATAGCTGCTGTAGCAGGTGCTGCTGTAGCAGCTGCTGCTATAGCTGCTGTAGCAGGTGCTGCTGTAGCAGCTGCTGCTATAGCTGCTGTAGCAGGTGCTGCTGTAGCAGCTGCTGCTATAGCTGCTGTAGCAGGTGCTGCTGTAGCAGCTGCTGCTATAGCTGCTGTAGCAGGTGCTGCTGTAGCAGCTGCTGCTATAGCTGCTGTAGCAGGTGCTGCTGTAGCAGCTGCTGCTATAGCTGCTGTAGCAGGTGCTGCTGTAGCAGCTGCTGCTATAGCTGCTGTAGCAGGTGCTGCTGTAGCAGCTGCTGCTGTAGCAGCTGCTGTAGCAGGTGCTGCTGTAGCAGCTGCTGCTATAGCTGCTGTAGCAGGTGCTGCTGTAGCAGCTGCTGCTATAGCTGCTGTAGCAGGTGCTGCTGTAGCAGCTGCTGCTATAGCTGCTGTAGCAGGTGCTGCTGTAGCAGCTGCTGCTATAGCTGCTGTAGCAGGTGCTGCTGTAGCAGCTGCTGCTATAGCTGCTGTAGCAGGTGCTGCTGTAGCAGCTGCTGCTATAGCTGCTGTAGCAGGTGCTGCTGTAGCAGCTGCTGCTATAGCTGCTGTAGCAGGTGCTGCTGTAGCAGCTGCTGCTATAGCTGCTGTAGCAGGTGCTGCTGTAGCAGCTGCTGCTATAGCTGCTGTAGCAGGTGCTGCTGTAGCAGCTGCTGCTATAGCTGCTGTAGCAGGTGCTGCTGTAGCAGCTGCTGCTATAGCTGCTGTAGCAGGTGCTGCTGTAGCAGCTGCTGCTATAGCTGCTGTAGCAGGTGCTGCTGTAGCAGCTGCTGCTATAGCTGCTGTAGCAGGTGCTGCTGTAGCAGCTGCTGCTATAGCTGCTGTAGCTGCTGTAGCAGCTGCTGCAGCAGGTGCTGCTGTAGCAGCTGCTGCTATAGCTGCTGTAGCAGGTGCTGCTGTAGCAGCTGCTGCTATAGCTGCTGTAGCAGGTGCTGCTGTAGCAGCTGCTGCTATAGCTGCTGTAGCAGGTGCTGCTGTAGCAGCTGCTGCTATAGCTGCTGTAGCAGCTGCTGCAGGTGCTGCTGTAGCAGCTGCTGCTATAGCTGCTGTAGCAGGTGCTGCTGTAGCAGCTGCTGCTGTAGCAGGTGCTGCTGTAGCAGCTGCTGCTATAGCTGCTGTAGCAGGTGCTGCTGTAGCAGCTGCTGCTATAGCTGCTGTAGCAGCTGCTGTAGCAGGTGCTGCTGTAGCTGCTGTAGCAGGTGCTGCTAGCTGCTGCTGTAGCTGCTGTAGCAGGTGCTGCTGTAGCAGCTGCTGCTATAGCTGCTGTAGCAGGTGCTGCTGTAGCAGCTGCTGCTATAGCTGCTGTAGCAGGTGCTGCTGTAGCAGCTGCTGCTATAGCTGCTGTAGCAGGTGCTGCTGTAGCAGCTGCTGCTATAGCTGCTGTAGCAGGTGCTGCTGTAGCAGCTGCTGCTATAGCTGCTGTAGCAGGTGCTGCTGTAGCAGCTGCTGCTATAGCTGCTGTAGCAGGTGCTGCTGTAGCAGCTGCTGCTATGGCTGCTGTAGCAGCTGCTGCTATGGCTGCTGTAGCAGCTGCTGCTATGGCTGCTGTAGCAGCTGCTGCTATGGCTGCTGTAGCAGCTGCTGCTGTAGCAGCTGCTGCTATAGCTGCTGTAGCAGGTGCTGCTGCTATAGCTGCTGTAGCAGGTGCTGCTGTAGCAGCTGCTGCTATAGCTGCTGTAGCAGCTGCTGCTATAGCTGCTGTAGCAGGTGCTGCTGTAGCAGCTGCTGCTATAGCTGCTGTAGCAGGTGCTGCTGTAGCAGCTGCTGCTATAGCTGCTGTAGCAGGTGCTGCTATAGCTGCTGTAGCATGTGCTGCTGTAGCAGGTGCTGCTGTAGCAGGTGCTGCTGTAGCAGCTGCTGCTATAGCTGCTGTAGCAACTGCTGCTATAGCTGCTGTAGCAGCTGCTGCTATAGCTGCTGTAGCAGCTGCTGCTATAGCTGCTGTAGCAGCTGCTGCTATAGCTGCTGTAGCAGCTGCTGCTATAGCTGCTGTAGCAGCTGCTGCTATAGCTGCTGTAGCAGCTGCTGCTATAGCTGCTGCTGTAGCTGCTGCTGTAGCAGCTGCTGCTGTAGCAGCTGCTGCTATAGCTGCTGCTGTAGCTGCTGCTGTAGCAGCTGCTGCTATAGCTGCTGTAGCAGCTGCTGCTATAGCTGCTGTAGCAGCTGCTGCTATAGCTGCTGTAGCAGCTGCTGCTATAGCTGCTGTAGCAGCTGCTGCTATAGCTGCTGTAGCAGCTGCTGCTATAGCTGCTGTAGCAGCTGCTGCTATAGCTGCTGTAGCAGCTGCTGCTATAGCTGCTGTATAGCTGCTGTAGCAGCTGCTGTAGCAGCTGCTGCTATAGCAGCTGCTGCTATGGCTGCTGTAGCAGCTGCTGCTATGGCTGCTGTAGCAGCTGCTGCAGGTGCTGCTGTAGCAGCTGCTGCAGGTGCTGCTGTAGCAGCTGCTGCAGGTGCTGCTGTAGCAGCTGCTGCAGGTGCTGCTGTAGCAGCTGCTGCAGGTGCTGCTGTAGCAGCTGCTGGTATAGCTTCTGTAGCAGGTGCTGCTGTAGCAGCTGCTGCTATAGCTGCTGTAGCAGGTGCTGCTGTAGCAGCTGCTGCTATAGCTGCTGTAGCAGGTGCTGCTGTAGCAGCTGCTGCTATAGCTGCTGTAGCAGCTGCTGCTATAGCTGCTGTAGCAGCTGCTGCTATAGCTGCTGTAGCAGCTGCTGCTATAGCTGCTGTAGCAGCTGCTGCTATAGCTGCTGTAGCAGGTGCTGCTGTAGCAGCTGCTGCTATAGCTGCTGTAGCAGGTGCTGCTGTAGCAGCTGCTGCTATAGCTGCTGTAGCAGCTGCTGTAGCAGCTGCTGCTATAGCTGCTGTAGCAGCTGCTGCTATAGCTGCTGTAGCAGGTGCTGCTGTAGCAGCTGCTGCTATAGCTGCTGTAGCAGGTGCTGCTGTAGCAGCTGCTGCTATAGCTGCTGTAGCAGGTGCTGCTGTAGCAGCTGCTGCTATAGCTGCTGTAGCAGGTGCTGCTGTAGCAGCTGCTGCTATAGCTGCTGTAGCAGGTGCTGCTGTAGCAGCTGCTGCTATAGCTGCTGTAGCAGGTGCTGCTGTAGCAGCTGCTGCTATAGCTGCTGTAGCAGGTGCTGCTGTAGCAGCTGCTGCTATAGCTGCTGTAGCAGCTGCTGCTATAGCTGCTGTAGCAGGTGCTGCTGTAGCAGCTGCTTCTATAGCTGCTGTAGCAGATGCTGCTGTAGCAGCTGCTGCTATAGCTGCTGTAGCAGGTGCTGCTATAGCTGCTGTAGCATGTGCTGCTGTAGCAGGTGCTGCTGTAGCAGGTGCTGCTGTAGCAGGTGCTGCTGTAGCAGGTGCTGCTATAGCTGCTGTAGCAGCTGCTGCTATAGCTGCTGTAGCAGCTGCTGCTATAGCTGCTGTAGCAGCTGCTGCTATAGCTGCTGTAGCAGCTGCTGCTGTAGCAGCTGCTGCTATAGCTGCTGTAGCAGCTGCTGCTATAGCTGCTGTAGCAGCTGCTGCTATAGCTGCTGTAGCAGCTGCTGCTATAGCTGCTGTAGCAGCTGCTGCTATAGCTGCTGTAGCAGCTGCTGCTATAGCTGCTGTAGCAGCTGCTGCTATAGCTGCTGTAGCAGCTGCTGTAGCAGCTGCTGCTATAGCTGCTGTAGCAGCTGCTGCATCAGGAGCTGCTGTAGCAGCTGCTGCATCGGGAGCTGCTGTAGCAGCTGCTGCATCGGGAGCTGCTGTAGCAGCTGCTGCATCGGGAGCTGCTGTAGCAGCTGCTGCAGGTGCTGCTGTAGCAGCTGCTGCAGGTGCTGCTGCTATAGCTGCTGCAGGTGCTGCTGTAGCAGCTGCTGCTATAGCTGCTGTAGCTGCTGCTGTAGGTGCTGCTGTAGCTGCTGCTGCTGTTGCTGCTGCTTTTGCTGCAGCTGCTGCTGCTGCTTTAGCTGCTGCAGCTGCTGCTGCTGTAGCTGCTGCTGTAGCTGCTACTGTAGCTGCTGCTGTGGCTGCTGCTGCTGTAGCTGCTGCTGTAGCTGCTGCTGCTCTAGGTGCTGCTGTAGCTGCTGCTGTAGCTGTAGCTGCTGCTGTAGCTGTAGCTGCTGCTCTAGCTGCTGTAGCTGTAGCTGCTGCTCTAGCTGCTGTAGCTGTAACTGCTGCTCTAGCTGCTGTAACTGCTGCTCTAGCTGCTGTAGCTGCTGCTCTAGCTGCTGTAGCTGTAACTGCTGCTCTAGCTGCTGTAGCTGCTGCTGTAGCTGTAACTGCTGCTCTAGCTGCTGTAGCTGTAACTGCTGCTCTAGCTGCTGTAGCTGTAACTGCTGCTCTAGCTGCTGTAGCTGTAACTGCTGCTCTAGCTGCTGTAGCTGTAACTGCTGCTCTAGCTGCTGTAGCTGTAACTGCTGCTCTAGCTGCTGTAGCTGTAACTGCTGCTCTAGCTGCTGTAGCTGTAACTGCTGCTCTAGCTGCTGTAGCTGTAACTGCTGCTCTAGCTGCTGTAGCTGTAACTGCTGCTCTAGCTGCTGTAGCTGCTGCTGCTCTAGCTGCTGTAGCTGCTGCTGCTCTAGCTGCTGTAGCTGCTGCTGCTCTAGCTGCTGTAGCTGTAGCTGCTGCTGTAGCTGCTGCTGTAGCTGTAGCTGCTGCTGTTGTTGCTGTAGCTGCTGCTGCTGTTGCTGCTGTAGCTGCTGCTGCTGTTGCTGCTGTAGCTGCTGCTGCTGCTGCTGTAGCTGCTGCTGTAGCTGCTGCTGTAGCTGCTGCTGCTGTAGCTGCTGCTGCTGTAGCTGCTGCTGCTGTAGCTGCTGCTGCTGTAGCTGCTGCTGCTGTAGCTGCTGCTGCTGTTGCTGTAGCTGCTGCTGCTGTAGCTGCTGCTGCTGTAGCTGCTGTAGCTGCTGTAGCTGCTGCTGCTCTAGCTGCTGTAGCTGCTGCTGCTGTAGCTGCTGTAGCTGTAGCTGCTGCTGTAGCTGCTGCTGCTGTAGCTGCTGTTGCAGCTGATGCTACTCTTGATGCTGCCATTGTAGCTGTTGATCTATAAGGGTCTATAATTTGAAGCTAAGGGTCTGAAAGGAGAGAGATGGTTTTTAATGGGCGTGGTGTTGGGGTGCGAGCCTGAAAGGATTTCGGGGAAACCAATTTGCTGGACTTGAATACCGGGGATAGGAAGAACAGTGCCTGCACTCTTACGAAGGGGTGGAGCTGTTGCAGTTGCAGTTGTAGGGTTATCTAACAAGACAGCAATTGAATGAATAATGGCAAATGTTTGTCCTTTGGTCACTCTGAAACAGCCATAGAAATAAAAAAAACAAATTCTGTACCATAATATTTTTATACATTAGAAAAATGTTTAATAAATAAGAACAGTTACTGAGGTAAGAGTAACCATTTCATTCCTGTCTTTTCAGGAAAACAAGGGTCTATTGGGAAATCTTCTATCCAGAAATTTTATGGTGTACCTAATTGTAGCTGCTCATACAACTGGCTTTACCTAAACTTTGTGTTTATACATTTTCCTTTCAAGGGAAGCACAGTGCCTTGATGCTGGTGAAGGGCTCTTGTTCCAAAGAATTGGAGTTACCCATCCCTTTGGCTCCAACTTGATTACTTCTCATTCCTCAAGCACTGTGGCCCATATAGGTTTATAGTTTGGAATATCTAACATTTTAATATTTTTTACAGCATTACAATGCTTGAATTCGTAACCAGTGTTAACATGAACCATCTTTTGAGGGTTGTGATATGGCTAGTTTGGTACAACAATTTATATGATAATACCTTGTATAATCATATATGATAATACTTTGTATAATCATATATGATAATACTTTGTATAATCATATATGATAATACTTTGTATAATCATATATGATAATACTTTGTATAATCATATGAAGAGTATGTATATTTATCCAGTAGTATAAACTTTGTGTGTCTTAAAAATCCTCCTTCTCATGCTGAAGATATTGATCAAAATTATTTCCTGTAATTGGCATCATTAACAAAGTAATCTCAACTTCGTAGTATCGTTAGAACTCGACTAATGCATAAGGAGAAATGGCTTCATTAATTTTTTTCCCTGTTCTATTATCCTAGCATATCCTTTATAATCTCTGGTCCATCTAGAGTGGAAAAATTGAATTCATAAGAAAACATTAACTGTGATTACTTGGTGTAATGCTCCCTCTTAAAACTTGAAATGCTACAGTCTAAAAAAATAAGTCTGTTGTAGAAGCAAGATTACAATTTTGGCAATTTTTTTACCCATATTGTTCTGAAAACAAACAATGAAGATAATTTTTGTGAAGCAGAGATCAAAGTGGATGTATGACACTCACGATATATTGATATGTTCATTTTTTCAAAATGTACTGTATCTTACTGAATATGCAAACCAATGTTAATATAGCAAATCTACTTTCAGAGTGGTAAACCTAGTCTCCGAGATCAAATAAATCCCTTTGCTGAAGAAGTATTACAAAGTATTCTTTCAAGTTTGAGAGAACCAGTTGAAGCACGTGGTGGGTTTGTTGGCCTCCCAGGTGCTCTGCCTCTCATCAAACCCAATATTCAGGTAAGGTAATAGATACAGCCTTGATGTAAATTTTATCATTTAACCCTTTGACTGTCGCAACCCCCAATCCTGAGGTGTCTCCTGGTGTCGCAAAATTTAAAAAAAAAAAAAATTATATTTTCTTATGAAATGATAGAGAATCTTTTCCCGATTGTAATGACACCAAAAAAAACGAAATTTGATGGAAAACTGACGGAATTATGCTCTCGCGAAGTTAGCGACCTCGGGGCTGTTTACAAATCGGCGATTTCGCCCACTTTGAGCCCTATTTTCGGCTAATTCCATTGTTCCAGTCACCCAAACTCATAGCTATTTCTTTAGAACTTCATTTTTTCTATCGATTGAGTACAAGAAACTGCCCATTTACTGATTTCAACTACCTAATAATGTGGTCAGAAATTTCCAGTTTGGCCAATTTCACGAAAACTAAAAAATATGACAATTTCAAAATAAGGTCCAGAATGAACAATGCAGACATTCCAGGCTCTAAAATAACGTTTTCTTTGTTCATCAGTCACGTCTCCAGGCCCCTCTGATATTACTCTTGCTTTCTATTTTGAATTTTTATTCAAACAAAAAATATTAGACTTACTATTATGCAGACTACTGCAATGCTGTAATAATTGTATAAATAACATCAACCCATTCATGACTGCATATTAGAATGGCTAGTTGGACATTTATTGGACAATGGCATCATTTGTTTACTTTTGAACATTGGCAAAAATCAAACATTTCCCCTACTTTGAGCTCCATTTCTAGGTTCTTTTTATAGTAAAATCAATCAAAAACACCTCTATTTCTGTAATATGTTTTCCATTCTATCAAATGAGACCAAGAAAACGAGAATACAACCATAAATACTATACGAAAATAGACCACAAAGTCGGCATTTTAATTAAAAAAAATGGTCGGAGTTTTTTTTTTCTCATTATGCACTGCGTGCTCCAGGATTTTTTTTATATGGTGCACACTGACCACACAGACCCATTCTCTCACATGTGGGCCTACCAGCTTTCTCCTGCTTGATTTGAAGCCGCTAGAATTTGAGTATATATACGTCAAACACGGCACCTCGTAAAACGTATATATACGGCCGCGACAGTCAAAGGGTTAATGCATTTTTTTTTTTTTTTTTAACATTGGGTTAAGTTTACATGCCAAGTCTTCACTAATTCAGTCTCTTCCTAGTTTTAAATTTAGATTTTTTATTTTGACAAATTACATGGTTGTACAGAGGAATATAGTATAGTTGGGTGTACATGCCAAAAGCATTTTGGGTAGACTTAAAGATTAACTTAAGAATAATAAGGCAATAATACATAGTTCATATGGTCATTAGACGAGTTAGTGAGTACAGGAGAATTTAATATTATATTAGGTGATGCTACATGGTTTTGACAAGTCTAGTAGAGACTTTTTACACAATTGAATTAGTTAATGAAGATTACAGTATTACAATGTAACAATTTAAAACAATGAAATTTAGTATTACAGTAGAACAATTTACAGTATGATGTACTGTATTACAATCTAATACTATTTAAAATGGTGAAAAGAATGGGCATCCTAATTTGGAAGTAGTAAGTGGATGAGCATTCATCAGCACAATATGAGTAGCTGTTAAGAAACTGGTAGTGGTACGATAAGGTTTGTCTGGTTAATTTTGGGTGATGAGGTGATTTTTTATTTGGGCCTTAACCCTTTGACTGTTTTGGTCATATATATATATATATACGTCTTATGAGCCAGTGTTTCGGACATATTAATACGCATAAATTCTAGCGGCTTCAAATCAAGCAGGAGAAAACTGGTAGGCCCACATGTGAGAGAATGGGTCTGTGTGGTCAGTGTGCACCACATAAAAAAAAAAAATCCTGCAGCACGCAGTGTGTAATGAGAAAAAAAAACTGACCGCTTTTTATTTTTTTAATTAAAACTCCTACTTGGAGGTGTATTTTTGTATAGTATTTATCATTGTATTCTCGTTTTCATGGTCTTGCATGATAAAATGGAAAACATATTACAGAAATATAGATGATTTTGATTAGTTTCACAATGAAAACGACCTTGAAATTGAGCTCAAAGTAGCGGAAATGTTCGATTTTTACCAATGTTCATGAGTGAGCAAATCACACCACACATCCAATACACGTCAACTGAGGAGTCTAACATTCTTTCACTAGTGCACTGATATTATTTATACCATTTTTACAACAATGCAGTAGTCTGCATAACAGTAAATTTTGTATTTTTTGTACGAGTAAAAAATCAAAATGGAAAGCAATAGTAATAGAGGAGGGGCCTAGAGACATAACTAATGAACGGAGGATATGTTATTTTAGTGTCAAGAATGTCTACATTGTTTATTCTGGACCCTATTTTGAAATTGGCATCTTTTTTAATTTACGTGAAATTGGCCAAATTGCCAATTTCTGACCACTTTATTGGGTAGTTCAAATCGGTAAATGGACGGTTTCTTGTACTCAACTGATAGAAAAAAATGGAGAAATAGCTACGAGTTTGGTCAACTGGAACAATGGAATTGGCCGAAAACAGGGCTCAGTCAACGAAATCGCCGATGCATATATGTCCCCGAGGCCGCTAACTTCGTGGGAGCATAATTCTGTGAGTTTTCGACCCAATTTCGTACTTTTGGTGTCATTACCATTTGGAAAAGATTCTCTATCATTTCACAAGAATTTTTTGTTTTTTCCAAAAATTTTGCAACATAGAATGAGTTTTGGAAAGGGGCTTGCAACAGTCAAAGGGTTAATACAAGTTGATATTCTTAAAGATCACTTGCTTCTGAAAAAGCAGCTGTCCAGAACTTAATAGTAAGTAAAAAATGTTGTGTTCTACATTATGTTGTAAAATATTAGATTTATGTTCTCTAGGTTACTTTGGGAAGTGAGATGTTCCATGTTCGGCGTATCAGAGGTGAGGGAGCTTATGCAAGAGTGTTCCAGGCATCAACATTGGATCCATTAAATGTCACAATGTTAGCCACTGATGATGATGAGGAAGATGAAGAAGTGCAGGTATGCAGAGAATGCATAGGTAATTTCTGTGCATAATGGTATGCTCTTTTCTTAAGTAGTATTTTTTTATTTTTTTTTTTATTAACAAGTCGGCCGTCTCCCACCGAGGCAGAGTGACCCAAAAAGAAAGAAAATCCCCAAAAAGAAAATACTTTCATCATCGATCAACACTTTCACCTCACTCACACATAATCACTGTTTTTGCAGAGGTGCTCAGAACACAACAGTTTAGAAGCATATACGTATTAATAAAATTTCCTTTTATTAGTTTCCAGAAGGTATAGAAAAGTGGTTAATTTAAAATATTTCAATATGTTTTTCTTTACTACATGTTATTTTAAAATGCGTTGGCAATATTGTTTATAATTACCCATTTCACTTTGCTAGGAAGGTCAGAAATATCCTAGTTGTCTTATTTGTGGACATGTTCCACTGTCATTGTTCACTTAATTCTACTTATTTATCATTCTTATTTAGCCATATAATTTCCAATTGGTCATTTAGAGAGGATTGAGCTAAAGAGGATGACTTGGTGTATAAATCTGTAATAGAGTGAAGGAAGGATAAGGGTTGTCCTAGGAAAGGATGGAGGGAGGGGTAAGAGATTTTGGAAATACAGTAGGCATGTTTGAGCATGTTAGATAGGATTGAATGGTTTTTGGGACCTGATGAGCTGTTGGAGTGTGAGCAAGGTAATATTTTGTAGAGGTACAGGGAAACTGGTTAGCCAGACTTTGAGTTCTGGAGATGGGAAGTACAATGCTTGCACTTAAAGGAGGGGTTTGGGATATTGGCTGTTTAGAATGATATCTGTTTTATCTGAGTGCCTCTGCTAAGACTTGATTATATGTGAATGATGGTGAAAGTATTTTTCTTTTATGGGTCACCCTGCCTCTGTGGAAGATGGCCGATGTGTTAAAAAAAAAAAATATCAATTTCTCTCCTTGTCCTTGTTGGTGATGGGTGCTTGATCTAGGAAATTGAAGCTCTCCTTTCCCTCGCTTGAATTGAATCCAGTTGCCTCCCATCCCCTAGGTTCTGAATGATTTCTGTGGCTTTAATGCTTCCCTGCGACTAATGATCTCCTTGTGTGCATGTTACCTCTGATTTGTTCCAGATCATATGAAAAGAAATAGGACTAACTCTTAATCTATACATAAATGGTGTACAGTGCCAACAAGATGAAGAATTAGACATGTGCAATACCTGGGCATCTTTATTTGTAGACTTGCCATCCAGTGGCGTTATCAATGCAAATTTCGCCACTGGATGGTGAATTGTCTAATTCTTCAACTCTTAATCTGTCTTTAATCACCTAGTGAATTTTCCATTGCAGGGCATGTGATATCCGCCCCTATTTTGAACTACACGAGTTTGAAGTTATGTATCAAATTCTTCTTTTTTGATTAGGTTATTCTGAAGGTGCAGAAACCAGCTAGTCCTTGGGAATTCTACATATGCCATGAACTAAGACAGCGTCTCAAATTGCATGCCCATGCAAAAAATATTCTTGACTCTGTCATGAGGATCAACAGGGGATATTTCTTCTCTAATGGATCAGTTCTTGCAAATCGGTATCATAAATTCGGAACTCTACTAGATGCTGTTAATGGGTATGTAGTTTTCAACTTTACTTTTTGTTGCTAATGTGTAATTTTATCATTTATCATGTGGATTAAAAAAAACGTTAAAACTTTTTGCAGGCTATAACAAGACCACTCTGAAAACAGTGTTGAATACTTCATTTTTAGTCATATCAGAAATATCTGGTGACTTAAAAATTTGTCCTAGGCTAAAAAAAAATAAAGGAAAACCTACATTACCTGTACAGGCATTGATCTGCTTTGTAGATCTGAATGAGCATTTTATGTTAAAATATTTAATATTTGTTGAAATATCTTGTTGGGAAAAAAAAAAAATCTGCATTCAAAAAAGTGTTCTATAAAATTTTAAAGCAGAGTTCAGCACTGGATCACCCAAAGGATTATATTTTATATACTAGGACTATATTTTATATACTATCCTGGATATCGTCGTCTTGTTCATTTCATAGTTTTTACCCTGGTAATGAAGGAGTAGTGAAGAAAATTTTTCTACAGGATTTAATAGAAAAATTGCCTATTAAAAACCCTTACGTTTTTTATTCACACCACACCATCTATCTCACAGCAAGGTAGGGTGACCTGAAGAAAGGAAAAAAAACACACTGGTTTTCCCCTTCATTTAACAGCTGCTGTGCCAGAAGTGCACAGACATCTCAACTGAAATGAGCCTCCACACTGTTGTATCCTTACCATTTTACCAGAGTAGACACTGTACAGTACTTCCCACCTCAAGGAATCAATGCTGTATAGTAAAAATATTGTAAGATGTAAATTTCACTAGTAAATCCAGCTGGAGAAAGTTATCTTCTCACTGAAGATAGTTTTTACATTTCAAGTTAATGTAATGAAAGTGTTGAATGATGGTGAAAGTGTTTTTCCTTTTTGGGTCACCCTGCTTCGGTGGTAGACAGCTGGGGTGTTAAAAAAAAAAAAAAATGAAAGCCTAAATACATTTAAGTTGAAGGTTTTCTTTACCAAATTAAATTGTTTTTGATTTAACAAACTTTAGAAATATAGGACAGAATCCACAAAGTCTCTGAATTTGGTAATGAAGGATAGTTTTTTTTTACTGAGTATTTATGAATTACTGAGCTCATTGAAGCAAACTTCTACCTCTCCATAGCTCTGATAGTTTATCCTCCTAAAAATTCCATTTTTCAGTGGCAACAATGTTAGAAAAACCTTAAAACTTCCATCCCTCTAAACATAATTTTTTTCCAATGATGGGTCTTATCACTGGTGGAGTTGAGAGGCTTATGCTCAGGTGAGATAGGTGGCCCTCTTTGGGATAAGGAGTCACTTTCCAAGAAATATACATGGCATAGCTGTGTACAACACAGATCACCGTTCTTGTGTTCATCAACACTAACCAGAGGAGAAAGAGCATACATAGGAAGAAGGAATACAGTAGGGCCCCGCTTTATGGCATTCCGCTAATACAGACATTTCAAATTACGTATGACTAAAACTCCCTATACAGCTCCCCTCACCCTAATACTGTGACCCCGCCTCGCCCAATTTGTTTACATTCTCTGTGAGCTCCATGTCTCTCCATTATGTCTGGAAACTTGTGTGTACCTGTACCTAAGTAAACTTACACACTGTGTTGGCGTGCAGATACACATTAAAATTACTAAGTGTGTCATATGTCTCGAGGATGCCAAATTAATAATTATTTATATTTATTTATTTATTATCACACCGGCCGATTCCCACCAAGGCAGGGTGGCCCGAAAAAGAAAAACTTTCACCATCATTCACTCCATCACTGTCTTGCCAGAAGGGTGCTTTACACTACAGTTTTTAAACTGCAACATTAACACCCCTCCTTCAGAGTGCAGGCACTGTACTTCCCATCTCCAGGACTCAAGTCCGGCCTGCCGGTTTCCCTGAATCCCTTCATAAATGTTACTTTGCTCACACTCCAACAGCACGTCAAGTATTAAAAACCATTTGTCTCCATTCACTCCTATCAAACACGCTCACGCATGCCTGCTGGAAGTCCAAGCCCCTCGCACACAAAACCTCCTTTACCCCCTCCCTCCAACCCTTCCTAGGCCGACCCCTACCCCGCCTTCCTTCCACTACAGACTGATACACTCTTGAAGTCATTCTGTTTCGCTCCATTCTCTCTACATGTCCGAACCACCTCAACAACCCTTCCTCAGCCCTCTGGACAACAGTTTTGGTAATCCCGCACCTCCTCCTAACTTCCAAACTACGAATTCTCTGCATTATATTCACACCACACATTGCCCTCAGACATGACATCTCCACTGCCTCCAGCCTTCTCCTCGCTGCAACATTCATCACCCACGCTTCACACCCATATAAGAGCGTTGGTAAAACTATACTCTCATACATTCCCCTCTTTGCCTCCAAGGACAAAGTTCTTTGTCTCCACAGACTCCTAAGTGCACCACTCACTCTTTTTCCCTCATCAATTCTATGATTCACCTCATCTTTCATAGACCCATCCGCTGACACGTCCACTCCCAAATATCTGAATACGTAATAATAATAATACTCTGTAATAATCACTGAGGCACTTTAAATGTTGTATATTATGTTAATATACACTTTTTTTTTTAACAGCTGTCTCCCACTGAGGCAGGGTGATCCAAAAAGAAAGAAAATCCCCAGAAAGAAAATACTTTCATCATCATTCAATACTTTCACCTCACTCATACATAATCACTGTCTTTGCAGAGGTGCCCAGATACAACGGTTTAGAAGCATATGTGGCAGATGTTGCAAGTGTATTCCATACACTTGCAACATCTGCCACATTGCTCCCCTGTCCACTCTATCATATGCCTTTTCTAAATCCATAAATGCAATGAAAACTTCCATACCTTTATATATGTTTCAATGTAAACACTTGATCTACACATCCCCTACCCACTCTAAAGCCTCCTTGTTCATCTGCAATCCTACTCTCTTACCTCTAATTCTCTCAGTAATAACCCTACCATACACTTCCTGGTATACTTAGTAAACTTACTACCCTATAATTTTTACAATCTCTTGTCCTCCTTCCCTGTATATAAAGGAATTATACATGCTCTCTGCCAGTCCCTAGGTACCTTCCCCCCTTTCATACATAAATTAAACAAAAATACCAACTACTTACACACTATAATCCCCCCTGCTTTTAACATTTCTGTCATAATCCCATCAGTTCCAGCTGCTTTACCCCCTTTGTCTACATAATGCCTCACGCACCTCCCCCACACTCACATCCTGCTCCTCTTCACTCCTAAAAGATGTTATACTTCCCTGGCCAGTGCATGAAATTTTTGCCTCCCTTTCTTCATTGACATTTAAAAGTTCCTCAAAATATTCCCACCATCTACTAACCCCCCTACTCTGTTTTTAACTGACAAATCCATTCGTTCCCTGGTTTTCTTAACTTGTTTATCTTGCTCTACTAGCTCACCTTTTTGGCAATAGTTGCTTATATCTCACCCTAACTTTCTCCTCCCTTAGTTTATGCACTTTCACCTCTCTTACTTGCTGTTCCTATTTTCCTTTTGTCCCATCTACCTCTTACTCAAAGTGTAGCTACGACTAAATGGTGATCCAATATATCAGTTGCCCCTCTATAAACATGTACATCCTGAAGCCTACCCATCAACCTTTTATCCACCAATACATAATCTAACAAACTACTTTCATTATGCACTATATCATACCTTGTATGCTTATTTATCCTCTTTTTCATAAAATGTATTACTTATTACCAAACCTTTTTCTACACATCGCTCAATTAAAGGCTCCCCATTTTCATTTACCCCTGGCACCCCAAATTTACCTACTACTCCCTCCACAACATTTTATCCCACTTTAGCAATGAGATCCCAACCACAAGTACTCTCAATAGGTTCAAAACTCCCCATGCACTCACTCAACATTTCCCAAAATCTGTCTCTCTTCTACACCTCTTCTCCAAATGCATAAGCAATTACCATAACCCACTTTTCACATATTTATTTTCATTAAACCATCTATGATATTTTTTCAAAGTTATATAATGAACATGCTACGTAACATATAAACATGATAAATACATCCCATAGAATAAATTAACGTAAAATCTTGTCGGAGCGTCAGAAAGAATAACGTTTTCTATAGTTCAACACCAAAGAAAATGTGTACACAATATTACTGGGGGGTAACTGTAGAAAATTATTCCTTTCATCTGCCTTCACTCAGAGCATCATTTCTTCTGAAAATGGTGTTACATGAGAATGGGAGTGTTGCTTTTTATTTTTTCTACTGTACCAATGTGGAGACAACTTGTACACAATGTAAAGTGTTTGTATTATGGTATAATACAAACACGTATGAACCAAAACCAGATGCATTCGTCTGTTTACATACTCTGCGTCTCTGTCCTCTCACATTTACTCGTTCTCTCTCTCTCTCTCTCTCTCTCTCTCTCTCGTTTATTTGTTAAATCTCGTTTACTCGCCTCTCACCCTACATTAAGACTAAAAATATTTTAAAGTAATGAGTGAACTGTATATGCATTCCATCACTCTGGGACACCTTAAATGTCATAGTACATGTATATTCCATGTGGGTGGGGTGGCGTCGCTGGCTACCATACCTCCCACGCCTGACTTCTTATAATAAATACTACTCGCCTCTCACCCTGCATTTGGACTACAAATAGTTTAAGGTAAGTAATGAGTGTACTGTGTGTGTATTTTACTTTTTATTATTTTTAATGCCTAATTCTATTGATTATTTAAAATATGTTAGTGTAAACTTACCTGGCATTTATATGAATTTATAGGTAGAAAAAATGGCATCCTGCTTTCTGGTGGTAGCCTGGCACCTAATCTGCCGTATAAGTGGAGCCCTATTGTATATGGTTGTTCACCCCCCCCTTCCCCCATTTTTTTTTGTAGGGGGTTATTATTGAAACTACTGTAAAGTACTTAAACATCAGAAATTTGCAGTCTACATTTTTCATTTTTTAACACTGGCCGTGTCCCACCGAGGCAGGGTGACCCAGAAAAGAAGAAATGTAAAGTAGTTTATCTTTTTCTTCTTTCGACAAACTAGCTGCATCCCACCAAGGCAGGGTGACCCAAAAAGAAAAATGAGTATCTTTTTACCTTTAGTAATGTATACGGGAGAAGGGGTTACTAGCCCCTTGCTCCCAGCATTTTAGTTACCTCTGAAGACGTGTATGGCTTAAAGAGGAAGAATTCTTCTTCACTTCCTCGTGGAGTACAATCTAAATATATTGGAGGAAAGCCAGATTCTCAAGGATTTGTTTGTATAATCCCAGATTTCAGATTTTTTTTTATTGCTACCCCTTAATTAAAATTAATTTTACTAGACAAAAAACTATTAGTACTAAAATTAATTTTAACCCGTAAACAGTCCAAGCAGATCTATGTTCACATGTGTAATGCTACAAAAATAGATCTACTTTTTTTTAAATGTTTTCAAATATAACAAAAAAAAGTAGATCAAAGTTTTTTTACACATTTTCAAATGTAAAAAAACAAAAAGATCTACTTTTTTTACATTCAGATGTTGAAAAAACGTATATATACGTTTGGACCATTTACGGCTTAATTAAGGGATAGCAATAAAAAAGAATTCTGAAATCCGGGATTACGAACAAATTCTTGAGAATCTGGCTTTCCTCCAATATATTTAGATTGTACTCACCGAGGAAGTGGAGAAGAATCCTTCCTCTTTAAGCCATACACGTCTTCAGAGGTAACTAAAATGCCAGGAGCAAGGGGGCTAGTAACCCCTTCTCCTGTATACATTACTAAATTTAAAAGGCAAATAGTATTTTGTTTTTTTCTTTTGGGCCACCCTACCTTGGTGGAATATGGCCAGTTTGTTGAAAGAAGTTTTTAGTCTGAGTATTTTTGAAGTGCTGTGTGTTGCATATTAATTAATTAATTTTTTTTTTTTTTTTTTTTTTTTTTTTTTTTTTTTTTTTTTTTTTTTTTTTTTTTTTTTTTAGATACAAATCTATAGGCAGTTCCATGCCTGAAGAAATGGCAATGTACTTCATGGTGGAAGTACTAACCATCCTAGAAGCACTACACAGCTGTAGTATTATACATGCTGATGTGAAGCCTGATAATTTTCTCATACGAAACATTCCACGCGTCAATAACGAGGTTGCTACACCTGCTGAGAGTTTTGCCAATTGTCCAACCTCCCTCAAGCTTATTGATTTTGGACGAAGTATTGATATGAAGAGATTTCCTGAAGGAACAACTTTTACAGAAAAGGTAAGCATAGTAGATTATAATAGGCTTTTTTTGTATTAGAAGCTTGAGTTGCTTACGGAAATATGGTACACTATATATAAATTACTCTTATCATTTTTTAAACACACTGTCTCCCCCTCGAGTAGGGTGACCCGAAACATTCACCATCATTCACTCTATCACTATCGTGCCAGAGGTATGCAAATGCTCCAGTTCAGATGCCCCTCCAAACTGCAAATCTCTCCACCCTGCCTTCAGAGTGCAGGCACTACTTCTTACCTCCAGAATTTGTCTGGCTAACTGGTTTTTCCTGAATACCTTTACAAAATGTTACCTTACTCACCATCCAGTACCTCGTCAAGACCCAAAAACCATTTACCTCCACTCCTAGGTAACATGCTCACACGTCTGCTGGATTTCTAACTCCTTTGCTCACACACCTTTACCCCTTTCCTCCAACTTTTCTTAGGGTGACCTGTACCCCACCTTCCCTCCACTATGCTTCATACCCATATAAGTGTGTGTTGGTATTGCTGTACTCTCATACATACTCTTTTTTTTGCATCCATGGATAATGTTCTTTGTCTCCACAGATAGATGCCTCAATGCACCACCCACCTTTTACCCCTTCATCAGTTCTATGGTTTTTCATCTTTTGTAAACCCATCCATTGACAGGTTCACTCCCATACTTCCTCCATAATCTCTCCTTCTAGTCTGATATCCACTTTCAATTTCTGTCTTCAAAATTTTTTTTTTTAACAAATCGGCCGTCTCCCACCAAGGCAGGGTGACCCAAAAAGAAAGAAAATCCCCAAAAAGAAAATACTTTCATCATCATTCAACACTTTCACCTCACTCACACATAATCGCTGTTTTTGCAGAGGTGCCCAGAACACAACAGTTTAGAAGCATGTACGTATAAAGATACACAACATATCCCTCCAAACTGCTAATATCCCGAAACCCCTCCTTTAGAGTGCAGGCATTGTACTTCCCATTTCCAGGGCTCAAGTCCGGCTATATAAAAATAACCGGTTTCCCTGAATCCGTTCACTAAATATTATCCTACTCAAACTCCAACAGATTGTCAGGTCCCAAATACCATTCGTCTCCATTCACTCCTATTAAATACGCTCGTGCACGCCTGCTGGAAGTCCAAGCCCCTCTCCCAAAAAACCTTCCTTACCCCTTCCTTCCAACCTTTTTGAGGGCGACTCCTACCCTGCCTTCCTTCCCCTACATATTTAAATTCCCTCCATGTCATTCTACTTTAATCCATTCTCTCTAAATGACCAAACCACCTCAACAACCCCTCTTCAGCCCTCTGACTAATACTTTTATTAACTCCACACCTACAAAATGTATGACATTTTATTTCTCTAGTACTGAAATTACTCCAGTTTTTTTTTACCTGTACTTCTAATCTTTGGGAACAACATTACGTATAAAGTGAAAAACCTCCTCATTGTCAGCATAGTTGCTGATCCCTGTATTCCCTGTATTATATAGCATAGCATATTAGTATCATCCATGAGCTTTAGATACGAGATCCCTTGTAGGCCTGTGGCTTTGTGTGACGTCACGGGATGCACATGTGGAGGCTCATACCTCTGCCCCGCTCTCACTCGGCGGCAGACCATTCAGCAGACAGGCAAGGCGGCGGGCTCCATCCCTCACCATCTCAGACTGACAATATATAGTTACCATCCAACAAGTGTGTCTACCTTCAACCTACGATATCTCCATTTAAGCACCCTTACGATAAATGGTGGCATCGGAGGGCCTGTAATTCTGACGATTACAGCGATTTCTGGAGATAAATTTTCGACCAGCAAGACGGCCATTTCGTGTCACCAGTAGGCCTACCGAGGTTCACCCCAGCCAGCTACCTCAAGTCAGCTACTCGCCCAAGCTCCTACCAGCTTCTACATTATTCACTGGTCAGTCTCCTTGTATTAGTGTTTATCTGCTTATTTGCATCACTCCCGAGGGGTTGACCCGAGTTTGCAAAATAAGCCAGTTTCCAGTCTGTGGTGGGGGAGTCGGAACAACGGAGTCCCAGTCCAGCCTAGCCTACTCCATCCAATTCCTTTGCCTGCCAAGCCAGCTTCCACCCCTGCTGTGCTCATCGTGTGAAGTTATCAAGCCATTCTGTGTGAAGGGTTAAGATAAGCCAGCTAGTAACTAACAACCCAGGTGTCTTACCCCAGTACTCGAGCAAGCCACGTGAGTAGTCTTCATCACTTGTGATTCAAGCTCCAAGCATTCTGAGTGCTCTTTTTCATCCTTGTGGTGTTGTAGTATTTCGTGGGTTTATTTTAAGCCAGCCAGCTTAGAATTATCTTCGCGGCAGTGTGGGTGTTCTCAGTGAGGCTTACGACGTTCAACCCATAAGCCCAGCCACTCACGATCACGTGTGTCTCACCATTGCCGGTCTCAGCCCTGTTAACCCACAAACCCAACTACAGTCAGCCATTACCCACTCACCAAACTTCATCAGTGTTTTGGTGCACTGCTAAGGGTTGTAGCACCATATTTTAAGGACCACATAGGGGGTCAAGAGCTAGTGTGTTTGCGCCACCTTTATAAAGCCTCCTGTGTTTGTCTATCGCCGATGTAAGCGCAATTCTACGATCATCTGTGCAGAGGACAGCAGCAAGACCATATAAACAATCCATCAATCTCATTCTTCAAGTGTTACAGCGATAATATTTTTTTTTAGAGACATTTGCGAGTGTTGAGACATTTTTTTTTCTATGTTTCCAGTGATTTTTTTTCTTAGTGACATTCAGTGACTCTCGATCAGACTCAGTGTTTATCATGTACTGATTGCATTAATTTCTTTTAATCTCCTTAATTCAGTGTTAATTTTCGTGCATTATCTTATGTCTGTTGTGTTGTGTGTCTTTTTATACACTTCAAGTAAGTACTTAGTGTTTTTCCTTTGTTGTGTGTGCAACATATGAGCAGTATAGAACTTGTGTTACACTTCAGAATCACCTTGTGTTCTCAGTATTCCAGTGAAGTATTTCAGTAATTTTTTTCACCTCATGTTCTGCATCACAACTCAGTGTTGTCTGTTATTTTTTTTTTCTTCCCAGTATTTGTGTATTTTTATTTTTGTTCCCTGTGTGTTGAACATTCTTGTGTTCATATTCTTTCCATTTAGCCAGTGTCTAATTTGTCTTATTTCCACAGACAATAGTGCCATTATTTTGTGCAAGCAAAAAATAATTTTTTTTTACAAAATTTTTCACACCAAGTTTCTTTGCAAGAAATCCCAGTATTGTGTTATATTGATGTGTTGTGTTCTGCATCACTGTAAGTGTTCAAACTTGTTTTGTTATGTGTTTTTTGCACCTATTATTTTTCATGTTTTATTGAACAAATTCACTCGGTGCAATTTTTAAGTTTTCCTTTTAAAGTAAATTGTTCTTTTGCTTGTTAAGTGTTGCTTGAGTGCAGTTAAGAGTTAGTGTTCATTCCTTGATATATTTCTTTTCTTGTGTGTTATAATTTTTATTATTGCACGTTGATTCATTTTGCAATAATTCTTGTGCAAATATTGTGTTGCTATTAAAGTTTCCTTGCAGAAAATTTTATGAAGTACTTGTTGATTAGCAATTGTTAATTTGATATATTGCTACAGTTTATTACAGTGCAGTTTCTTATGCTCTGTTCTGTGCATAGTATTTTATTCTGTCTGTGTCATTTTATTTTTATTTCAGTGAATTGTGTGTCTGTTTTAATTTTTGCACAAGTTTATTGAGTCCATTTTATCATTTTATTGTGTATTTCCTTGTTGCATTGAAAGTAAAGACAACTCACTGTGCCATTTATTCAATTTAAAGTAAAAGTTGAGCAAATTAGATTTGAGCAAAGTACAAGTTCTCTTCATTTTCAGTGTTGTTCATTTCAGTTGCATATTTTTCTTGTGTGAGTTCTTTGCTTACTGTGTAACCTGTCAATTTTTAATTACTTATGCAGAATAGTTAAGCATTTTCTTCCATTTAAGCTTACTGTGTCATTCTCTCTATTTTTTTTTTTTTTTTTTTTGACTTATGCCCTTCAGTATTTTCACTGAGAAGATGTCCCAGTCACTTTTGAACGTTCACTTAGTGTATCATTCCAGTCAAAGTCAATATGAATCAGTCCACAGTACCAACATTCCCTTACTGACTGAAAGACAATATCTAGCCCTTGAGCAATGTGTTTGTTCTCACAACTTGTATCTGAGATTTGTTAAAGTGCTGCGAAATGTGAAGTTCAGATTAAGTTCCTATAGATCCGTGAATTACTTATTAACGTAGCCGAGCGGTCAGGCACTAGTAATTCTGTCATTCCCATCCGTGTTCCACCTACACCTTCAGACTTGCAGGATAGTGTTCCGTTGCCTCAAGTGTCCGGGGACACTCAGATTGCCTTGAGTGCACAGCCTATCCCTGCAATGACTGCTAGTTCGAGTAGTAGTTTCTCCACAGGGGATGCCTTGTCAGAAAACGATTACTTGAAACTAGTAATGCCATCTCTTGTTGATGTGACATGCTGTCTGCAGAAAGACGTCTCTGTTACAGCTAGTGTTCTCACTAGAGTGTCTGTTGTTGTTCCTTGTGTTTCAGATGGTGATCCCATCCTAGTTGACAGTAATCAGTTCATTGTAAGAAGTTATTTCACGAGTAACTTTCACATGTTAACGTTTGTAAGTGTAGTTTCTTTATAGCTGATACCTCGTGTCACTGTGTGCGACTCAGATTGAATATCAGCATTGTTCACCGTGCTCATTTCTTTTCTCCTGTGCTTGCAGTTTGAGATAGTAGATTCGTTCTCCCTTGCTCATATTGCGTGTTATAGCGTTAATTTTTTCAACCGGGGGGAGTCATCCACTCCGAGTTTGTTCATTCCTCCAGTAAGAAAGAACTGTTACCTTTATTCCAGAACAAACAGCCTACTGGAAGGTTAGGCAGATGGACCTTGACTATCCAAGAGTTCAATCCCACTTTTGAACATTTACCTGGCAAGTCGAATGTAGTCGCAGATGCTTTATCGCGACACGTTAGTGTAGTTACTGCAGATCCTCCATTTACTGTCGAGGATGTCAAAAATGCCCAAAGAACCGATCCCTTGTGTTCTGGTGATTCGATTCCTGCTCCAGGAAGATCTTATTCTTACTATGAAGCCACCAGCACCCATTAGTGACTTTGTAATGAGCCAAGAATTACTGTATCGAATAGTTGAGTTGAGTACTCCTAGCAGACAAATTAGTAATTCCACAGTCACTAGTGATTGTAGCTGTATCTTTTGTAGATACTCGTTCAGACTGTCCTCAGTCAAGGCATGTGTTAGCCATTGCAGAGGAATTCAATCCTCCCAGAGATAACCATTCTGCATATGTAAACCTTACCCTCGCAGAATTGGGTTTAAGTGTAAACAGCCTGCATAATTAGATGTCCGAGATGAATGAAATTATCAACTGTGTGTTTTGTCATTAGTTGATCAGTTGTCAGAAATTTTCGTGTTCACGTTCCCTCCGTATTCTGAGAATTTGACAGTACAGTAATGGTCTGAGTGCGCAACAGATGCCTTTGCTGTTAATTTCACCTTGTATATATATATATTTATTTCCTCAGAATCCGTAGAGTGCATGAATACAGATCGATCGATCAATTCCATCCATATTGTATAATGATTTGTTCTTATAGTTTGTAATGCATTACGTTAAAACTCATTACGTTAACACCCATTACGTCAAATCATGTTGTACCATCCATTAGTTCTAAGTTATATATGAATTTGTTATTGTATAGAATCAGCCCAGATCCGCCTGCCTGTTCAGCCTATAGTATAGTAGTGTATGTCGGGACGACATACGTAACATGACCGAGCTGTCAGCATAGTTGCTGATCCCTGTATTCCCTGTATTATATAGCATAGCATATTAGTATCATCCATGTGCTTTAGATACGAGATCCCTTGTAGGCCTGTGGCTTTGTGTGACGTCACGGGATGCACATGTGGAGGCTCATACCTCTGCCCCGCTCTCACTCGGCGGCAGACCATTCAGCAGACAGGCAAGGCGGCGGGCTCCATCCCTCACCATCTCAGACTGACAATATATAGTTACCATCCAACAAGTGTGTCTACCTTCAACCTACGATATCTCCATTTAAGAACCCTTACGAGTTTTTTTTTATTCCATTTCTTTTCAAAATTCTAATTTGTTTCCCTTTGATATATGCTGCCTCCTAGATTTCATCGTTGTACTGTAGTCACATTAATTTTTTTACATAGTTTCATACCTGCACTCTGAAGGAGGAGTGGAGATATTGCAGTTGCAGGGTCGTCTAATTGTGATGTCAGCACACTTTTAGAAAGATAGCACTTAAGTGAATATTGACAAACATGTTTTTCTATTTGGGTCACTCTGCCTTGGAAGGAGATTGCCATTGAGTAAAATAAAAAAAAAAAAAAAGACTAATTTCTTAATCATTACAGTACTTTTGAGCTGGGACAGTAGATCCAGATTTTCAAGTTGACAACTGTGAAATAGATTGTTTGGTTGTCTTAATGGGCATGTATGATTTTAAAGGAATGAAAAAAAAAAGTTGGCACCATCAGTTTGATATATTATAATCTATACATTTAGTTAATTTTAATCTCACAGGTGACAACTGAAGGATTTACATGCTGTGAAATGAGGGAGGGTGCTCCTTGGACTTACCAGACAGATTTATATGGTGCAGCAGCCTTAGCTCACTTGTTCCTCTTTGGAACATACATGGAAGTTGAGAAAAATAGAGGCAAATGGAATATCAAAGGCGTTACTTTCAGAAGGTGTGTATGTAAGAATTTTTGTATTCAATGTTTTCTTGTTCATTTTGATACTTAATGTTTTTGTTTTTATTGATTTTATTATTGCTTTATCTGAAGTTATTAGGCATAAATTATTACTATGTACAGTTTTTCATATTGTGTATTTCAGAATTTCTATAATGCAATCACATCCTGAAAGCTCAAGATTTATATTTGTTATCTTTAGTAAAGTGTTATTTTCAGTGGTAATGCATTTTAACTTATTGGAAGAATAAAGAAAGTGAAACAGTATTAAGTAAAAAGCAGTGAAATCATGCATGAGTGGAATTATCATGAAATACAAAAACTGGCTTCTACCTGCTGGTATGATGGGCTGGATAAAGTGTTTAAAATGTACAAAACTTTTGATCTATAATTTGGACCACTTCATTTAACTGTCCATATGTTAATGTACTGTATGTGATAAGAGCTATGCCAACTGTGTAATTATTTAAGTCTCCTATTATGCTATGTCCCATGTCTATTGGATTTTAAGTATGCAATGCACATTGACCATATGTGATCCATTTGGTCCATGAAATGTACTGTAGATTTTCATCATTTAGTGATGGCCTGATTGAGCTTAGTACAATATCCATAGGCCTGGAATATGTATATTGCATAAATCAGGGATACCTGGTATAAGTTTTAGGGGTGAGCTCCAGCTGTTGGTCCTTTCTCTTAAATGACCAGCTGATAGGGCTGAGCTAACTTGTATCTGGTTTATTAGTTCATGTAACTGGTGTATTTCCACTGTCATTGTTCGGTTCAGACTTCTTTATCACTCCAGAGTGTTTCCTAATATTGCTGTGGCTTGTTTTTGTACTCTTACTGTATTCTGTATATTTGATAAGATACAGGCAATTAAAATTAAACAATTTTTCTTTTTTTCCTGACAGGTACCATCAGACAGACCTCTGGGAATTGGTGTTCTCCACACTCTTGAATGTCCCATCTTGTTCTTCAATTCCCAGTCTTAGCCAGCTGAAGGAGAAAATTATGACCAGATTTTTCCAGATGGAACGCCGTAAAGAGATGAATTCGATGTTCAGTCGTCTTACGTCTTTGGTTGCTCATCGCCGATGAGTTGGAAGTTCCCAAGCTATTAACTTCAATGTGAATGTTTTTATTATAGTATTTTTATTGAAGTATTTCTCCCAAAGGGCACCTCTATACAAGTAAATTTAAATTTGACTAGTAGCGATCATTAAATCACAGATTTTGCAGAATGTAGACCATTTATTTTGAAGAGAATAATAAATGGCAGCTTAGAATGGCCAAAAACCATTTTGAAAAATTATTGAAAGATTTTTTTTTCTGTGTATAGAAGTAAGTTTTTAATCTGTATGGAAATTAAACTGCAGGTGATGAAATAATGTAAGAAACTACTTTTAGAAAACTTCAGTTGTAGATGATTGACACAAAAGCCATGTAGTAATTAGAACCTTAAAAAATAATTTTGTCTGCACAGCAGGCTTCAAGTCTCTGGATAGAAAAAAACTGTAATGAAATAATCTTATCTCGGAAATAAATGTACAGTCAAATCGTACTATTATGAACTTGGGCCACCATAACTGAATTTCTGGTTTAAATACATAAAGCTAGGTGGCATAACCACACGAAAAATGTTAGTGCAGTGCCTAAAACTTGTTGGAGAATAACATTTTAAATACTGTATAGATTGAGATGAAGTTCAAGATTTTTAATCCCAAATTTTTAGTATTTTCAAATGAAATCTATAAGCTGTAATTCCTGCACTTAAGAATAAAAGAGCACTGGTCCATGCTAGGCAGGTTCATTTCAATCTTATATTTATCTATTCTGTTTTTAAAGCTACACACCCTGTTAAGTCTTGATCTTGGCTTATTCTTTCTTTTATTTATAACTCTTGCCAAACTGTTTCTTTCCTATATGTGGAAATCTGAATTTAGCCAACTTGAATTGTGTAAAAGTTGTTCTTGTTTAGATATCCTCAGCATCCTGTAATATACCTGTGACTGATTTAGATTTTTTTATCTCTGCCTGCATGCAGCTAACAATGGATACAATATTTCCTCTTCTAGCTGTTTTCATATAGGCCATTCTTTTTATTTAAGTATGTATAGGGGTACAATAATTTGTGGAATTGGTAATTTATTATAAAATTCAACCATGAAGCATGTAGTATTTGTTGTAATGTTTGTGTTATGATCAGTAAGTGACAGCATCATCGCTCATCAAACTTTTACAGTTTACATTACAATGTAATAATCCCTAGATATTTTTTTAACACGCTGGCCATTTCCCACAGAAGTAGTGTGACCCAAAAAGAAGCGCTTTCACCATCATTCACACCGTCACTGTCTTACCAGACGCGTGGAGATATGACAGTTTAGATGTCTCTGAACAGCAAATATCCCGAACCCCTCTAGAGTGCAGGCACTGTTCTTCCCACCTCCATGTAAAATATTGTGCTCTGTATTACTTTTACAGAAAAACTTATTTTTACTCTACTTTTCTGTGGTTCAACTTAAAAATAAGTGTGATTTACCCATGTTAAGACATTTAGTTAGGGATAGTGAATTTGACTCGATTGAGTTCAAGGTACCATATTTTCCAGCATATAAGGTGCACCCCAATTTAGTACAAATATTCTGGGGGGGGGGGGGGTACAATACTTGCTTCATAATGATAGCCAGTGGCTGGTTGCTTATGCGCACACTGTAGCTGAACGAGTTGGGACCTTGCAGAGTATGTCATCCAGCCACCAAAAGAAACATAGCTATTTTAGTTATTCGAAATGCTGAAGCTGGTTTGCTTATCACATACTGATAATATGTAAATTATACAATTTATAATAGTTCTAATAACTAATGTAATCTCAAAAACTAAAGCAATCTGAGGAACAGTTTGTAGGGATGGAATGGGTTTGGGGTTTAATTTGCTGCCAGTACTGCAGCACTGAAACCACCACTTACCACACTACACCCTTGAACAAAGGTGTAATGTTTTTCTAATAGCTTTTCCATTAGAAAAAAAGCACACCTTATATGCTGGAAAACTGTGTTTCGATTTGACTGTAGTACCTACTGAAATGCTGTCAGAGCTTAAATTTTAAATGAATGCTGTAAGCAGTTAAATAATTCAAAAGACTTGCTAGATTAATATTTTTACTTTTTTATTGGTACAAGGTATATTTGTACACTGGACCATTCTTCATTATTAATCTACTATGTAAGTGGTAGCATTTTCTGTGTATTAATGCATGTTTGCACTTTTGTGGATAAATGCATTGGCAGTATCTGGTATGTTTGTATATACATTATAAATTGTCAGTGTCTTTAGTTTGAATGTTTTAAAGATGCAAATGTAGCACAAGAATGTTTTCTTGATTTTTTTTAGCATAACGAAGTTCAAAGGAAACAATATATTTGTACTGTATGGAATACCAAGCTAGAAATAATTGCAAGGAATTTGTATGAAGGTGGATTTAATACCCTAAATATCTAGACCCCAATCTAAAAAGTGTCCACAGTGTCCAAGGTTTTTTAAAAAAAATTTTTTGTCTATTTTTATGAAATGGTAGAGAATCTTTTTCTGAATTTAATAAAATAACAAGTACATAATTTGATGGAAAACTTGCAAAATTATGCTTTTGCAAATTTTGCTGTGTCGGTGATATGTAATGCATTGGTGATTTTTGCCTACTTTGAGTCCTATTTTAGGCCAAATACATTGTTTTAGTTAACCAAATTTTTAGCTGTTTTGCTAGTATGGTTTCCAGTTTATTGACTGAACACAAGAAATTGCCCAGTCAACTATTCCAACTACCCACTAAAGTGATCAGAAATTGGTAATTTGGAGAATTTCACACAAATTTCAAAATGTGCCAATTTCAAAAAGGGTTCAGAATAAACAATGCAGACATTACTGGCACTAAAATAACATTTCCTCTGTTCATTAGTTACATTCCCAGCTTTACACATGAACTCCATTTTGAATTTTTATTCACACAAAAAATAGAAGATTTACTGTTATGGAATACTGTAATAATTGTATAAATGTCAGCACATTCGTGAATGCACATTAGATACACCAGTTGGATGCATGTTAGACAAGTGACGTGATTTGTTTACTCTGGAATATCTGCAAAAATCAAATTTCTGCTGCTTTGAGCTCAATTTCAACCTACTTCCAGTCCTGAAACCAATCAAAATCATCTGTAATATATCTTCCATTCTATCAAATGATACCAAGAAACCAAGAATACAACCATAAAAACCATCCGAAAATGCACCGCAATGTCGCTCTTTTAAATCAGAAACATGGTTGCAGTTTTTTTCCCATTCACTGCATGGGGCAGAATTTTTTAATATGGTGCACATTTCCTGCATTGACCCATTCTCTCATATCTAGGCCCATATTTTCCCTCAAAGGAGTTTCCTTGACACTGGTGAGGGGCTCTTGATCTAGGGAATTAGATCTGTGCTCCTGTTCCCCAAATTGAGCCTGAATGCCTTCCATCCCCCTCCCCCCCCAGATGCACTGTATAATCCTACGAGCTTAGCGCTCTTCCATGATTATAATAGTAATAGGCCCATATTTGCTGCTCACTGTTTATCTGAGTGAACTGAGCTCATCACATAGTTCTACAGCACAGAGAATTCAAATCCGTAAATAATATGGCACTGATAGCTAAGTGGTTCAAAAGAAAGCATTAATTACTGTATAAAATTCTTATGCATGTAGGAGAGCACATCATGTCTGGTACAGAACCTGAACATGGAAACATTAGCCACAGACATTAGGCACTATTTCCCCCCCCCCCCCCCCCCCCATCCCCAGTCATTAGAGCACTTGACAGTGGAGGCAAATATCCATATGTACATATACACAATTAAAGGAAGTATGACCCTTCTGAGTTTAGGGCTTCCCCACAGATATAACACTAAAAGAATTTATATGATTGTTGCCCAGAGACCAGGAATCTGTCAAGCTGGCTGATAGCAAGCTAGAGGCAGTACCAGGAACTATGACAATCTATAGAAACTAGGCAAGTACTACCTACAGTGAAACCTCACTAGAGCTTTAGCTCTTCCCTCATAATTATTAAAGTAAACCCTCCATATAACATTCTAATAAAAGATTGAGTACCTGTTATACTAGAATGTTAAAAATAGGAAAAAAAAAAGCACTAAAGTACTCTATAGTAATGTCCACAATTTAGTTATACTGCAAAAAACATTCAAAATAAAGGAGTTAAAAGTATGATTTTGTCCATTATACCGAGGGTTTATTGTAATATGGTAAGTGCCTGGGAGAATGGGAAAAATGAGGGTCAAGCCATGTGAGGGATGGACATCCAACAGGTGTGTGAGCATGTTAAATAAGAGTGAGTGGAGGCAAGAGGTTTTTTTATGATGCGCTGTTGGAGTGTGAGTGACATAGCATTTATGAAGGGATTTGGGGGAAACTGGTTAGCTGGACTTGAGTCCTAAAGGTGGGCAGTGCAGTGCCTGCATTTTGAAGGAGGGTGGGGATATTGCAATTTGGAGGGAATCTGAACTAGTTTTGGAGTGCCTCTGGCAAGTTGGTAATGATACGAGTGATGGTGAAAATGTCTTCTTTTTCGTGTTGCCCTACCTTGGTGGGAGACAGCTGGCATCTTAAAAAAAAAAAAAAAAAGTCCAACTAATAAGTTGTTGATTGTGGCTATTATTAACAAAGCATTAGCACAGTAAATAAACAGTATGTACAAATAATGCAAGTATACAAGTGTAGAAGGCATAATGATGCCAACAATATCGAAAGGAAACGAGTGCATACACTTACATCTTTATTAGATAAGTTTTGGTCTTGGGACTTTGGTCATTCCAAATAAGAGAATGAGAAAACAGTATATATAGGAGAAAAAAGTACATAGATTAATAGGTGACGCCAACTTAACTGCCCAACCCGCTGTGATTTCATGGCCTTCTTGGAGCTGGGAAGTCTGCGGAGTGTAGTCCTGGCCAACGTTTTTATGGAAGATTTAGATACTGAAGGTTTTTGGAATATCATTCCTAATACAGTCACACAAATCAGATACACTGGTGACTTTCTGATTATGTATCACAGGAAAACTCGACACGAGACCTTCGTAAGTTTAACAGCATTGAATTGCTATCAAAAATGCAAACTAGAAATTGAAAGCAAACTGTTGAATCCTGTTTTTCTATGCAGGTCACCAAACAGAGCCTTTCCTTTAAAATTTACAGAAAACCCACAAAGATGACCCTGCTCATTTCTTCTCACACTAAGGGAGGCATGGCCACTGAGTTTTTCCTAAGAACTAACCTTATCTCCAGTTCCAAACTCTTAGAAGAGTTCCAGTATATCACCTGTGCCTTCATATGCTTACATTCCCTACTTTGTACAGGATTGCAAACATGGAGCTGTGAATATACTTAACCCTACCAGCAATCCCACCACCACCAAGAAACCCAGATTCTTTACTACCTGGGGCAGATATGGCCATCAACACTACACAGGGTCTTTCAAGAAGCAAGTACCGCGTATGTACCATGATCCCCGTCTTCCATCAAACTTCAAGATGAAAGATCCCTATGACAAACCCAATAGTGAAACAGGAATGTACACTGCCATGTAGAAGGAAGTGAATTGGATGTAACAAACTACCTAGAAAAAAGGGAGGATTCTTTCCATTCTGGTCCAAGAACACAGCAATACTTTTGTTTTTCACAGATCTAAAGAAACCCTCTCCTACACTGGAACAAAGCAGAAATGATCTACAGAGAATCCAACATTGATAAGCACCACTGTATTGAAGCATCCTTGCTTTCTACTCCCAAGACCATAAAACAAAGGGTTGGCAAATACATCATCTCTACTACTACTGTGCAGCGCTGTATGGCCCTTGTGGTTTAGCGCTTCTTTTTGATTATAATAATAATACTTCTGCACTTATGATACAAGTTGAGCCCTTGCTGCCATGTAACATGGCAATTCGATCACCTGATCTTCACCAGTGACCTGCTTTCTCCACTATATATGTACTGTGCTTTCTCATTCTTTTGTGGCTTAGCGCTTCTTCCTCTTCAAGGGGGGCTCCTTGGCGTGGTGAAGAGGCTCTTGGTCTGAGGAATTAGCCCTGTCGGTCTTCTTCCTCAGACCGAACCTAATTACCCCCCATTCTCCCCTCCCCTATCCCATCCTCCCCATCCTCCCCTTTTTCCATTCCTCCTCCTCCTCCTCACCCCTCCCTTTTGCCCTTCCTCTTTTTAGCCTTCGTGATTTCTCCCACAGGCGCGCTAGTTCCTAGGTAGGGGAAAGGACACCGGGGTCGATCCCATTCCGTTGAGGTTTCTTGGCGGTGGCGTAGTTTGCCGTGGAATCTGGATTGCCTAGGGATGTCCCGATCCCTCTCCGGTATCCCGGAGTAGCTTTGGGTGTCTTTTGGGCGACGGGTGTATCTCTGGAAGCCACCTTTCGGATTCCGGGGGTGGTGGCTGAAGGAGGTATGCTTTGTGGCGGATATCCGGCCGCCCTCTCTTTTGTCCACCGAGGTAGCTCGGCAGATGTGAGGTTGCTATCCCGGATTGCTGGTTTACTGGCATGAAGGGTAGGGTATGGCACGGGTTCCATGCTGCATCTGCGCTACTAGCGGTGTCGAGTCCTCTTGGGCGCGGAGGGAGATTTCCGGCCCTTTCATTCCTCCTGGGAACTATTCCTCCCCGCTCCCCCCTTTTTTTATTCTTTTTTTTGTTTTTATTTTCTTTTCTTCTTTCTTTTTTTTTCTTAAAAACAAAAAGCAAAGGAGTAACCTAACCATGGCAGCCCTAGTCCATGAAACCACTACCCCCGGGCCCCTTCTTGATACCGCACCCCATTCTGACCCTGCCTTGTGTTTAGACCACTCTTCGGACACTCCTGATGCCCCTGTACCTCTTGCTGGTGCTGTTTCCTCACCCGCTTCAGGTACCGGGGCTTCGACTGACTCCTTCGATTTGTCTGAACTCCGCTCTCCTTTGACTATGCTTCCGGCTTCTCCCTCTACGGTACGGCAATTTTCGAATCGCCCACCCATTTCATGCCGGACCAACTCCGGTCCTACTCCTAAACGCCAACGTCAATCTCCTGATGATGCTCCGTCGTTACCTTCCCATTCTACTCGGAAACGACCGACACGTCAAGCACTCCCTCTCCACGCTCAGTTTCGGACCACACAATGGACTAAATTCTTTACTTTAAGACCAACTTCTTCTTCTGCCTACCTTTCTGACCATAGTATTGCCAAAGCGCTCCTGCGTCATGTTGGCAGAGATATTTCATTTCACGCTCTCAAGAGCGGTACGCGCATCGTCACTGTCCAGAATGCTACCCAAGCTCATGATCTTTCTCTCCTTTCGAATATCGATACTACTCCTATCACTATTGAAAAACATCTTTCTCTCAATTCTTGTAGTGGTACTGTCATTCTGCCCCATACCATAGTCCAACAGAATTTCCAGTCATGTGGCAATGACATTTTTGAACAGCTGGAACTCCAGGATCTCCCAATCCTCAAAGTAGACACTTATGTCCTTCCTGCCCGGGGGCGGAGACGTTACCCTTGCAATGTGGCTCGTTTAACTTTTGACAGCCGAGAACTCCCGTCCTCTGTATATGTCGCGGGACATCGGTTACAAGTTCGAAAGGTGATACCTACACCGCAACAATGTAGAAATTGCTGGCGTTTTGGTCACCCAGCGAAATATTGCAGATCTATGGCCGAATGCCCAGTCTGTGGTGCCGACAACCATTCTAATACATCTTGCAGTCAACCTCCATCTTGCCTTAATTGTAATGAAGCTCACCCTTCGTACTCCCGCCGTTGCCAGGTCTACTTAAATGAACGTGAAATCCGTTGCCTCAAAGAGGCAGAAGGTCTCCCTTATGCTATGGCAGTTACTCATCTCCGCCTCCAAGGGAGACTACCCCGTGTTTCTTATTCTCGTGTTTCCAAACATCCCCCCACTTCTGGGGTCCCATCTTCTGCAGCCTCCTCTGTTGTTACCCCTCCCATAGCCATTACGGCATCTAATCCTTTTGCTGTCCTTGGCTCTGACGTCCCGACTACAACTCAGTCTGTTCTCACATCTTCGCGTCCTTCCTCACAAGCCCCAGTATCGACAAGACCTCGTACGACACCTAATACCAATCGCCCCTCTACTCAGAAGTCCAAAAAATCCACATTGCTCAAATCTTCTTTGCCCCTTCCTTCCCTTCTTCCACCTCCACACGTTACCTTTCCAGTCTCTGTACCTAGTTCTTCCCCTCTCTCTGGCTCTATTACAAGTGTGGAGATTCACCCTCCTACTCGTACTATGCCTTCCACCCCCGTCCCCTCCCAAGTTTCTCCCTCTTCTGTCACCTCCCAGGTTTCTACCTCTTCTGTCCCCCCCCACACTTCATCTCCAGTCCCTTACACTTTTCCCTCCCCCTCTACTTTGGTACAGTCCATTACTGTCCCAATCTTTACTCACCCTCCTCCTCCTATCTCCAATATGGTTTCCCATACATCTTTGAATTCAGAAACACTTGAAGCCATTTCAGAATATATTGCAGAGACTAAACCTTCAATGGACACTGATTCACTTCCTGTTCCTTCTCTTCCCTCTCCTCCATCTTCACAACCCCATTCTTCGCAACGCTCCGTTCCTTCGCTACTTGAACATCTTCCAATGGCACCACACGTTGACTTTTCTAACCCCTCTAGTCCGTAGGTGCCTTTACCTACAGATTCCTGATATTTTCTTCATCGCCAATCATGGCCTATTTACAGTGGAATATCCGCGGCCTCAGGGGTAATCGGGGTGAGCTTCAGATGTTGCTTTCCAGGTTTTCCCCTGTTGGTGCTTGCTTACAAGAACCAAAATTACACTCGGCTGTTTTCCAACCTATCTCAGGCTATAATTTATTGTATTCTTCGGATCCTTTCTCAGATGGGACCTTTAATGAAAGTGCCCTTCTTCTACGCAATGATATTCCGTACTGTCAACTATTTGTCCATACCTCGCTGCATTACACTGCAGCCCGTATCCACTTGAATAAGTGGTTTACAATATGTTCTTTATATCTCTCTCCTTCTCGAGCATTTTCTATCCCAGACTTTGCCTTTCTTGTTTCATCCTTACCACCACCACTTCTGTTACTTGGTGATTTTAATGCCCACCATTTCCTCTGGGGGGGGTCTCATTGTGACTCACGTGGCATTCAGTTGGAGGCTTTTCTTGCCTCTCACCCCCTCCATGTTTTAAATACGGGTACTCCCACCCATTTTGATCCTCGTACTCATACTCTCTCTTGCATCGATCTATCAGTCTGCTCTTCCTCCACTGCACTAGACTTCACCTGGTCTGTTCTACCAGACTTACATGACAGCGATCATTTTCCGATCATTCTTACTTCTCCTTCCTATTCACCACCTTCCCGTAGGCCTCGCTGGCAATTTGATCGGGCAAATTGGGATCTTTACTCACACCTCACTGCTTTTAGTGAGGTTCCTTCTTCATCCTCCATTGATGAGCTCCTACACATCTTCTCGACATCAGTTTATACCGCAGCTTCTCATTCTATACCCCACACCTCAGGTAGGCATTCTCAGAAGTGCATGCCTTGGTGGTCTCCTGCTTGTGCTCGTGCAGTACGTTTGAAACGTGCTGCATGGGGCAGGTACCGGTACAATAGAACCGCTGAGAGACTTGTTGATTTTAAGCAGAAGCGTGCGATCGCTCGCCGAGTCATCCGTGAAGCTAAACGCACTTGTTGGCGAGACTATGTTTCCACCATCACCTCTGCTTCTTCTATGAGTGCAGTCTGGAAAAAAGTGAGGAAATTGAGTGGTAAATACTCTCCTGACCCGGCTCCTGTTCTACGGGTCACTGGTGTTGATATAGCAAACCCTCTCGACGTTGCCATTGAACTTGGCACACATCTGGTCCGTATTTCCCGAGGGCTCCATCTATGCCCCTCGTTTCTTTCCTCAAAGTTTGCCAGAGAGTTAGTACCCTTGGACTTTTCTTCTCTCGGAGAAGAACAGTATAATGTGCCTTTTACACTTCAAGAACTGGAGGCAACGCTCTCAGCTTGCCGATCATCGGCAGCTGGGCCTGATGACATTCATATTCGTATGTTACAACATTTACATCGGTCAGCCCTTGTAGTCCTCTTACACCTCTTCAATCTTATTTGGGCACAAGGAGTTCTTCCCCAGCTGTGGAAATCTGCCATTGTTCTCCCTTTCCGCAAACCGGGTACTACAGGACATGATGCCTCCCACTATCGCCCCATCGCTCTTACAAGTGCAGTTTGCAAAGTGATGGAACGCCTCGTAAATCGACGTTTAATGTGGTATTTAGAGACTCGCAACAGTCTCTCCGCTAGTCAATATGGCTTTCGTAAGGGTCGTTCTACCATAGACCCCTTACTACGCTTGGATACGTATGTTCGTAATGCCTTTGCGAATAATCACTCAGTTATTGCCATATTTTTTGACCTTGAGAAGGCATATGACACAACTTGGAGGTATAATATTTTGGCCCAGGCCCATTCCTTAGGCCTCCGAGGCAATCTACCATCCTTCCTTAAGAACTTTTTAACTGACAGACATTTCCGTGTTCGAGTCAATAATGTTCTTTCCCCGGACTTCGTCCAAGCTGAAGGTGTCCCTCAGGGATGTGTTCTAAGCACAACACTTTTTCTCCTTGCTATAAATGATTTGGCCTCTGTTCTTCCACCCAATATTTGGTCATCACTCTATGTTGATGACTTCGCTATTGCTTGTGCAGGCGCTGACTGTCACCTTATTGCAGTTTCTCTCCAGCATGCGGTCGACCGTGTTTCCACTTGGGCCACCACACATGGGTTTAAATTTTCAAGTACCAAAACTCACCAAATTACTTTCACTAGACGCTCTGTTATCTCCGATCATCCTTTGTATCTCTATGGCTCCCGTATCCCCGAACGTGATACAGTCAGGTTTCTAGGCCTTCTCTTTGACCGTCGGTTAACCTGGAAACCTCACATTACCTCTCTGAAGGCAACTTGTCACAGCCGGCTAAACCTTCTTAAAACCCTTGCTCATCTTTCCTGGGGAGCTGATCGTCGAACTCTGCTTCGCCTACATTCAGCCCTCGTTTTATCGAAACTCGATTATGGTGACCAGATTTATTCCGCGGCCTCTCCTGCTACTCTCTCTAGCCTTAACTCTATCCATCACCAAGGCTTACGTTTGTGCCTTGGTGCTTTTCGCTCTTCCCCTGTTGAGAGCCTCTATACAGAAGCAAATGTTCCATCCTTGTCTGATCGCCGTGATGCCCATTGCCTTCGTTACTATGTACGCTCTCACGATCTACACAATCCTTCCATTTATAGAATGGTCACCGATATTAGTAGACATTCTTTATTCGTTCGCCGCCCCTGTTTGCTCCGTCCCTTTTCTCTTCGCCTACTTTCACTCTTGTCTTCCCTTCAGTTACCACCTTTATATGTTCATGTAGCATCTCACTTTTCCCTACCCCCCTGGGAAGTTCCAGCTGTTCGGGTCTGTTCTTTCTCACTCCCTTGCTCGAAAGCTCAACTGCCTACGGTGGCTTCCCGCTCTCTTTTTCTTGATCACTTCCACTCTCATTCTCATGCCACCGCTGTGTACACAGATGGCTCTAAGTCTTCAGACGGCGTCGGATTCGCAGCAGTGTTTCCGGACAGCGTCGTACGAGGGCATTTACTATCTTCAGCTAGCATTTTTACTGCTGAACTGTATGCCATTCTTGCAGCACTTATTCGTATCGCATCTATGCCTGTGTCATCATTTGTAGTAGTCTCAGACTCCCTTAGTGCTCTACAGGCTATACGAAAATTTGATACATCTCATCCCCTAGTTCTCCGTATCCAACTTTGGCTACGCCGTATCTCTACCAAACATAAAGATATTGTTTTTTGTTGGGTCCCTGGTCATGTCGACGTACAGGGCAATGAACAGGCAGACACTGCTGCGCGGTCAGCAGTATATGACCTACCAATTTCCTATCGAGGTGTTCCATTTCTGGACTATTTTGCTGCAATAGCTACCCACCTTCGCACCCGTTGGCAACAACGTTGGTCAACTCTGCTCGGTAACAAACTTCATTCTATTAAACCGAGCATAGGTTACTGGCCGTCTTCTTGTCATCAGTGCCGAGGTTGGGAGACCACTCTCTCCCGCCTTCGCATTGGCCACACTCGTCTTACTCATGGGTATCTCATGGAGAGGCACCCTGTTCCTCTCTGTGAGCAGTGTCAAGTTCCAGTATCGATTAGCCACATTCTGTTAGACTGCCCTCTCTATCAACGAGCACGCAGAATTTACCTCCAACGTCGTCTTCGTTCTCCTACTCTCTCTTTACCTTCCCTTCTTGCTGATGGACCCTCCTTTAATCCTGACTCTCTCATTGACTTCTTGACAACGACTGATTTACTCCACAAACTCTGATGATACTTTTCGCACTCCCCTCAGCCCTTTCTGGTTCAGTCTCTTGCTGCCCTTTACCCTTTCACCATCCACTGCCCCGCTGTTATCCGTAACCTGTTGCTCATCCATCTCCCTTTTGCCACCTGATGCCCTCGCTTCCTTCCTGCCCTGCAGCGCTGTATAGTCCTTGTGGCTTAGCGCTTCTTTCTTTATTTTAAAAAAAAAAAAATTTTAGCGCTTCTTTTTTGATTATAATAATAATAATCTCATTCTTTTGTGCCATTTGGAGTGACAAAGGTCCCAAGACTGAAATATATCCAATAAAGATTTCTAAGTGTCCTTTCATTTCTACAAGCATATTTTTAAGTGGTTATCATAAACTTAAATAGTTCCTTAATATCGAAGGTCTCTTGATCTGAAGAATTGAAGCTATCCTCCCCTTCCTTGGATCAAGCCTGTTCTTCCCCTCATTCCCTAAGTGCTGTATGACCTGCATGGGTTTAGCACTTCCCTATTACTGCAATAACACTGTCAGTGAATTTGTTTCACAAATTTACTGATTAATGTGTTTGCTTACATTATTATTACTTTCATGAGTACTAGACCAGCAGGGATCATACAATGCCAGGGAGAATGGGAGACATTCAAATTTAATCCAAGGAACCTCTTCAAGGGGGGCTCCTTGGCGTGGTGAAGAGGCTCTTGGTCTGAGGAATTAGCCCTGTCGGTCTTCTTCCTCAGACCGAACCTAATTACCCCCCATTCTCCCCTCCCCTATCCCATCCTCCCCATCCTCCCCTTTTTCCATTCCTCCTCCTCCTCCTCACCCCTCCCTTTTGCCCTTCCTCTTTTTAGCCTTCGTGATTTCTCCCACAGGCGCGCTAGTTCCTAGGTAGGGGAAAGGACACCGGGGTCCATCCCATTCCGTTGAGGTTTCTTGGCGGTGGCGTAGTTTGCCGTGGAATCTGGATTGCCTAGGGATGTCCCGATCCCTCTCCGGTATCCCGGAGTAGCTTTGGGTGTCTTTTGGGCGACGGGTGTATCTCTGGAAGCCACCTTTCGGATTCCGGGGGTGGTGGCTGAAGGAGGTATGCTTTGTGGCGGATATCCGGCCGCCCTCTCTTTTGTCCACCGAGGTAGCTCGGCAGATGTGAGGTTGCTATCCCAGATTGCTGGTTTACTGGCATGAAGGGTAGGGTATGGCACGGGTTCCATGCTGCATCTGCGCTACTAGCGGTGTCGAGTCCTCTTGGGCGCGGAGGGGGATTTCCGGCCCTTTCATTCCTCCTGGGAACTATTCCTCCCCGCTCCCCCCTTTTTTTTATTCTTTTTTTTATTTTTATTTTCTTTTCTTCTTTCTTTTTTTTTCTTAAAAACAAAAAGCAAAGGAGTAACCTAACCATGGCAGCCCTAGTCCATGAAACCACTACCCCCGGGCCCCTTCTTGATACCGCACCCCATTCTGACCCTGCCTTGTGTTTAGACCACTCTTCGGACACTCCTGATGCCCCTGTACCTCTTGCTGGTGCTGTTTCCTCACCCGCTTCAGGTACCGGGGCTTCGACTGACTCCTTCGATTTGTCTGAACTCCGCTCTCCTTTGACTATGCTTCCGGCTTCTCCCTCTACGGTACGGCAATTTTCGAATCGCCCACCCATTTCCTGCCGGACCAACTCCGGTCCTACTCCTAAACGCCAACGTCAATCTCCTGATGATGCTCCGTCGTTACCTTCCCATTCTACTCGGAAACGACCGACACGTCAAGCACTCCCTCTCCACGCTCAGTTTCGGACCACACAATGGACTAAATTCTTTACTTTAAGACCAACTTCTTCTTCTGCCTACCTTTCTGACCATAGTATTGCCAAAGCGCTCCTGCGTCATGTTGGCAGAGATATTTCATTTCACGCTCTCAAGAGCGGTACGCGCATCGTCACTGTCCAGAATGCTACCCAAGCTCATGATCTTTCTCTCCTTTCGAATATCGATACTACTCCTATCACTATTGAAAAACATCTTTCTCTCAATTCTTGTAGTGGTACTGTCATTCTGCCCCATACCATAGTCCAACAGAATTTCCAGTCATGTGGCAATGACATTTTTGAACAGCTGGAACTCCAGGATCTCCCAATCCTCAAAGTAGACACTTATGTCCTTCCTGCCCGGGGGCGGAGACGTTACCCTTGCAATGTGGCTCGTTTAACTTTTGACAGCCGAGAACTCCCGTCCTCTGTATATGTCGCGGGACATCGGTTACAAGTTCGAAAGGTGATACCTACACCGCAACAATGTAGAAATTGCTGGCGTTTTGGTCACCCAGCGAAATATTGCAGATCTATGGCCGAATGCCCAGTCTGTGGTGCCGACGACCATTCTAATACATCTTGCAGTCAACCTCCATCTTGCCTTAATTGTAATGAAGCTCACCCTTCGTACTCCCGCCGTTGCCAGGTCTACTTAAATGAACGTGAAATCCGTTGCCTCAAAGAGGCAGAAGGTCTCCCTTATGCTATGGCAGTTACTCATCTCCGCCTCCAAGGGAGACTACCCCGTGTTTCTTATTCTCGTGTTTCCAAACGTCCCCCCACTTCTGGGGTCCCATCTTCTGCAGCCTCCTCTGTTGTTACCCCTCCCATAGCCACTACGGCATCTAATCCTTTTGCTGTCCTTGGCTCTGACGTCCCGACTACAACTCAGTCTGTTCTCACATCTTCGCGTCCTTCCTCACAAGCCCCAGTATCGACAAGACCTCGTACGACACCTAATACCAATCGCCCCTCTACTCAGAAGTCCAAAAAATCCACATTGCTCAAATCTTCTTTGCCCCTTCCTTCCCTTCTTCCACCTCCACACTTTACCTTTCCAGTCTCTGTACCTAGTTCTTCCCCTCTCTCTGGCTCTATTACAAGTGTGGAGATTCACCCTCCTCCTCGTACTATGCCTTCCACCCCCGTCCCCTCCCAAGTTTCTCCCTCTTCTGTCACCTCCCAGGTTTCTACCTCTTCTGTCCCCCCCCACACTTCATCTCCAGTCCCTTACACTTTTCCCTCCCCCTCTACTTTGGTACAGTCCATTACTGTCCCAATCTTTACTCACCCTCCTCCTCCTATCTCCAATATGGTTTCCCATACATCTTTGAATTCAGAAACACTTGAAGCCATTTCAGAATATATTGCAGAGACTAAACCTTCAATGGACACTGATTCACTTCCTGTTCCTTCTCTTCCCTCTCCTCCATCTTCACAACCCCATTCTTCGCAACGCTCCGTTCCTTCGCTACTTGAACATCTTCCAATGCCACCACACGTTGACTTTTCTAACCCCTCTAGTCCGTAGGTGCCTTTACCTACAGATTCCTGATATTTTCTTCATCGCCAATCATGGCCTATTTACAGTGGAATATCCGCGGCCTCAGGGGTAATCGGGGTGAGCTTCAGATGTTGCTTTCCAGGTTTTCCCCTGTTGGTGCTTGCTTACAAGAACCAAAATTACACTCGGCTGTTTTCCAACCTATCTCAGGCTATAATTTATTGTATTCTTCGGATCCTTTCTCAGATGGGACCTTTAATGAAAGTGCCCTTCTTCTACGCAATGATATTCCGTACTGTCAACTATTTGTCCATACCTCGCTGCATTACACTGCAGCCCGTATCCACTTGAATAAGTGGTTTACAATATGTTCTTTATATCTCTCTCCTTCTCGAGCATTTTCTATCCCAGACTTTGCCTTTCTTGTTTCATCCTTACCACCACCACTTCTGTTACTTGGTGATTTTAATGCCCACCATTTCCTCTGGGGGGGGTCTCATTGTGACTCACGTGGCATTCAGTTGGAGGCTTTTCTTGCCTCTCACCCCCTCCATGTTTTAAATACGGGTACTCCCACCCATTTTGATCCTCGTACTCATACTCTCTCTTGCATCGATCTATCAGTCTGCTCTTCCTCCACTGCACTAGACTTCACCTGGTCTGTTCTACCAGACTTACATGACAGCGATCATTTTCCGATCATTCTTACTTCTCCTTCCTATTCACCACCTTTCCGTAGCCCTCGCTGGCAATTTGATCGGGCAAATTGGGATCTTTACTCACACCTCACTGCTTTTAGTGAGGTTCCTTCTTCATCCTCCATTGATGAGCTCCTACACATCTTCTCGACATCAGTTTATACCGCAGCTTCTCATTCTATACCCCAAACCTCAGGCAGGCATTCTCAGAAGTGCGTGCCTTGGTGGTCTCCTGCTTGTGCTCGTGCAGTACGTTTGAAACGTGCTGCATGGGGCAGGTACCGGTACAATAGAACCGCTGAGAGACTTGTTGATTTTAAGCAGAAGCGTGCGATCGCTCGCCGTGTCATCCGTGAAGCTAAACGCACTTGTTGGCGAGACTATGTTTCCACCATCACCTCTGCTTCTTCTATGAGTGCAGTCTGGAAAAAAGTGAGGAAATTGAGTGGTAAATACTCTCCTGACCCGGCTCCTGTTCTACGGGTCACTGGTGTTGATATAGCAAACCCTCTCGACGTTGCCATTGAACTTGGCACACATCTGGTCCGTATTTCCCGAGGGCTCCATCTATGCCCCTCGTTTCTTTCCTCAAAGTCTGCCAGAGAGTTAGTACCCTTGGACTTTTCTTCTCTCGGAGAAGAACAGTATAATGTGCCTTTTACACTTCAAGAACTGGAGGCAACGCTCTCAGCTTGCCGATCATCGGCAGCTGGGCCTGATGACCTTCATATTCGTATGTTACAACATTTACATCGGTCAGCCCTTGTAGTCCTCTTACACCTCTTCAATCTTATTTGGGCACAAGGAGTTCTTCCCCAGCTGTGGAAATCTGCCATTGTTCTCCCTTTCCGCAAACCGGGTACTACAGGACATGATGCCTCCCACTATCGCCCCATCGCTCTTACAAGTGCAGTTTGCAAAGTGATGGAACGCCTCGTAAATCGACGTTTAATGTGGTATTTAGAGACTCACAACAGTCTCTCCGCTAGTCAATATGGCTTTCGTAAGGGTCGTTCTACCATAGACCCCTTACTACGCTTGGATACGTATGTTCGTAATGCCTTTGCGAATAATCACTCAGTTATTGCCATATTTTTTGACCTTGAGAAGGCATATGACACAACTTGGAGGTATAATATTTTGGCCCAGGCCCATTCCTTAGGCCTCCGAGGCAATCTACCATCCTTCCTTAAGAACTTTTTAACTGACAGACATTTCCGTGTTCGAGTCAATAATGTTCTTTCCCCGGACTTCGTCCAAGCTGAAGGTGTCCCTCAGGGATGTGTTCTAAGCACAACACTTTTTCTCCTTGCTATAAATGATTTGGCCTCTGTTCTTCCACCCAATATTTGGTCATCACTCTATGTTGATGACTTCGCTATTGCTTGTGCAGGCGCTGACTGTCACCTTATTGCAGTTTCTCTCCAGCATGCGGTCGACCGTGTTTCCACTTGGGCCACCACACATGGGTTTAAATTTTCAAGTACCAAAACTCACCAAATTACTTTCACTAGACGCTCTGTTATCTCCGATCATCCTTTGTATCTCTATGGCTCCCGTATCCCTGAACGTGATACAGTCAATTTTCTGGGCCTCCTCTTTGATTGTAGGTTATCCTGGAAACCTCACATTACCTCTCTGAAGGCAACTTGTCACAGCCGGCTGAACCTTCTTAAAACCCTTGCTCATCTTTCCTGGGGAGCTGATCGTCGAACTCTGCTTCGCCTACATTCAGCCCTCGTTTTATCGAAACTCGATTATGGTGACCAGATTTATTCCGCGGCCTCTCCTGCTACTCTCTCTAGCCTTAACTCTATCCATCACCAAGGCTTACGTTTGTGCCTTGGTGCTTTTCGCTCTTCCCCTGTTGAGAGCCTCTATACAGAAGCAAATGTTCCATCCTTGTCTGATCGCCGTGATGCCCATTGCCTTCGTTACTATGTACGCTCTCACGATCTACACAATCCTTCCATTTATAGAATGGTCACCGATATTAGTAGACATTCTCTATTCGTTCGCCGCCCCTGTTTGCTCCGTCCCTTTTCTCTTCGCCTACTTTCACTCTTGTCTTCCCTTCAGTTACCACCTTTATATGTTCATGTAGCATCTCACTTTTCCCTACCCCCCTGGGAAGTTCCAGCTGTTCGGGTCTGTTCTTTCTCACTCCCTTGCTCGAAAGCTCAACTGCCTACGGTGGCTTCCCGCTCTCTTTTTCTTGATCACTTCCACTCCCATTCTCATGCCACCGCTGTGTACACAGATGGCTCTAAGTCTTCAGACGGCGTCGGATTCGCAGCAGTGTTTCCGGACAGCGTCGTACGAGGGCATTTACTATCTTCAGCTAGCATTTTTACTGCTGAACTGTATGCCATTCTTGCAGCACTTATTCGTATCGCATCTATGCCTGTGTCATCATTTGTAGTAGTCTCAGACTCCCTTAGTGCTCTACAGGCTATACGAAAATTTGATACATCTCATCCCCTAGTTCTCCGTATCCAACTTTGGCTACGCCGTATCTCTACCAAACATAAAGATATTGTTTTTTGTTGGGTCCCTGGTCATGTCGACGTACAGGGCAATGAACAGGCAGACACTGCTGCGCGGTCAGCAGTATATGACCTACCAATTTCCTATCGAGGTGTTCCATTTCTGGACTATTTTGCTGCAATAGCTACCCACCTTCGCACCCGTTGGCAACAACGTTGGTCAACTCTGCTCGGTAACAAACTTCATTCTATTAAACCGAGCATAGGTTACTGGCCGTCTTCTTGTCATCAGTGCCGAGGTTGGGAGACCACTCTCTCCCGCCTTCGCATTGGCCACACTCGTCTTACTCATGGGTATCTCATGGAGAGGCACCCTGTTCCTCTCTGTGAGCAGTGTCAAGTTCCAGTATCGATTAGCCACATTCTGTTAGACTGCCCTCTCTATCAACGAGCACGCAGAATTTACCTCCAACGTCGTCTTCGTTCTCCTACTCTCTCTTTACCTTCCCTTCTTGCTGATGGACCCTCCTTTAATCCTGACTCTCTCATTGACCTCTTGACAACGACTGATTTACTCCACAAACTCTGATGATACTTTTCGCACTCCCCTCAGCCCTTTCTGGTTCAGTCTCTTGCTGCCCTTTACCCTTTCACCATCCACTGCCCCGCTGTTATCCGTAACATGTTGCTCATCCATCTCCCTTTTGCCACCTGATGCCCTCGCTTCCTTCCTGCCCTGCAGCGCTGTATAGTCCTTGTGGCTTAGCGCTTCTTTTTGATTATAATAATAATAATAATAATCCAAGGAAAAAGACGTCAGGCCCAATTGCTTAGATCAAGAACCCATCACTTGCATCTAAGATAATTATTACATGTGAAGCATTCCCCTCAAAGAAGGTTCCTTGATGCTGGTGAAGGGCTCTTGATCTAAGGAATTGGACATGTGCTCCAGTTCCCTGAATTAAGCTTGAATACCTTCCACATCCCCCCCCCCCACATGTGCTGTATAATTCTATGAGTTTAATACTTCCCCTTGATTATAATAATGATGTGAAGCACTAAACCCACAGGTCATATACAGTACCTGGGGGCAACAGTTCCTTCCCTGTAAACTCAAATAAGTACACAGCATCAAGGAACCTCACTTGAAGGATGTTGATATTAACATACAACAGCAGTATACTGTTCTTGAAACTGACCTTCCGAGGGCAGCTCATAACTCGCGAAGTCGTAATAACTATTACAATCAAACCACAGAACAGGTGGGGTTTGAACCCATGGCACCCTGGTGGGTTCAGCACTTGGTTCTGATTATAATAATAATAAACCCATGGCGAGTGAGTGGTAAAACTTCAGGGCAGCGCGTGAGCCACTGGGCCAGCTAGCTACAATAAGATTCATCCAACTAGGTATATATATATATATACACGATAGGAAGGTTAGCATGGGCCACCACTGTGACCTCTAACTACTACCCTTTGTTGGTGTCTGCCCAGCTGTGAAGAGCTGTATGACCCTCTTGTGGCTTAGCGCTTCTTTTTGATTATAATAATAATGTATGACCCTCTCAAGGAGAGGAGACCCTTCAAGGGAGGTTCCTTGACACTGGTGAGGGGCTCTTGATCTAGGGAATTGTATCTGTGCTCCAGTTCCCTGAATTAAGCCTGAATACCTTCCACATCCCCCACAGGCGCTGTATAGTCCTACCCCTCAAGGAAGGTTCCTTGATGTTGGTGAGGGGCTCTTGATTTAGGGAATTGGATCTGTGCTCCAGTTCCCCGAATTAAGCCTGAATGCCTTCCACATCCCCCCCCCAGGCGCTGTATAATCCTCCGGGTTTAGCGCTTCCCCCTTGATTATAATAATAATGTATAATCCTACGGATTAGGCGCTCATCCATGATTATAATTAATCATGAAAGGAGAACCTTGATGATGCTGGAAGCATCTTGAAACTATGAATTCGAACCTTCCTCTTCCTTAGATCCCCTCAAGGAAGGTTCCTTGATGTTGGTGAGGGGCTCTTGATTTAGGGAATTGGATCTGTGCTCCAGTTCCCCGAATTAAGCCTGAATGCCTTCCACATCCCCCCCCCAGGCGCTGTATAATCCTCCGGGTTTAGCGCTTCCCCCTTGATTATAATAATAATCTTCCTTAGATCAACTCTATTCCCCAGGCATTAAATGGCCCCTGTGGGTTCAGCGCTCGCCCTTTCCTTATGAACATAAAAATAATCTCACTTTAGATGAAGTCTGTGAGACCCTATTACCCTTCAAGGCTAATAAGGTTCCTTGATGGTGAGGGGCTCTTGATTTAGGGAACTGGATCTGTGCTCCATTTCCCTGAATTGAACTTGAATACCTCCCCCTCTCACAGGCGCTGTATAATCCCTACGGGTTTAGTGTTCCCTATAATGTGTGCGACCATTGACGCTAAGTTACAAGAAGAATAAACCAGAGTACAATTGAACCTGAGTGCTCGTCTGACTAGTTGAACCATTAAACAATATAGATCATAAACCTGTATAGCCCTTGTGGCTTAGCGCTTCTTTTTTGATTATAATAATAATAGATCATAAACAATATGCATCATTTGTTCAAATACCAAAAGCCTTAGTAATGTAGATGAGCTGAAATATACTTCACATAATACAACTTAACAATGAACAATAAAATGCACTTGGCAGGACATGTCCTCCTGACTTGATGTGAAACACTTTAAGATACACAAATAGCCCGGTATTGTGCCATTTTGTTATTCACTTCAGGATACATGCCCCCACGGCCCGGTCCCCAATCAGGCCTCCAGGTGGAACGGATCTGATCAACCAAACTGTCACTGCTGGCAGCACGCAAGCCAACGTACGAGCCACAGCTCGGCTGATGGGGCATTGACTTGAGATATCTGTCCAGTTCCCTCTTGAAGACTGCCAGGTTAGCACCAATTCTCGAGTCAACAGTTCTTCGGAGACATCAAGGCAGCCTCCTCCTTGAAGGACAACACTTCACAAGTGAAGGACCTTCGGTATTACCGAGATGTATAATGTTTGACCACTGACTTACCTATAATTCTCTCTTTATGTAAAATTGGACCACCACGAGGATCGTGATGATTTTGGTGGAGTTGAAGCCTCTGGTATTTCCTCTTATTTTTAAATTTATTATGGGGCCGGGCACGTGCCCAGAACTTATGAGGCACTTGCCTCTTCTTGACAGAGTGCATCTTCTTATCTATGGGCTGTAGGGGCTTCTCGCTCTTAATACTACTGTTGTTGCCTTGTGAAATGAAGGACTCAAGGACTCGTTCAGGAGACCGGATGCCAAGAAACCTGAAAGTATGTAAGGATATTTTTCTATGAAATTCCTGAAGCAGTTGTGGGACACGAAGTATAAAATAATAATAATAAATGATAAATCTTTACTTGTACACATACATGATACAAACATAATATATAAAAACTACTTGGTTATGTAGAGCATTTACCGTATCTTAGGTTAATTTTGTCCCCAGGATGGCACCCACACCAGTCGACTAACACCCAGGTACCTACTTACTGCTATGTGAACAGGGACAGCAGGTGTAAGGTGACTAACACCTAGGTACCTACTTACTGCTACATGAACAGGGACAGTAGGTGTAAGGTGACTATCACCCAGGTACCTACTTACTGCTAGGTAAACATGGACAGCAGGTATAAGATGACTAACACCCAGGTACCTACTTACTGCTAGGTGAACAGGGACACCAGGTGTAAAGTGGCTAACACCCAGGTACCTACTCACTGCTAGGTGAACAGTGACAGTAGGTGTAAGGTGACTAACACCCAGGTACCTACTCACTGCTAGGTGAACAGTGACAGTAGGTGTAAGGTGACTAACACCCAGGTACCTACTTACTGACAGGTGAGCATGGACAGCAGATGTAAGGTGACTAACACCCAGGTACCTACTCACTGCTAGGTAAACAGTGACAGTAGGTGTAAGGTGACTAACACCCAGGTACCTACTTACTGACAGGTGAACATGGACAGCAGATGTAAGGTGACTAACACACAGGTACCTACTCACTGCTAGGTGAACAGTGACAGTAGGTGTAAGATGACTAACACCCAGGTACCTACTTACTGACAGGTGAACATGGACAGCAGATGTAAGGTGACTAACACACAGGTACCTACTCACTGCTAGGTGAACAGTGACAGTAGGTGTAAGGTGACTAACACCCAGGTATCTACTCACTGCTAGGTGAACAGTGACAGTAGGTGTAAGGTGACTAACACCCAGGTACCTACTCACTGCTAGGTGAACATGTATAGCAAGTGTCTAAAGGAAACACACCCAACGTTCCCACCCGTACCGGGGATCGAACCACGGACCTCAGTGTGTGAGCTAAGTGCGCTACCAACCCACCTACAGGACCAATGTATTTATTATACAACAAACTCTAACAAAATGATTCTTTTTGCAAATACTATTGAAGAAATAAACCCGAAAATGCAATTACGCAACTGTGTTATTCTAGCGAATTATTGCAACTTGAAATGCACAGGTCCTTCCAGGGGCGCCTTCATACACGTGAAGAACTTGATCCAAGGAACTGGAGCTACACTCTTCTTCCTTAAATCAAACTTCATAAACTTCCCATTACCCAGGAGTTGTACGACCCCACAGAGTTTAGTGCTTCCCATGAACAAACAGCAATAATAACAATAATTTGATGATGATGATAATGATAACAATAATAGTGATAATAATAATAATAATAATAATAATAATAATAATAATAATAATAATAATAATAATAATAATAATAATAATAATAATAATAATAATAATAATAGGGGAGAGAGAGAGAGAGTAGCATCTGCAGCTTCACATCCCGGTGAAAGGCAGAGGCGCCGTGAGTGCGCTAAGAGACAACACGATAAGTGTCAGGGGCCCAACACTGTTCAACTGTCTCCCAGCATATATAAGGGGGATTATATAGACCCCTGGCTCTCTATAAGACCCCTGGCTCTCTATAAGACCCCTGGTTCTCTATAAGACCCCTGGTTCTCTATAAGACCCCTGGTTCTCTATAAGACCCCTGGCTCTCTATAAGACCCCTGGTTCTCTATAAGACCCCTGGCTCTCTATAAGACCCCTGGCTCTCTATAAGACCCCTGGCTCTCTATAAGACCCCTGACTTTCCATAAGACCCCTGGCTCTCTATAAGACCCCTGGCTCTCTATAAGACCCCTGGCTCTCTATAAGACCCCTGGCTCTCTATAAGACCCCTGGCTCTCTATAAGACCCTTGACTTTCTATAAGACCCCTGGCTTTCTATAAGACCCTGGCTTTCTATAAGACCCCTGACTCTCTATAAGACCCCTGACTCTATAAGACCCCTGGCTCTCTATAAGACCCCTGACTTTCCATAAGACCCCTGGCTCTCCTCAAGACCCCTGGCTCTCCTCAAGACCCCTGGCTCTCCTCTAGACCCCTGGCTCTCCTCAAGACCCCTGGCTCTCCTCAAGACCCCTGGCTCTCCTCAAGACCCCTGGCTGTCTTCAAGAAGTCACCTAAAATCAGTTCCCGACCAACTGAACTGTGGCTCGTACATCGGTTTGCGTGCGGCCTGCAGTAACAGCCTGGGTTATCAGGCCCTGATCCACCGCGAGGTTTGGGCATGGACCGGACCGCGGGGGCGGTGACCCCTGAAACACCCTCCAGGTATGGGAGGGAGCAAGTGGCAATGTGGTAGATGCTTAAAATGCATGAAATAAATCGAAGATTGCTGAAGACAGAGTTTTTTGTGGAGAATGAAACTCAGGTTAGTGGTGAGGGAAGGGAATTATTTTAACAGTATAAGTAGGTCTTAGACAGGGATGGTGATGTCACAGGGATGGTGATGTCACAGGGATGGTGATGTCACAAGGATGGTGACATCACCACCATGGTGGTTTACGGATGGGGTTGTATATTGTGCGATTAAAAGTAGACGAATTTGATACAAAGTGGGAGACGCCACACTTGCTTTTTGCTGATGACTCTGTTCTTTTGGGAGATTCTGAAGTGAGGTCGAGGAAGTTACTGGAGGAATTTGGGAGGTTATTTAAAAGAAGAAATTAAAAGTGAGCTTAGGGAAGAACAAGGTGATGAGGGTAACAAAATGAAAACACCAGGCAATGAAAAATTGGGTATCATATCGGAGGCAGGGATAATGGAGGAAGTAAAGGTGTTCAGATATATGGAACTTCTCTGCAGACGGGTCTGTGAATCAGTTGAATGAATGATAGTGAAACTGTTTCCTTTTTCTGGTTCACCCCACCTCGGTGGGAGACTGCCAGTATGTTAAAAAAATGGAAACATAACACTAATACCTATAAAAGTGGAGGGCAGGACGGTGGTGACACCCGACTCACAGGATGGGTATGGGGTGCTTAAGATGTTAAACTGACTCACCTCTCGGGCACGTTGGGTATGGAGAGGAGAAGAATGCCCAGCAAGAGTGTAGAGGAGAGCACCACTACCCGACACCTGTAAGAGACACACTACTAGTGAACAATAAACTCCCATGTTAGGAGCAACAGTATACATAGTGTAAGTAAGTAAGTTTATTCAGGTATACACAAATACAGTTACATAGAATTATCATACATAGCAGCATATGTGTAGAGAACCTGGGGTAACACAAAAAAGTCAGACACTGACTTATTTCTACTGAGATCATCAGTGACATCAGGGACATAAGTGTAGTACACAATAATACTGTGGTGCGCCACTCTGTGGGGACAATATAGTACGGACGTATAATGTGGGATCATTATATCATGCAAGGATCAAAGTTAATTACATCCTAGTGCCCAGGAACTGTATGACCCCTACGGGTTTGGTGCCTACCATGAATGTAATAATAATAATAATAATAATAATAATAATAATAATAATAATAATAATAATAATAATAATAATAATAATATACACCCTTAATAAACATATTTAAATAATAATGTAAACACAGGATATTCTAACACTTAGAGTCCCATATATACCTAATATGTGCCCAATATGTGTCTAATATATGCCAAATATGTGTCTAATATGTAACTGTCATGTGCCTATGTCCCTAATATGTGCTTGGTTTGTGCCTAATGTTCTAGTAAATTGTTTGTAAACGCGAAACTAATGAAAGAAGTGTTAGAAACCTTCATTGTCAGGTAACTGGAACTTAGGTTCACCTGACAAGTGAAGGGACCAGGGTTCAATACCCGGGCTGTGAGAGACGCTTGGACACACCTTCTCACACCTGCTGACCCTGGTTACCTAGCAGGGGACAGGTGCTAGAGCCTTTTGCCCTGGAAGTTACCCACAATGCTGAGCTATTAGGCAATAAATAGTACTGAGGAAACTGAAATATCTTTACCCTCTCCAGGATCGAACCCAGGTGCTTCGTTTGTGAGGTGAAGATACCATCACCAGGTTTCATCAGTAGATGAAAGGGGGGTCAGCTGGGTGATACAAGAGCATAGATGGCAGCTGGGAGGCAGCAAACCAGCTGTGGGAGGGGCACAGCAACACAACAGGCAGCAGGGGTGCAGAACCAGCCCAGGGTAAAGTGATCGTGTTGCCCAGTTGAGTAACTTAACACCAGTGACGTAGCCAAGACTAACTTGTATGTGGCCTCTGTCCCGCTTCACACGCTCTAACCTACCATTAACCTAACCTACCAAACCTACCATTAACCTACTTTAAAAAAAACAATGGTTATAAATGACCATAATTTTTAAAGGGGTGGACCGGTAAGCCAGCGGAAGGCCTCGGTCAGATGACCAAAAGCTCCAAAGGCGGGTCATCATCTGACTAAGACCCGCGTCAGGAAACATTTGTCCTGTTTCCTGACGAACCTTACCTAACCTAACCTAACCTACCTTAACCTATCCTAACCTGCCATTAACCTAACCTATCTTAACCTACCCTTAACCTAACTTATCGCAACCTAGTGTTACCTACCCTCACCTAACCTTAATCCAACCTACCCTAGCTTAACCTAATCCAACTTAACGGAACCTGACTCAGTCTACACTAACATACCCCGACCATTGCAACACACATCATATTAATGTCAAGACACATGCAATATTACTGCAACAATGACACAGTGAGGAATATACAGTGTGTCAAGAAACTTATAAACACTGATGATGGAGCAACAATCATGATTCAAGAGATGGAAGTTGTCTTCCATTTCATTCGATCGAACCTGTTTGCCTCCCAAATTCCGGTGATGTATGACCCTTGTAGATTTAGTGCTTACCCCTTAGATGTGATGGTGATATTGGAGGGTACCTGTGAGAGGCCAGGAGGAAAGGAAGGGTACCTGTGAGAGGCCAGGAGGAAAGGAAGGGTACTTGTGAGAGGCCAGGAGGAAGGGAAGGGTACCTGTGAGAGGCCAAGAGGAAGGGAAGGGTACCTGTGAGAGGCCAGGAGGAAGGGAAGGGTACCTGTGAGAGGCCAGGAGGAAGGAAAGGGTACCTGTGAGAGGCCAGGAGGAAGGGAAGGGTACGTGTGAGATGCCAGGAGGAAGGAAAGGGTACCTGTGAGAGGCCAGGAGGAAGGAAAGGGTACCTGTGAGAGGCCAGGAGGAAGGGAAGGGTACCTGTGAGAGGCCAGGAGGAAGGAAAGGGTACCTGTGAGAGGCCAGGAGGAAGGGAAGGGTACTTGTGAGAGGCCAGGAGGAAGGAAAGGGTACCTGTGAGAGGCCAGGAGGAAGGGAAGGGTACGTGTGAGAGGCCAGGAGGAAGGGAAAGGTACCTGTGAGAGGCCAGGAGGAAGGGAAGGGTACGTGTGAGAGGCCAGGAGGAAGGGAAGGGTACGTGTGAGAGGCCAGGAGGAAGGGAAGGGTACTTGTGAGAGGCCAGGAGGAAGGGAAGGGTACGTGTGAGAGGCCAGGAGGAAGGGAAGGGTACCTGTGAGAGGCCAGGAGGAAGGGAAGGGTAAGTGTGAGAGGCCAAGAGGAAGGGAAGGGTACCTGTGAGAGGCCAGGAGGAAGGAAAGGGTACGTGTGAGAGGCCAGGGGGAAAGGAAGGGTACGTGTGAGAGGCCAGGAGGAAGGGAAGGGTACCTGTGAGAGGCCAGGAGGAAGGGAAGGGTACCTTTGAGAGGCTAGGAGGAAGGGAAGGGTACGTGTGAGAGGCCAGGAGGAAGGGAAGGGTACCTGTGAGAGGCCAGGAGGAAAGAAAGGGTACCTGTGAGAGGCCAGGAAAAAGGGAAGGGTACCTGTGAGAGGCCAGAAGGAAGGGAAGGGTACCTGTGAGAGGCCAGGAGGAAGGGAAGGGTACCTATGAGAGGCCAGGAGGAAGGGAAGGGTACCTGTAAGAGGCTAGGATGAAGGGAAGGGTACCTGTGAGAGGCCAGGAGGAAGGGAAGGGTAAGTGTGAGAGTCCAAGAGGAAGGGAAGGGTACCTGCGAGAGGCCAGGAGGAAGGGAAGGGTACGTGTGAGAGGCCAGGGGGAAAGGAAGGGTACGTGTGAGAGGCCAGGAGGAAGGGAAGGGTACCTGTGAGAGGCCAGGAGGAAGGGAAGGGTACCTGTGAGAGGCCAGGAGGAAGGGAAGGGTACCTGTGAGAGGCCAGGAGGAAGGGAAGGGTACCTGTGAGAGGCCAGGAGGAAGGGAAGGGTACCTGTGAGAGGCCAAGAGGAAGGGAAGGGTACCTGTGAGAGGCCAGGAGGAAGGGAAGGGTACCTGTGAGAGGCTAAGAGGAAGGGAAGGGTACCTGTGAGAGGCTAAGAGGAAGGGAAGGGTACCTGTGAGAGGCTAAGAGGAAGGGAAGGGTACCTGTGAGAGGCTAAGAGGAAGGGAAGGGTACGTGTGAGAGGCCAGGAGGAAGGGAAGGGTACCTGTGAGAGGCCAGGAGGAAGGGAAGGGTACCTGTGAGAGGCCAGGAGGAAGGGAAGGGTACCTGTGAGAGGCCAGGAGGAAGGGAAGGGTACCTGTGAGAGGCCAAGAGGAAGGGAAGGGTACCTGTGAGAGGCCAGGAGGAAGGGAAGGGTACCTGTGAGAGGCCAGGAGGAAGGGAAGGGTACCTGTGAGAGGCCAAGAGGAAGGGAAGGGTACCTGTGAGAGGCCAAGAGGAAGGGAAGGGTACCTGTGAGAGGCCAGGAGGAAGGGAAGGGTACCTGTGAGAGGCCAAGAGGAAGGGAAGGGTACCTGTGAGAGGCCAAGAGGAAGGGAAGGGTACCTGTGAGAGGCCAGGAGGTACAAGAGACAACACCTGCACCACATCGTCCACTGGTACACTGGTCGGGGGACGCGCTGCAGGATACTTAACAACTGACGGAATATTACCTTCCTCAACCTAATTGAAAAAATAATTATTAATTTCTTATTTCCCTTGTATATATGTACATGTATACGTATATATATATATATATATATATATATATATATATATATATATATATATATATATATATATATATATATTATATATATATATATATATATATATATATATATATATATATATATATATATATATATATATATATATATATATATATATATATATATATATATATATATATATATATATATATATATATATATATATATATATATATCGAGTTATCAGCATAATTACGAGTCCGTATACACACCTGTGTCTATATACTACAGGTGTGTATATACTATACGTGTGTATACACTACACATGTGTATACACTACAGGTGTATATACACAACCAGGAACTGTGACTCGACCCCTGCAACCAAACCTAGGTGAGTACTACAGGTATATATCACCCAGTGTATATACACTGACAGTATATTTTAATCCATATTTTATGGAGTAATATATACCCAGAGTGGTGGTACACAGGTGTGCAGGTAAACTGACCTTAACACACCATACACAGACGCGTAAACAAGAGACAATAATGACTTGAGAGATGGAAGTTGGAATTGATTGAGTAATCGCAGGCTAAATCTATGTCCGTTATTACTAACATAAACACAACGTCCGTGTGTACTTAGAATCATTATACACTTTATTTTTGTTATTGATTGCAAAATAAGCCAGAAAAAAACATTTAATAAAGATACTGACGTAAATAAAGATGTGTAGATTTCGACCTAAATAATCTTATTTCTTTTACTTATGTCTGTTTTTTTTTTCTGTGTAACTGAGCCCAAATGTCTTATTGTTGATAACAGTGAACGTTTCGCCCTGTGTATGAGAGAAGGTTAGTGATCACCAGAGTAGTGCCAGTACTGACCTACACTCCAGTACTGATCTACACTCCAGTACTGACCTACACTCCAGTACTGACCTACACTCCAGTACTGATCTACACTCCAGTACTCACCTACACTCCAGTACTGATCTACACTCCAGTACTGACCTACACTCCAGTACTGACCTACACTCCAGTACTGATCTACACTCCAGTACTGATCTACACTCCAGTACTGACCTACACTCCAGTACTGACCTACACCCCAGTACTGACCTACACTCCAGTACTGATCTACACTCCAGTACTGATCTACACTCCAGTACTGATCTACACTCCAGTACTGATCTACACTCCAGTACTGACCTACACTCCAGTACTGACCTACACCCCAGTACTGACCTACACTCCAGTACTGATCTACACTCCAGTACTGATCTACACTCCAGTACTGATCTACACTCCAGTACTGATCTACACTCCAGTACTGACCTACACTCCAGTACTGACCTACACCCCAGTACTGACCTACACTCCAGTACTGATCTACACTCCAGTACTGATCTACACTCCAGTACTGATCTACACTCCAGTACTGATCTACACTCCAGTACTGACCTACACTCCAGTACTGACCTACACCCCAGTACTGACCTACACTCCAGTACTGATCTACACTCCAGTACTGATCTACACTCCAGTACTGACCTACACTCCAGTACTGACCTACACTCCAGTACTGACCTACACTCCAGTACTGACCTACACTCCAGGACTGAACTACACTCCAGTACTGATCTACCTCCAGTACTGTACACTCCAGTACCTACACTCCAGTACTGTACTGACTCTACACTCCAGTACTGATCTACACTCCAGTACTGACCTACACTCCACTCCAGTACTGACCTACACTGACCTACACTCCAGTACTGACCTACACTCCAGTACTGACCTACACTCCAGTACTGACCTACACTCCAGTACTGATCTACACTCCAGTACTGACCTACACTCCAGTACTGATCTACACTCCAGTACTGACCTACACCCCAGTACTGACCTACACTCCAGTACTGACCTACACTCCAGTACTGACCTACACTCCAGTACTGATCTACACTCCAGTACTGATCTACACTCCAGTACTGACCTACACTCCAGTACTGATCTACACTCCAGTACTGATCTACACTCCAGTACTGATCTACACTCCAGTACTGATCTACACTCCAGTACTGACCTACACTCCAGTACTGACCTACACCCCAGTACTGACCTACACTCCAGTACTGATCTACACTCCAGTACTGATCTACACTCCAGTACTGACCTACACTCCAGTACTGACCTACACTCCAGTACTGACCTACACTCCAGTACTGACCTACACTCCAGTACTGACCTACACTCCAGTACTGACCTACACTCCAGTACTGATCTACACTCCAGTACTGATCTACACTCCAGTACTGACCTACACTCCAGTACTGACCTACACTCCAGTACTGACCTACACTCCAGTACTGACCTACACTCCAGTACTGATCTACACTCCAGTACTGATCTACACTCCAGTACTGACCTACACTCCAGTACTGACTCCAGTACACTCCAGTACTGACTCCAGTACTGACCTACACTCCACTGTACTGATCTACACTCCACTGTACTGAACTACACTCCAGTACTGACCTACACTCCAGTACTGATCTACACTCCAGTACTACTACACTCCAGTACTGACCTACACTCCAGTACTGACTGATCTACACTCCAGTACTGATCTACACTCCAGTACTGACCTACACTCCAGTACTGACCTACACTCCAGTACTGACCTACACTCCAGTACTGACCTACACTCCAGTACTGACCTACACTCCAGTACTGATCTACACTCCAGTACTGACCTACACCCCAGTACTGACCTACACTCCAGTACTGACCTACACTCCAGTACTGACCTACACTCCAGTACTGATCTACACTCCAGTACTGACCTACACTCCAGTACTGACCTACACTCCAGTACTGATCTACACTCCAGTACTGATCTACACTCCAGTACTGACCTACACTCCAGTACTGACCTACACTCCAGTACTGACCTACACTCCAGTACTGACCTACACTCCAGTACTGATCTACACTCCAGTACTGACCTACACTCCAGTACTGACCTACACTCCAGTACTGATCTACACTCCAGTACTGACCTACACTCCAGTACTGATCTACACTCCAGTACTGATCTACACTCCAGTACTGATCTACACTCCAGTACTGACCTACACTCCAGTACTGACCTACACTCCAGTACTGACCTACACTCCAGTACTGACCTACACTCCAGTACTGATCTACACTCCAGTACTGATCTACACTCCAGTACTGACCTACACTCCAGTACTGATCTACACTCCAGTACTGATCTACACTCCAGTACTGACCTACACTCCAGTACTGATCTACACTCCAGTACTGATCTACACTCCAGTACTGACCTACACTCCAGTACTGACCTACACTCCAGTACTGATCTACACTCCAGTACTGACCTACACTCCAGTACTGATCTACACTCCAGTACTGATCTACACTCCAGTACTGATCTACACTCCAGTACTGATCTACACTCCAGTACTGACCTACACTCCAGTACTGATCTACACTCCAGTACTGATCTACACTCCAGTACTGACCTACACTCCAGTACTGACCTACACTCCAGTACTGATCTACACTCCAGTACTGATCTACACTCCAGTACTGACCTACACTCCAGTACTGACCTACACTCCAGTACTGACCTACACTCCAGTACTGACCTACACTCCAGTACTGACCTACACTCCAGCACTGACCTACACTCCAGTACTGATCTACACTCCAGCACTGACCTACACTCCAGTACTGATCTACACTCCAGTACTGACCTACACTCCAGTACTGATCTACACTCCAGTACTGATCTACACTCCAGTACTGACCTACACTCCAGTACTGATCTACACTCCAGTACTGACCTACACTCCAGCACTGACCTACACTCCAGTACTGATCTACACTCCAGTACTGATCTACACTCCAGCACTGACCTACACTCCAGTACTGATCTACACTCCAGTACTGATCTACACTCCAGCACTGACCTACACTCCAGTACTGATCTACACTCCAGCACTGACCTACACTCCAGTACTGACCTACACTCCAGCACTGACCTACACTCCAATACTGATCTACATTCCAGTACTGATCTACACTCCAGTACTGATCTACACTCCAGTACCGACCTACACTCCAGTACTGACCTACACTCCAGTACTGACCTACACTCCAGTACTGACCTACACTCCAGTACTGACCTACACTCCAGTACTGATCTACACTCCAGTACTGCCCTACACTCCAGTACTGATCTACACTCCAGTACTGACCTACACTCCAGTAATGATCTACACTCCAGTACTGACCTACACTCCAGAACTGATCTACACTCCAGTACTGACCTACACTCCAGTACTGACCTACACTCCAGTACTGACCTACACTCCAGTACTGACCTACACTCCAGTACTGACCTACACTCAAGTAATGACCTACACTCCAGTACTGACCTACACTCCAGTACTGACCTACACTCCAGTACTGACCTACACTCCAGTAATGACCTACACTCCAGTACTGATCTACAGTCCAGTACTGATCTACACTCCAGTGCTGATCTACACTCCAGTATTGATCTACACTCCAGTAATGATCTACACTCCAGTACTGACCTACACTCCAGTACTGACCTACACTCCAGTACTGATCTACACTCCAGTACTGACCTACACTCCAGTACTGACCTACACTCCAGTACTGACCTACACTCCAGTACTGACCTACACTCCAGTACTGATCTACACTCCAGTACTGATCTACACTCCAGTACTGATCTACACTCCAGTACTGATTTACACTCCAGTACTGACCTACACTCCAGTACTGACTTACACTCCAGTACTGATCTACACTCCAGTACTGATCTACACTCCAGTACTGACCTACACCCCAGTACTGATCTACACTCCAGTACTGACCTACACTCCAGTACTGACCTACACTCCAGTACTGACCTACACTCCAGTACTGATCTACACTCCAGTACTGATCTACACTCCAGTACTGACCTACACTCCAGTACTGACCTACACTCCAGTACTGACCTACACTCCAGTACTGACCTACACTCCAGTACTGACCTACACTCCAGTACTGATCTACACTCCAGTACTGACCTACACTCCAGCACTGACCTACACTCCAGTACTGACCTACACTCCAGTACTGACCTACACTCCAGTACTGACCTACACTCCAGTACTGATCTACACTCCAGCACTGACCTACACTCCAGTACTGACCTACACTCCAGCACTGACCTACACTCCAGTACTGACCTACACTTCACTACTGACCTACACTCCAGTACTGACCTACACTCCAGCGCTGACCTACACTCCAGTACTGACCTGCACTCCAGTACTGACTTACACTCTAGTACTGACCTACATTCTAGTACTGACCTACACTCCAGTACTGACCTACACTCAAGTAGTGACCTACACTCCAGTACTCACACTCCAGCACCGACCTACACTCCAGCACCGTCCTACACTCCAGCACCGAGCTACACTCCAGTACTCACCTACTCTCCAGCATTGACCTACACTCAAGCACCGACCTACACTCCAGTACTCACCTACTCTCCAGCATTGACCTACACTCCAGCACCTACCTACACTCCAGTACTCACCTACTCTCCAGCATTGACCTACACTCCAGCACCGACCTACACTCCAGTACTGACCTACACTCCAATACTGACCTACACTCAAGTACTGACCTACACTCCAGTACTCACACTCGAGCACCGACCTACACTCCAGCACCGTCCTACACTCCAGCACCGACCTACACTCCAGTACTCACCTACTCTCCAGCATTGACCTACACTCCAGCACCGACCTTCACTCCAGTACTCACCTACTCTCCAGCATTGACCTACACTCCAACACCGACCTACACTCCAGTACTCACCTACTCTCCAGCATTGACCTACACTCCACCACCGACCTACACTCCAGTACTCACCTACTCTCCAGCATTGACCTACACTCCAGCACCGACCTACACTCCAGTACTCACCTACTCTCCAGCCTTGACCTACACTCCAGCACCGACCTACACTCCAGTACTGACCTACACTCCAGTACTGACCTACACTCCAGTACTGACCTACACTCCAGTACTGACCTACACTCCAGTACTGATCTACACTCCAGTACTGACCTACACTCCAGTACTGATCTACACTCCAGTACTGATCTACACTCCAGCACTGACCTACACTCCAGTACTGACCTACACTCCAGTACTGACCTACACTCCAGCACTGACCTACACTCCAGTACTGATCTACACTCCAGCACTGACCTACACTCCAGTACTGACCTACACTCCAGCACTGACCTACACTCCAGTACTGACCTACACTCCAGTACTGACCTACACTTCACTACTGACCTACACTCCAGTACTGACGTACACTCCAGTACTGACTTACACTCTAGTACTGACCTACTTTCTAGTACTGACCTACACTCCAGTACTGACCTACACTCCAGTACTGACCTACACTCCAGTACTCACACTCCAGCACCGACCTACACTCCAGCACCGTCCTACACTCCAGCACCGACCTACACTCCAGTACTCACCTACTCTCCAGCATTGACCTACACTCCAGCACCGACCTACACTCCAGTACTCACATACTCTCCAGCATTGACCTACACTCCAGCACCGACCTACACTCCAGTACTGACCTACACTTCACTACTGACCTACACTCCAGTACTGACGTACACTCCAGTACTGACCTACACTCCAGTACTGACCTACACTCCAGCACTGACCTACACTCCAGTACTGACCTACACTCCAGTACTGACCTACACTTCACTACTGACCTACACTCCAGTACTGACCTGCACTCCAGTACTGACTTACACTCTAGTACTGACCTACATTCTAGTACTGACCTACACTCCAGTACTGACCTACACTCAAGTACTGACCTACACTCCAGTACTCACACTCCAGCACCGACCTACACTCCAGCACCGTCCTACACTCCAGCACCGACCTACACTCCAGTATTCACCTACTCTCCAGCATTGACCTACACTCCAGCACCGACCTACACTCCAGTACTCACATACTCTCCAGCATTGACCTACACTACAGCATCGACCTACACTCCAGTACTCACCTACTCTCCAACATTGACCTACACTCCAGCACCGACCTACACTCCAGTACTCACATACTCTCCAGCATTGACCTACACTCCAGCACCGACCTACACTCCAGTACTCACATACTCTCCAGCATTGACCTACACTCCAGCACTGACCTACACTCAATCCGTCCACCAAGTTTGTTGTTATGATACTACACACTGGTCAAACCTCATTTTGCAGGTTTTAAATGATTCGTTCCACCAGGCTGTACGTGATGCTTTTCCGACCTGCCTATCACCAGAATCCCTGTTGCTGTTGCTGTTGCTGTTGCTGGCACCACCACTACACACCACACACTGCCACACGCAAGAGATATAAAGACAGAGGGAGAAAGAGAGAGAGAGAGAGAGTGAGAGAGAGAGAGAGAGAGGGCTGTTGCCTCACCCGCAATAGGCTGGTCTAACTAGTGACCCAGAGCGAGAAATGCTCGCTCAGCCCCATTTCTCCCACACACACACACACACACTCCCATCGACACACACTCCCACCCCCAACACACACAGACTCTCACCCACTCATTAGCACCGCATCACCCACACATTAGCACCCCACCATATACTTACCTTCACATACCATCACCACACACCTCGCCACAACACACCACCACAAAACATTCCTCACCACACACACACACACACACACACACACACACACACACACACACACACACACACACACACACACACACACACACACACACACACACACACACACACTCACACTACATTACTTACCAAAGTAATTCACTATGACCACAGACCAACATTCCAAGCTGGTCAGTGTACACACACTTTGATGTACAACACAGCATTCCCAGGCCCTGTATGATCCATGCTGGTTTACTGCCTCACCATGAACATAATACAAGTGTGCAACTCCCATCACACCCTCTTGTTATCCTCCTGACACCTGTTCAGAACCTGTTTAGAACCTCACAAATATATACACCAGTTAATCAGATAGTTATACCCGAATATATGTGAAATAAAAGCTTAGAAACTCATAATGATTTATACGTAAAATGATATATACATAAAAATACTGAAATGTTTAGAAACTGGTGTTATCTGGCACCTGCATCGTGTACACCTGTGTAACAGGTGTCCAGGCTGGCGTTTCTCTCCTTGCACCTTCACAAGTAGGTTTATTTAAGTACAGGTACACATAAGTACAATTATCGTAGTAGCTATGATAATTATACCGATGGTAATAAGTCACAAGGTGACTTATCATTGGTGTGGCTTGTTGATGGTGACTCACCATCCAGAGAATAGGAGCTAACTCCCCTTTCCAACTAGCAATATAGTTGTAAGAGCACCTATGAAACTCTTACGTTAACCTCCAGTTCAAGTTACTGGCTTGGCTCACTTCCACTAGTGGGTTCCACCCAGTTGTGATGCAGTCTTCAGCTGCTACACCTCTTCTCTAGCTCCAGAATATAACACTCCACCCTCACGGCTCTATTTTAGATAGATCAAGACTAGGAAAGCGAATACCGTCCATTAGTATAGGGGACTGAACACTTTCCATCAAGGATAAGGGACTGGACACATTCCATCAAGACATGGGACTGAACACCTTCCATCAAGACGAGACTGAACACCTTCTATCAAGACATGGGACTGAACACCTATCAAGACATGGGACTGGACCCCTTCCATCAAGACGGGACTGATCACCTTCTATCAAGACATGGGACTGAACACCTTCCATCAAGACGGAACTGAACACCTTCTATCAAGACATGGGACTGAACACCTTCCATCAAGACGGGACTGAACACCTATCAAGACATGGGACTGAACACCTTCCATAGGTGGCCCGGTGGCCTGGAGGCTAAAGCTCCCGCTTCACACACGGAGGGCCCGGGTTCGATTCACGGCGGGTGGAAACATTTCGACACGTTTCCTTACACCTGTTGTCCTGTTCACCTAGCAGCAACTAGGTACCTGGGTGTTAGTCGACTGGTGTGGGTCGCATCCTGGGGGACAAGATTAAGGACCCCAATGGAAATAAGTTAGACAGTCCTCGATGACGCACTGACTTTCTTGGGTTATCATGGGTGGCTAACCCCCCGGGGTTTAAAATCCGAACGAAATCTTATCTTATCTTATAAAGACATGGGACCGAACACCTTCCATCAAGACATGGGGCTGAACACGTTAAAATTACCTTTCCATTCCTTTCAATCTAGAATATAAATTCTCCTCTTCGTTAGACTGATAAAGCCTTCCGTTTCTGCAGTAGAGATACCCAAGTGATGCACTTTTTTCTTATTAAAACACATTACTTTCTTAAAGAACCAAGATAAATTATATAGTAAACTTTCCTATCTTCTTTCTTATCTTTTCTTCTTCTTTTTTTTTTCCTGTCTTATCTTCTCATCTTCTTTATTATCCCCTTTCTCATCTTTTTACCTTCTTTCTGATCCTCTTTCTTATATTCGCATCTTATTTCTTATCTTCGGCAATAAGCCTTAAATTTAACACAGTTTACCTTAAAAATAAAGTTTCTCATTTTTTATTTTTTAATGTTGAATTCAAAGAAAACGTCTTTTTGGAAACTTAAGTAAACTGGCATGAACATGCATTTCCAGGTTAAACACAATAAAACTCTAATTTAGGTTACATTTGAACTCGTAGAGCTTTTCTCTAATGAAAAAGATAGAGTTATTTTGAATTAATATAGCGAGATCTTTAATAATTCTCAATTAGGAAGTAGTAATTTATTGGTGTGGTTGCATCCTGACCTAATTTGCCTGAAATGCTTTGCATATCAAGCGACTTTCTATATAGTAGTATGTCAATGATGTCAGCTATGGTCTGTATACCTTGTACATGTACTTGTAGAAATAAAGATTCTTATTATATTATATTTACACACAGTTTACATGCTCGTTGATGTACGACAACTGTTATCATTGAAAAATTTTATGATTGTGCCTAAATAAAGTTAGTTATCCTCCTCAGGATGCGACCCACAACTGTTTCAAAAGGCGATATATCTTCCTGTGACGGAAACATTAATGAGGATCTTGGATGTTAGTCTCATGTGAAGATAAGATTTTTAACCCCGGATGGTTAGCCACCCAGGATAACCCAAGAAAGTCAGTGCGTCATCGAGGGACTGTCTGTCTTATTTCCATTGGGGTCCTTCAATTTTGTCCCCCAGGATGCCACCCACACCAGTCTACTAACATCCAGGTACCTTCTTACTGCTACTTATTGCTAGGTGAACAGGGACAGCAGGTGTAAGGTGACCAACACCCAGGTACCTACTTACTGCTAGGTGAACAGGGACAGCAGGTGTAAGAAGACTAAAACCAAGGTATCTAGTTACTTCTGGGTGAACAGGGACATCAGGTGTAAGGAAACATGTCCAACGTTTCCACCCGTGCTGGGGATTGAGCCACGGACACTCAGTGTGTGAGGTGAGTGCATTGCCAACATTGTGTGTGTTGATGAATAAGACGCATGTGCAACACTACGTACCTTTATAGACGAAACGTTTTGCCTGCGCTGCAGGCTTCTTCAGTAGAATACAGAGATGAACTACAGTCCTGGAGACAGTAGCTAAGAAGGTGGTCTGAAGTAATCAGTCCCATCAGATTTGATAGAAAGTGATCAAACTAAAAACAATAGAAGATAAGGTAATCAGTCCTTCAACCTTGGTGGAAGGTGTTTATACTGGAGATAGTAAAAGATGAGACAATCAGTCCCTCAGTCTTGAAGCAGAGGCAGGAAGATGGTCATATAATGGAGTGAGATGGGGTGCAGCAGTGGTAATATTACCACAGGAGGACGGGACTCTCTAGTGGAAGTAGGTCATGCCCAAGAGCTTATCAGATAGATTGTAGAAGCTATCCTCTGTGGGTCTCACCCACCTATAACGTTGTCTTCACTGCTGCACCTTCCTTGACTCCAGCATACAAACGTCCATCTTCCTGCCTAATAATAATAATAATAATAATAATAATAATAATAATAATAATAATAATAATAATAATAATAATAATAATAATAATAATAATAATAATAAAGATAATAATAATAATAATAATAATAATAATAATAATAATAATAATAATAATAATAATAATATTAATAATAACAACAACAACAACAACAACAACAACAACAACAACAACAACAACAACAACAACAACAACAATAATAATAATAATAACAACAACAACAACAACAACAACAACAACAACAACAACAACAACAACAACAACAACAACAACAACAACAACAACAACAACAACAACAACAATAATAATAATAATAATAATAATAATAATAATAATAATAATATCAACAACAACAACAACAACAACAACAACAATAATAATAATAATAACAACAACAACAACAACAACAACAACAACAACAACAACAACAACAACAACAACAACAACAACAACAACAACAACAACAACAACAACAACAACAACAACAACAACAACTAATAATAATAATAATAATAATAATAATAATAATAATAATAATAATAATAATAATAATAATAATATGCTTCAGTTTCATTAAGATTAAGGTACTGAACATCGGCTTCAAGGCTGTGGGACTGATTACCTCCTCTTCTACTGTCTTCAGTTTATAGTTTCTTTACTGAATTGATAAAAGCCACTGGTTGGAGAAACGTCTTCGGGTAAAGATACCCGTAATTCATCAACTAAGTAGCTCTCTATTGATTCATACTTGCTGCGCCTTTCTATGTTCTCTTTTACATTCTGTTTACCTGCCATAAGTTCCTCTTCTGCCAGCAATAACCTGAAGGACTCAATATTTGTGTGCAGGTTGTAGACATGTACCAAGCACCGAGCTCAACACTGATCTTTGGAACACTCCGCTTGGTGTTGTTCCCAACCAGATCTCTCGACCCCCCCCCCATAATAGTACCTGATAGTCATATGTCGTACTGTCGACAAACAGTAAAGGAAATGTACACGTTGAAAAAAACAAGGTTTTACCGAGACAACGTTTCGCTCTCTATAGAGCTTTATCAACTCCACCTGCTAGTTGAATTTTGTCAGATAGGCATTTTTGTCCAGTGACCTTCCTGATATCTCAGCCTGATTTTCTAATTCTGTGAAAAAAAATTGTTATTCTGAGTGTGTGTAAGGGCGTCTCCAGCAGCCCAGTAACACGTCCACACGTCTTATTTTCTGATATTTGGTCATATAAGTTAAGTGGATTAGGGAGTCAAGGTTCTCCGTCTCTCAACCAATATTGTTGTTTCACTTTAAAATGAATTGTCTTTCCAGATCAAGGGACTGATGTGTTTATATTTATTTCTCCACTGCTTCTGTTGTCTCCAGTATTTAAGTCATCTCTGTATTCGACTGAAGAAGGTTAAGAATTAGACACATATGCAATATCTGGGTATCTTTATTGTAGACGTTTCTCCATCATGTGGTTCTATCAATACAAATGGCGAAACATCTACAGATACAGATACCCAGATGTTGCACATGTGTCTAATTCCTTATATTGTCGGTATTTTAAACTATTCATATAAATTTCGACTGAAGAAGTCTGCTGAGCAAGCGAAACGTTGCAAAATAAAGATTCCGAAGTGTTGCACATGTGACCAACACACCAAGCATGGTGAGCCAGAGGATCCTTAACAGTGACAGATCATTTGACAAGATCCAGTGTTGGGAGATAATTGTCCCTTTCCTGCTGAATAAACCACCACCCTGACCTGAAGAACTTAGCAACAACATTAGAGTGAAGGAGTACTTCAGTAGGCCTACTGGCCCATGCTAGGAAGGTCTTCATATCCAACACATCTCAAACAGTACTCCAACTCATTTTTTTAAAAGATATCCGTAAAATAATAATAATAATAATAATAATAATAATAATAATAATAATAATAATAATAATAATAATAATAATAATAATAATAATTAATAATAATAATAATAATAATAATAATAATAATAATAATAATAATAATAATAATAATAATAATAATAATAATAATAATAATAATAATAATAATCTTTATTATTATTATTTGTGTATGCAGAAAGCCCCTTTGCTGGCCCATAATGATCCTTGTGTTCCAGATTATTATTATAATGACAAAGAAGCGCTAAACCCACTAGGATCACGCAACCTTGTACCCCAGGAATCTAGTTCTGATTACTGTATTCTTAACATCATCTCGATTATTTTTGCAAGAAATGCACGTTAAGAATGTTGGCCTCGAGTTCAATGCTTCTAATCTCTCTCTTTCCTCAACGTTGGTGCAACAGAGCCTCAGCGGGTGTTTTTAACGTCCAGGTGTTGGGTAGCAGGTGTTTTATTTAGATGCTTGGCGTGTTCTCTTCTGGTAATATAATGAGTCTCGGGGGTGTCTTTGTTTAACGTGTTTTATTTGGTGCTTCCTCGTTTATTCGTTATTTTCTTTTAGGTCTTTATACGGTGTTGCATCTTGAACACCAGGTGTACAGGACACGTGTGTCAGCACTTCTCACACACGCAGGACAGGTATGTGAACATCACACACATATAGGAAGACTGGTGTGTGTGGACACCGCACACACACAAGAGGACAGATGTGTGTACACCACACACACACACAGAAGGACAGGTGTGTGTACATCACACACACAGGACAGTTATGTAAACATCACACACACAAGAGGACATGTGTGTGTAAACCACACACACACACACACACACACACACACACACACACACACACACACACACAGGAGGACAGGTGTGTGTACACCACACACACAAGAGGACAGGTGTGTAAGCACCACACACACAAGATTACAGGTGCGTGAACACCACACACACAGATGGACACGTGTGTGTATACTACACACACACACATAGAAACACACACACACACACACACAGGATCCATACATAGCTTTAAGCAGAGGTATGATAAAGCTCACGGTTCAGGGAGTGACCTAGTAGCGACCAGTGAAGAGGTGGGGCCAGGAGCTCGGACTCGACCCCTGCAACCTCAACTAGGTGAGAACTAGGTGAGTACACACACACACACACACACACATACACACACACACACACACACACACACACACACACACACACACACACACACACACACACACACACACACACACACACACACACACACAAGTGTGCTAGGGAATGGAAGAAATATAGAAGGTAAAGGACCCAGGAGAATAAGGAGAGCAGTCGTAGAGCCAGAAACGAATATGCACAGATAAGAAGCGAGGCCCAAAGACAATATGAAAACGACATAGCAGCGAAAGCCAAATCTGACCCGAAACTGTTGTACAGCCACATCAGGAGGAAAACAACAGTCAAGGACCAGGTAATCAGGCTAAGGAAGGAAGGAGGAGAGACAACAAGAAATGGCCGTGAAGTATGTGAGGAACTCAACAAGAGATTCAAAGAAGTGTTCACAGAGGAGACAGAAGGGGCTCCAGAAAGACGGAGAGGTGGGGCACGCCACCAAGTGCTGGACACAGTGCATACAACCGAGGAAGAAGTGAAGAGGCTTCTGAGTGAGCTAGATACCTCAAAGGCAATGGGGCCAGATAACATCTCCCCATGGGTCCTGAGAGAGGGAGCAGAGGCGCTATGTGTACCCCTAACAACAATATTCAATACATCTATCGAAACAGGAAGATTGCCTGAGGCATGGAAGACAGCAAATGTAGTCCCAATCTTTAAAAAAGGAGACAGACATGAAGCACTATACTACAGACCAGTGTCACTGACATGTATAGTAAGCAAAATCATGGAGAAGGTTATCAGGAGAAGAGTGGTGGAACACCTAGAAAGGAATGATCTCATCAACAGCAGCCAACATGGTTTCAGGGATGGGAAATCCTGTGTCACAAACCTACTGGAGTTCTATGACATGGTGACAGCAGTAAGACAAGAGAGAGAGGGGTGGGTTGATTGCGTTTTCCTAGACTGCAGGAAGGCGTTTTGACACAGTTCCACACAAGAGATTGGTGCAAAAACTGGAGGACCAAGCAGGGATAACAGGGAAGGCACTACAATGGATCAGGGAATACTTGTCAGGAAGACAGCAGCGAGTCATGGTACGTGGCGAGGTGTCAGAGTGGGCACCTGTGACCAGCGGGGTCCCACAGGGGTCAGTCTTAGGACCAGTGCTGTTTCTGGTATTTGTGAACGACATGACGGAAGGAATAGACTCTGAGGTGTCCCTGTTTGGAGATGACGTGAAATTGATGAGAAGAATTCCCTCGATCGAAGACCAGGCAGAACTACAAAGGGATCTGGACAGGCTGCAGACATGGTCCAGCAATTGGCTCCTGGAGTTCAATCCCACCAAGTGCAAAGTCATGAAGATTGGGGAAGGGCAAAGAAGACCGCAGACGGAGTACAGTCTAGGGGGGCCAGAGACTACAAACCTCACTCAAGGAAAAAGATCTTGGGGTGAGTATAACACCAGGCACATCTCCTGAAGCGCACATCAACCAAATAACGGTTGCAGCATATGGGCGCCTAGCAAACCTCAGAACAGCATTCCGATATCTTAATAAGGAATCGTTCAGGACCCTGTACACAGTGTACGTTAGGCCCATATTGGAGTATGCGGCACCAGTTTGGAACCCACACCAAGCCAAGCACTAAAGAAACTAGAGAAAGTGCAAAGGTTTGCAACAAGACTAGTCCCAGAGCTAAGAGGTATGTCCTACGAGGAGTGGTTAAGGGAAATCAACATGACGACACTGGAGGACAGGAAAGATAGGGGGGACATGATAACGACATACAAAATACTGAGAGAAATTGACAAGGTGGACAAAGACAGGATGTTCCAGAGATGGGACACAGCAACAAGGGGACACAGTTGGAAGTTGAAGACACAGATGAATCACAGGGATGTTAGGAAGTATTTCTTCAGCCACAGAGTAGTCAGCAAGTGGAATAGTTTGGGAAGCGATGTAGTGGAGGCATGATCCATACATAGCTTTAAGCAGAGGTATGATGAAGGTCACGGTTCAGGGAGAGTGACCTAGTAGCGATCAGTGAAGAGGCGGGGCCAGGAGGTCGGACTCGACCCCTGCAACCTCAACTAGGTGAGTACAACTAGGTGAGTACACACACACACACACACACACACACACACACACACACACACACACACACACACCACACAGTCAGTCAGCAGACGTGGGTCACAAGGCTCCGAGATCTTTAGTGGTTTTTAAGGCGTGCAACAACTGCTAGCAGTAATCAGCGGTAGTAACAACGTCAGTGAACAATCCTACGAGTGATAACCAGAGTTATTAGTTAAAAAAAGTCGAGAGGAAGCCTGAAATCTTTAATATTTCAAAGTGTCAAACCGTTAGTGGATAGTAGGCTTCTGTTGCTACACAGATTCAAATATACAAAGATTCAAGTGAGTGTGGAAGCGGGTGTTCAAGAATTTCGAGAGATTGGATAACAAGTGAAATGTGGGGCACCATACAGTGAGAGTGAAAAAGTTAATAAGCAAATGTAGAAAGGAAAAATATAATATATAACAAGGGAAGGTGGCATTAGGCCTGCTGAAATAGTGACGTCACAACAGTTGTGTGACATTATACATATAAAGTGTAACACCGAATGTGAAGTGTATTCCAATATAAGTGAAGTGTACTCTATCATAAGTGACACTGAGGGACGCGGGATGCATGAGCATATACGGTTATAAAGATCACAGGTGAAGAATTTTCAAAATAGTGATAGAAGGCTACGTCCTCAGCATCTGGCAACTTGTCATCGCATCACTGCCAGCTTAAGTATTCACTCACCTGTTGGGGTTGTTTTTTTGGGGGGTTCTGAATCCTGCCTTGAGTCACTGTTAGATACTGGTCACTCACTCCTGCAAGCTATTACCAGAATTAGAGCAGAAATAGCATAGATAAGGTGAAGATAGGGTTGACTAGCGAGGTGCAGCCTAGCGAGGGGAAGCCTAGTGAGGGTGACGTCAGACACTCCTAGAAGCTCAGACAAGCTAATTTTTACAACCTAATTACTTTCTGTGTTTTATAAGTAGAAGTGATAAGTGCTAGAATCACTGTTGGTAGTTTTATCTGAAAGGTACGGGTTACTACTGATATTTATTAGCAGTATGAATACTTAGAAGTGCAGACACACACACACACACACACACACACACACATACACACACACACACACACATACACACATACACATACACATACACACACATACACACACATACACACACATACACACACACACACACACACACACACACACACACACACACACACACACACACACATACACACATACACACATACACACACACATACACACATAGGAACAAGCACTTGTAAGCTGTAGTACACACGCAAACACACATACACAGGATTTCACACCTGTCCTGTGAACTGACCATCTGAACCTTTCTCCTCTCCCCCCTCTTTCTACACTAAGAAGACCTCCATCTCTACCTCACTACTCTCTACCTATATCTCTCTCTCTACCTATCACTCTCTACCTATCTCTCTCTCTTCCCTCTCCCATCTTTCCCCTCTAACATCTCTTACCTCTAACACCTCCCCCCTCTAACATCTCTCCCCCTCTAACATCTGTCCCCTCTTTCCCTCTTTCCCCCTTCTCCCCCTCTTTGCCTTTTTTCTCCCTCCCTCCCTTCCTCCTCTCTCTCTCTCTCTCTCTCTCTCTCTCTCTCTCTCTCTCTCTCTCTCTCTCTCTCTCTCTCTCTCTCTCTCTCTCTCTCTCTCTCTCTCTCTCTCTCTCTCTCTCTCTCTCTCTCTGCTCTTCTCTCTGCTCTCTCTCTCTCTCTCTTGCTCTCTCTCTTGCTCTCTCTCTCTCTTGCTCTCTCTCTCTCTTGCTCTCTCTCTCTCTCTTGATCTCTCTCTCTCTCTTGCTCTCTCTCTCTCTCTTGCTCTCTCTCTAGCTCTCTCTCTCTCTTGCTCTCTCTCTCTTTCTCTCTCTTGCTCTCTCTCTTGCACTCTCTCTCTCGCTCTCTCTCTCTTGCACTCTCTCTCGCTCTCTCTCTCTCTTGCTCTCTCTCTATCTTGCTCTCTCTCTTGCTCTCTCTCTCTCTTGCTCTCTCTCTCTCTTGCTCTCTCTCTCTCTCTCTTGCTCTCTCTCTCTCTCTCTCTTGCTCTCTCTCTCTCTTGCTCTCTCTCTCTTGCTCTCTCTCTCTCTTGCTCTCTCTTGCTCTCTCTCTCTCTTGCTCTCTCTCTCTCTTGCTCTCTCTCTCTCTCTCTCTCTCTCTCTCTCTCTCTCTCTTGCTCTCTCTCTCTCTCTTGCTCTCTCTCCCTCTTGCTCTCTCTCTCTCTTGCTCTCTCTCTCTCTCTTGCTCTCTCTCTCTCTTGCTCTCTCTCTCTTGCTCTCTCTCTCTCTTGCTCTCTCTCTCTCTTGCTCTCTCACTCTCTTGCTCTCTCTCTTGCTCTCTCTCGTCCCCATTTTCCCTTCTAACTCTCCCCTCTCCTACTCTTCCCTTCCACTCTCTCCCCCTCTACCTTTCCCTCCTCTCTTCTCTCATAAAAAAAAAAAAAAAAAATGGTGGGGACTCGCAGGAACCAAGGATCAGATGAGAATGGTTCGGGTAGGGAGGAGTGGATGGAGGAGCAGAGGAAAAGGATGGAACAAGAGTGGGAGAGAAAAATTAGGAGAGCTTTCTGAAAAAATGGAGAAAGAGCTCTCTGTGAAATTGGAAAGGAGGTTGGAGAAGGAGACAAAGAATTGGGAGGCACAAGTCGAAACTGCAGTAGCCAAGATAAGGGTCCTAGAAGTTGAGATAAATAGGCTGAAGCGAGTTACAGGGGCAGTGACCAGAGAAGACACAGCATATGAAGCTGCGAGGCCGAACAGGAAGGAAGGAATTATGAATTATGCTAAGGTCACATCAATCTGCCAAGGAGGACCAAGGAGTGAAAGGGAAGATCAGCTGGTTGCAGATGGAGAGGGTGATAGGTCGAATGCTGAGGCACAACAAGGCTATCAAGAGCCACTGGAAAAATCAAGGGAGAAACTGACCACATACAGGCAGGATCCAGAGTCACAGAGGGTGAGGCAATGGGAGGAAGAAAGGGCAAAAATCAGTGTTTATCCATGGGCTTCAGGAGAGAGAGGAAAGGACACACACTGAAAGGCAGCAGGAAGAAAGAAAGGAGATTGAGAAAATCATCACGGAAATAGGTGAAGAGATGGACGAGATTGTAAATTTTCAGAGAATAGGGGGGTACTCGAAGGGGAGAAACCGACCAATCAAGCTGATTCTCAGGACGGAAACAGTGCGGAACAGGGATCCTCTAAGAGAAACCACGATTGAAATACTCGGAAGAGTACAAGAGGGTGTTCCTAGATAGAAGACAGAACAAAATCAGAACGACAGCCGCTGAGGGAGAGGACAAAAAAACGAAAGGAGCTAGGAAAAGAGACAAGGAGGGAACCAGCAGAGGTCAGTCAGAGCAGAACAGAACAGCAAGGGCAAGCACACACACAACTACTCTCAGAACCATACAACCTATCACACCATCCCAACACACACTACAATCCATACCCACAGCCTCCACCCCAACACCGAGCTATAGAATCCCACAGTATGCCACCAGGTCTCCCACCCTCACAGGCCCCCCAAACCACAGTGTTGGAAAGGAAACTGAAGGTATGGTACACAAACGCTGATGGAATAACAAACAAGTGGGAGGAGTGGCATGAAAGAGTCAAAGAAGCATCACCGGACATCATAGCTCTCACAGAAACCAAGCTTACAGGTATGATAACAGATGCCATCTTTCCAACGGGATACCAAATCCTGAGGAAAGACAGAGGGAACAGGGGGGGTGGAGGAGTGGCGTTGCTGATCAAAAATCGCTGGAATTTTGATGAGCTGGAGAGAGGAGATAGCGGAGAAGAAAGTGATTACATAGTGGGAACACTTCACTCTGGAGGTCCCAAGGTGGTAATAGCAGTGATGTATAACCCACCACAGAACAGCAGGAGGCCAAGGCAAGAGTACGACGAGAGCAATAGAGCGATGGTTGACACACTGGCTAGAGTGGCCAGAAGAGCTCATGCATGCAGGGCAAAGCTCCTGATCATGGGTGACTTTAACCACAAGGAGATCGATTGGGGGAACTTGGACCCACATGGGGGCCAAGATACATGGAGGGCTAAGATGATGGAGGTGGTACTGGAGAACTTCATGTACCAACACGTAAGGGACACTACAAGAGAGAGAGGAGAGGATGAACCAGCAAGGCTGGACTTAGTATTCACCTTCAGTAGTGCAGATATCGAGGACATCACATATGAAAGACCCCTTGGGGCCAGTGACCATGTGGTTTTAAGCTTCGAATACACAGTAGAGCTACAAGTGGAGGGAGAAGCAGGAAGGCCAGGACGAATGAAGCCAAACTACAAGAAAGGGGACTACACAGGAATGAGGAACTACCTGAACGGGGTTCAGTGGGACAGAGAACTGGCAGGGAAGCCAGTTAATGAGATGATGGAATATGTAGCAACAAAATGCAAGGAGGCTGAGGAGAGGTTTGTACCCAAGGGTAACAGGATTAATGAAAAAGCCAGGATGAGCCCATGGTTTACCCAAAGGTGCAGGGAGGCAAAAACCAAGTGTGCTAGGGAATGGAAGAAATATAGAATGCAAAGGACCCAGGAGAATAAGGAGAACAGTCGTAGAGCCAGAAACGAATATGCACAGATAAGAAGGGAGGCCCAAAGACAATATGAAAATGACATAGCAGCGAAAGCCAAATCTGACCCGAAACTGTTGTACAGCCCCATCAGGAGGAAAACAACAGTCAAGGACCAGGTAATCAGGCTAAGGAAGGAAGGAGGAGAGACAACAAGAAATGACCGTGAAGTATGTGAAGAACTCAACAAGAGATTCAAAGAAGTGTTCACAGAGGAGACAGAAGGGACTCCAGAAAGACGGAGAGGTGGGGCACACCACCAAGTGCTGGACACAGTGCACACAACCGAGGAAGAAGTGAAGAGGCTTCTGAGTGAGCTAGATACCTCAAAGGCAATGGGGCCAGATAACATCTCCCCATGGGTGTTGAGAGAGGGAGCAGAGGCGCTATGTGTACCCCTAACAACAATATTCAATACATCTATCGAAACAGGGAGATTGCCTGAGGCATGGAAGACAGCAAATGTAGTCCCAATCTTTAAAAAAGGAGACAGACATGAAGCATTAAACTACAGACCAGTGTCACTGACATGTATAGTATGCAAAATCATGGAGAAGATTATCAGGAGAAGAGTGGTGGAACACCTAGAAAGGAATGATCTCATCAACAGCAGCCAACATGGTTTCAGGGACGGGAAATCCTGTGTCACAAACCTACTGGAGTTCTATGACATGGTGACAGCAGTAAGACAAGAGAGAGAGGGGTGGGTGGATTGCATTTTCTTGGACTGCAAGAAGGCGTTTGACACAGTTCCACACAAGAGATTGGTGCAAAAACTGGAGGACCAAGCAGGGGATAACAGGGAAGGCACTACAATGGATCAGGGAATACTTGTCAGGAAGACAGCAGCGAGTCATGGTACGTGGCGAGGTGTCAGAGTGGGCACCTGTGACCAGCGGGGTCCCGCAGGGGTCAGTCCTAGGACCAGTGCTGTTTCTGGTATTTGTGAACGACATGACGGAAGGAATAGACTCTGAGGTGTCCCTGTTTGCAGATGACGTGAAGTTGATGAGAAGAACACACTCGATCGAAGACCAGGCAGAACTACAAAGGGATCTGGACAGGCTGCAGACCTGGTCCAGCAATTGGCTCTGGAGTTCAATCCCACCAAGTGCAAAGTCATGAAGATTGGGGAAGGGCAAAGAAGGCCGCAGACGGAGTACAGTCTAGGGGGTCAGAGACTACAAACCTCACTCAAGGAAAAGATCTTGGGGTGAGTATAACACCAGGCACATCTCCTGAAGCGCACATCAACCAAATAACTGCTGCAGCATATGGGCGCCTAGCAAACCTCAGAACAGCATTCCGACATCTTAATAAGGAATCGTTCAGGACCCTGTACACCGTGTATGTTAGGCCCATATTGGAGATGCGGCACCAGTTTGGAATCCCACACCTAGCCAAGCACGTAAAGAAACTAGAGAAAGTGCAAAGGTTTGCAACAAGACTAGTTCCAGAGCTAAGAGGTATGTCTTACGATGAGAGGTTAAGGGAAATCAACCTGACGACACTGGAGGACAGGAGAGATAGGGGGACATGATAACGACATACAAAATACTGAGAGGAATTGACAAGGTGGACAAAGACAGGATGTTCCAGAGATTGGACACAGTAACAAGGGGACACAGTTGGAAGCTGAAGACACAGATGAATCACAGGGATGTTAGGAAGTATTTCTTCAGCCACAGAGTAGTCAGTAAGTGGAATAGTTTGGGAAGCGATGTAGTGGAGGCAGGATCCATACATAGCTTTAAGCAGAGGTATGATAAAGCTCGCGGCTCAGGGAGAGTGACCTAGTAGCGATCAGTGAAGAGGCGGGGCCAGGAGCTCGGACTCGACCCCCGCAACCTCAACTAGGTGAGTACAACTAGGTGAGTACACACACATACACACACACACAAACACACACAAACACACACAAATCTGACCCGAAACTGTTGTATAGCCACATTAGGAGGAAGACAACAGTCAAGGACCAGGTGATAAGGCTGAGGAAAGAAGGTGGAGAACTCACAAGAAACGATCAAGAGGTATGTGAGGAGCTCAACATGAGATTTAAGGAAGTATTTACAGTAGAGACAGGAAGGACTCTGGGGGGACAGACCAGATGGGGACACCAGCAAGGAATACACCAACAAGTGTTGGACGACATACATACAGATGAGGAGGAGGTGAAGAAACTGCTAAGGGACATCGATACCCTCAAAGGCAAGTGGGACCGGACAACATCTCCCGTGGGTCCTTAGAGAGGGAGCAGATATGTTGTGCGTGCCACTTGCCACAATCTTCAACACATCCCTGGAAACTGGGCAACTACCTGAGGTATGGAAGACGCAAATGTAGTTCCCATTTTTTAAAAAAAAAAAAAAGGAGACAGAAAAGAGGCACTAAACTATAGACCTGTGTCATTGACGTGTATAGTATGCAAAATTATGGAGAAGATTGTCAGGAGGAGAGTGGTGGAGCACCTGGAACGGAACAGGAGTATAAACGCCAACCAGCACGGATTCACGGAAGGCAAATCCTGTGTCACAAACCTTCTGGAGTTTTACGATAAAATAACAGAAGTAAGACAAGAGAGAGAGGGGTGGGTTGATTGCATCTTCTTGGACTGCACGAAGGCCTTTGACACAGTTCCTCACAAGAGATTAGTGCAGAAGCTAGAGCATCAGGCGCACATAACAGGAAGGGCACTGCAATGGATCAGAGAATACCTGACAGGGAGGCAACAACGAGTCATGGTGCGTAATGATGTATCACAGTGGGCACCTGTGACGAGCGAAGGGTCCCACAGGGGTCGGTCCTAGGACCAGTGCTATTTTTGGTATATGTGAACGACATGACGGAAGGGTTGGATTCGAAGTGTCCCTGTTTGCAGATGATGTGAAGTTAATGAGGAGAATTAAATCTGATGAAGACCAGGCAGGACTTCAAAGAGACCTGGACAGACTGGACACCTGGTCCAGCAAATGGCTTCTCGAATTTAATCCTGCCAAATGCAAAGTCATGAAGATAGGGAAGGGCACAGAAGACCACAGACAGAGTATAGGCTAGGTGGCCAAAGACTGCAAACCTCACTCAAGGAGAAAGATCTTGGGGTGAGTATAACACCGAGCATGTCTTCGGAAGCACACATCAATCAGATAACTGCTGCAGCATATGGGCGCCTGGCAAACCTGGAGAACACCATTCCGATACCTTAGTAAGGAATCATTCAAGACACTGTACACCGTGTATGTCAGGCCCATACTGGAGTATGCAGCACCTGTTTGGAACCCGCACTTGATAAAGCACGTCAAGAAACTAGAGAAAGTACAAAGGTTTGCGACAAGGTTAGTTCCAGAGCTAAGGGGAATGTCCTATGAAGAAAGATTAAGGGAAATCGGCCTGACGACACTGGAGGACAGGAGGGTCAGGGGAGACATGATAACGACATATAAAATACTGCGTGGAATAGACAAGGTGGACAAAGACAGGATGTTCCAGGGAGGGGACACAGAAACAAGAGGGGGTACAATTGGAAGTTGAAGACACAAATGAGTCAGAGAGATAGTAGGAAGTATTTCTTCAGTCATAGAGTTGTAAGGCAGTGGAATAGCCTAGAAAATGACGTAGTGGAGGCAGGAACCATACACAGTTTTAAGACGAGGTTTGATAAAGCTCATGGAGCGGGGAGAGAGAGGGCCCAGTAGCAACCGGTGAAGAGGCGGGGCCAGGAGCTAGGACTCGACCCCTGCAACCACAAATAGGTGAGTACAAATAGGTGAGTACACACACACCTAGTAGCAATCAGCGAAGAGGCGGGGCTAGGAGCTATGACTCGACCCCTGCAACCACAAATAGGTGAGTACACACACACACACAGGAGGACAGGTGTGACAAGAGAACAGGTGTGTGAACATACACAGAGAACAGGTGTGCGACCACCACACACACAAGAAAACAAGTGTGTGTACACCAGGTGTTGTAAGTACAGGGTGCCGTTATGCATTACGTCAGACCGGAACTTAGGTCTGACACCTGCCTGATGGTCAGGTCATCAACACCTGCCATAGTGGGTAGGGCAGGAGAGAGAGAGAGAGAGAGAGAGAGAGAGAGAGAGAGAGAGAGAGAGAGAGAGAGAGAGAGAGAGAGAGAGAGAGAGAGAGAGAGAGAGAGAGAGAGGTGGGGGTTGCAGGAAATAGAAAGTTAGAGGGAGAGGCATGGAGGGAGAGGGGGTGGGGTGAGGAAGATCTAGACAGGGGTTGAGGGATGGGGAGAGAGGGGAGGGAGGAGGGGTATAAGAGAGGGAGAGAAGGGGGTTGGTTGCCAGGGAGACCTACTTCTCTCTCCCTCACCCCCCTTACACACACACAAGGCCGTCACCACAATGAATGAATTTGAGGACCACAGCGGATGTTGGTAGTGGTGGTGGTAGTTGTGGTAGTGGTAGTGGTGTTAGTGGTGGTAGTTGTGGCAGCGGTGGTGGTGGTGGCTGCTGTTGTTGCTGCTGTTACTGCTGCTTCTGTTTCTTTCCTGCTGCTGTTGGCGTTGAGAGGGGAGGGTAGGTGGTAGTGTTGCCATCACTGAGGGGGAGGGGAGACGGCAGTGTTGCCATCACTGAGGGGGAGGAGCACGGCAGTGTTGCCATCACTGAGGGGATGGAGGTGGCAGTGTTGCCATCAGTGAGGGGAGGGAGGATAGCATGTTGCCATCACTGAGGGGAGGGAGACAGGCAGTGTTGCCATCACTGAGGGGGAGGAGGGGAGCAGCAGTGTTGCCATCACTGAGGGGAAGGGGAGACGGCAGTGTTGCCATCACTGAGGGGGAGGGGAGGTGGCAGTGTTGCGATCAGTGAGGGGGAGGGGAGGACAGGCAGTGTTGCCATCACTGAGGGGAGGAGCAGCAGTGTTGCCATCACTGAGGGAAGGGGAGACAGCAGTGTTGCCAGCACTGAGGGGGAGGGGAGGTAGCAGTGTTGCCATCACTGAGGGGGAGGGGAGACGGCAGTGTTGCCATCACTGAGGGGGGAGGGCAGACGGCAGTGTTGCTATCACTGAGGGGGAGGGGAGGTGGCAGTGTTGCTATCATTGAGCGGGAGGGGAGGTGGCAGTGTTGCTATCATTGAGGGGGAGGGAAGACGGCAGTGTTGCCATCACTGAGGGGGAGGGGAGGTGGCAGTCTTGCCATCATTTAGGAGGAGGGGAGGTGGCAGTGCTGCCATCATTGAGGGGGATAGAAGAGGTGGCAGTGTTGCCATCATTGAGGGGGAGGGGAGGTAGCAGTGTTGCCATCACTGAGGGGGAGGGGAGACGGCAGTGTTGCCATCATTGAGGGGATAAGAAGGTGGCAGTGTTGCCACTTGAGAGGGAAGGGGAGGTGGCAGTGTTGCCATCATTGAGGAGGAGGTGGCAGTGTTGCCATCATTGAGGGGGAAGGGAGGTGGCAGTGTTGCCATCATTGAGGGGGAGGAGAGGCAGTGTTGCCATCATTGAGGGGATGGGAGGTGGCAGTGTTGCCATCATTGAGGGGGAAGGGAGGTGGCAGTGTTGCCATCATTGAGGGGGAGGGGAGATGGCAGTGTTGCCATCATTGAGGGGGAGGGGAGGTGGCAATGTTGCCATCATGGAGGGGGAGGGGAAGGGAGATGGCAGTGTTTCCATCATTTAGGGGAGGGGAGGGGAGGTAGCAGTGTTGCCATCATTTAGGGGGAGGGGAGGTAGTAGTGTTGCCATCATAGAAGGGGGAAGGGGTTACAACAGGTGTACTCACCCCCCCCCCCCGGGTAAGCATGACCTACATACTACAGTGAAAGGTCGACTGTTCAGACGTTCCTCACTATTCCTGTAGACAAGGACACACGTACAAACACGCACGCACATGTTACCACACAAGAGTCCACACATACATACATGTACGTTAGATCATATGCATACACGCCCTGAGCGTGTATGTATAAAGTTATATACATTCACCAGGGTTTGTGTACATACAGACCTAAAAAGAATACAATGTACACAGATAACCAGGACAGGCACACACACACACACACACACACACACACACACACACACACACACACACACACACACACACACACACACACACAATTATTACTGTAAACAGTATAATATAATCTTCAGCAAAAATATTGATAATAGAGTAAATCTTCATAATAATATAAATCACAGAAAAGCACCTGGATAAACTGACCACAGGGAGTGATGGATGAATGGAACTGGAACTTCATGTATGGAAACACAATGTAATGAATAAGAGAGAAAGTGAATTCAGATCACATGAAGAACGTAAACTGTGTCAAAATAATGCGAGTATCAGAGGTAGAAAGGGATCCAGGAGTCACCCTTAATTTTGTTACCAGATCTTATAAATATTGTGGGAGACTCGTCCTGCGGTCACACTAACAAACTATAAAATATTTGACAAATATGTGTCTAGTGCAATGTTACGACAGATGTTTATAGGTTATGTTAGTAGATAAATGGTTGTGGAAACGTTTCACCACACAGTGGCTTCATCAGTCTAATGCAGAGGAGAGTGGTGAAGATTAGAAGGGGTTTGATGTAATCAGTTCCTCATCCTGGAGTTGAGGTGATCAGTCCATCAATCTTGATTGATTAAGATTGTGGCCTTGTATGAAGCTTCGGGTTTTATACAAATTAAGCCAAGTCAGGTTAATCCAGTCTCTACAAGACAGCCCAAGCCAGCAAGCCATCCATCTTGTCTGGTAAGCCTGGTTGAGTCTGAGAGAGGCCTGTGAGGGGAGGCCTATGTGTGAAGAGGGAGCCTACCTATAAATGCTACTAAGACATGTACTACACAAGTTATACTATCCACACACACACACATAGGAGCTATTACTTGACCCCCTGTAACCACAATTAGGTGAGTACACACACACACACACAAGTCTGGGAAGTGATGTAGTGGAGGCAGGATCCATACATAGCTTTACGAAGGAGTATGATAAAGTTCATGGAGCATGGAGAGTGACCTAGTAGCGACCAGTGAAGAGGCGGGGCCAGGAGCTGTGAATCGACCCCTGCAACCACAACTAGGTGAGTACACAGACACACACATGGACAAGCTCATTCCAAAACCCACCTTTGAGGCGCATTGCAAGTAACACAGGGAAGGATGGGTGCGCTGCATATTCTTGGCCTGCTAGAAGGCAGTTGGCACTGATCACAAGAATGGATTGAAACTTAAGAAGCAAGTAGAGATAACAAAGAAAGCACTAGAGAGGAGCAAAGAATAACCAGCGGGAATAAAATAAAGATTGATTGCCCGGGAAGAGGCGTTAGAATTGGGTAAGTTTGACATGTGGGGTTCCATAAGGTTCAACAGTGCCTGACCTGTAGATGAATGGTTCAGAGAACCGACATGTTGATAAATTAGACACATGTGCAACTCTTGGGTATCTTTATTGAAGAAACGTTTGCCACACAGTAAGGCTTCATCAGTCCATACAAAGGAGAATCTTGAAGAACAGGAGGAGAATGAGGTAATCAAGGTTGAGGGACTGATTACCTCATTCTCCTCCTGTTCTTCAAGATTCTCCTTTGTATGGACTGATGAAGCCACTGTGTGGCGAAACGTTTCCTCAATAAAGATACCCAAGAGTTGCACATGTGTCTAATTTATCAACAGTGCCTGACCTACATTTTAGTGGCCCTGAATCTTGAACTATTATGGGGGTCCTGAAGTTTGAACTGTTATGGGGGCCCCTGAAGTTTGAACTGTTATGGGGGCCCCTGAAGCTTGAACTGTTATGGGGTCCTGAAGCTTGAACTGTTATGGGGCCCTGAAGCTTGAACTGTTATGGGGATCCTGAAGCTTGAACTGTTATGGGGCCCTAAAGCTTGAACTGTTATAGGGATCCTGAAGCTTGAACTGTTATGGGGAGCCCCTAAAGCTTGAACTGTTATGGGGGTCCTGAAGCTTGAACTGTTATGGGGAGCCCCTGAAGTTTGAACATTATGGGGGCCCCTGAAGCTTGACCTGTTATAGTGGCCCCGAAGCTTGAACTGTTATGGGGGTCCTGAAGCTTGAACTGTTATGGGGTCCCCTGAAGCTTGAAATGTTATGGGAGTCCCTGAAGCTTGAACTGTTATGGGGTCCCCTGAAGCTTGACCTGTTATGGTGGCCCCGAAGCTTGAACTGTTATGGGGGTCCTGAAGCTTGAACTGTTATGGGGTCCCCTGAAGCTTGAACTGTTATGGGGTCCTGAAGCTTGAACTGTTATGGTGTCCCTGAAGCTTGAACTGTTATGGAGTCCCTGAAGCTTGAACTGTTATGGGGAGCCCCAGAAGCTTGAACTGTTATGGGGATCCTGAAGCTTGACCTGTTACAGTGGCCCCGAAGCTTGAACTGTTATGGGGGTCCTGAAGCTTGAACTGTTATGGAGTCCCCTGAAGCTTGAACTGTTATGGAGTCCTGAAGCTTGGACTGTTATGAGTCCCTGAAGCTTGGACTGTTATGAGTCCTG